>NC_138228.1:31367634-31395134 GCF_964197995.2 Scardinius erythrophthalmus
TAGCCTGTTTTAACTTTTTCATTCTTCTTGAATTGCAAAAACAGAATAAAATGGGTTTAGTTGTGATATTTGTATTCTTTTATATAGAAATAAATGGTATATAATTACATTTTTAGAAGATTTTTAGTGTTTCCTTTTTGGACATTACTTTAATCCCTCGCCATAGCAAAACCGTTTGAGATATTTATTATCCATTCACAATTTAGCATATTTAATGTAGTTTCATCATGTTGAAAAAGTTTGGTACGAATAAAATAAATAGTTTAAAAGGAGTGGCTAAAAATTCAGAGGCTGATTTTGCAAAAAAATTCACATTCAGACCAAAATATCTGACTTCCTGATGGCCAGAGCTATTGAATGTAAATTAGAAAGTTGTCCGGCTTGATGAGAACAATATACAAACTATTTTTTCTTTACTGTAGTTAAAACTAACCCCCCCACTTTTGTCAAAAGCATGTTGAAAGTGATACACTTCCTGCTGCCAGTTGGTGGCGCTATAACTTTGACTCACAATAGCTACATCCATCTGATCGGCCTCTTACCACGAACACACTGCTGAAGTTTCATCAAGATCAGTTAATGTATGCAGAAGTTATTCCAGTTCCGTGTTTCTCTTTTCTCGCCATGAATTCGATTCCTCGCCACGGCCAAACCGTTCGAGATATCAAAAATCCGTCCGCAATTTAGCATCCTCAAAGTCTTGACTTCATGCACACCGAGTTTGAAGGGGACACGGTGAATTTTCTAGGAGGAGTATTTCACATTCCACAGCAAGCGTTTTCCAAACAACCCATAATAGCCGACTTCCTGTTGGGCTGGCGTAAAACTTGACCGGGTAAAGTTGTTCGGCCCGATGAGATCTATATGTGTACCGAGTTTCATATTAATTCATGCGAGCGTGTTTGATATATGGATCAAGTTTTAGAACCCCGTTCAAGGGGGCGCTGTTGAGCCCCCCTGCCACGCCCGGGTACCAGCTTCAGCCCGGCCCTGATGGCCGTGGGTTCTGACCTGTGTGCAAAGTTTCAAGAGTTTTTGAGCACGTTAAGGACCCCAAAAGCCCCTGAAACCTTGATTAACAATATAAAAGCAATAGTCAAATTCCCCCCTCCCCTCACACAGACACAGAGAGAGGGAGAGAAAATTCTTCAGAAAATCCACATTCAAACCAAAATATCTCTCTTCCTGTTGGTCGGAGATGGTTCATGTAAAATAGAAAGTTGTCCGTCTTGATGAGAACAATACACATACCAAGTTTTGTGATTCTAGGAAAAACTAAGCCCCCATTTTTGACTAAAGGTGGCGCTACTGAGCCATTCCACCACGCCCGTTTCTGAAACTTTGCACATGTCTACGGGCTAAAAAATGTGATGTGTCTGTTGAGTTTCATGCAATTTCAAGTATGTTAAGAGTCTCAAAAGCATCAAAAAATAATATTAAAGTTTGATGCGTTGCCACGGCAACAGTATCTAAGATATCAATAATCCTTTCACAGGTTTACATCTGCCGTGTGTCTATATTGTACACATAAAGTTTGAAGCAAATCGGGTAAAAATAAGACACTGATTTCAAAGCATTTTGAAAGTGATGTACTTCCTGCTGCCTGTTGGTGGCGCTATAACTTTGACTCACAATAGTCACATCCATGTGATCGGCCTCTTACCACGAACACACTGCTGAAGTTTCATCAAGATCAGTTAATGTATGCAGAAGTTATAACACACTTCCTGTTTCATTATTTCGCCATAAATTCGTTTCCTCGCCACGGCCAAACCGTTCGAGATATCAAAAATCCGTCCGCAATTTAGCATCCTCAATGTCTTGACTTCATGCACACCGAGTTTGGAGGCGAATTGATGAATTCCCTAGGAGGAGTACATTAAATTCCACAGCATGCGTTTCCAAACAACGCTAAATAGCCAACTTCCTGTTTGACTGGCGTAAAACTTACAGCACGAAAGTTGTTCGGCCCGATGAGATCTATATGTGTACCGAGTTTCATATTATTACATGCAAGCGTGTTTGATTTATGGACACGTGTTTGGATCCCGTTCCAGGGGGCGCTGTCGAGCCCCCCTGCCACGCCCGGGTACCAGCTTCAGTCCGGCCCTGATGGCCGCGGGTTCTGACGTGTGTGCAAAATTTCAAGAGTTTTCGAGCATGTTAAGGGCCCCAAAAGTGCCCGAAAGGTTGACAAAATAATAATAATAATAATAAATATAGCTGCGAGCAGCGATTACGGGCCCAAGCCGGTGGCACCGCAACCCCGGTGCCTTTAGGGTGGCGGTGCCGCCGGCTTTGGCCCTTTATCGCTGCTCGCAGCTATATATATATATATATATATATATATATATATATATATATATATACACATACATATATATATTTATTTATTTATTCATTCATTCATTAATTTTTTTTTTTTTATTATTATTATTATTTTTTTATTCAGATTTTATGATACACTCAAAATATTCCACAACAAATCCTTTAAATTTAATGTAAAAGTAAAAATGAAAGTAAGCAGTGTTGGGCTCACGTAACCCTCTCATCAGAATCAAAATGTTTCAACATTTGCGATGTATTTGGATGCTAAACTATTCTTTATTATAGGCTTTGTTCTTCACTCGTGTTCCAATATTGATGGAAAAAATCATCCTCTTCACATGCGCAAAAATTTGCTTGGAAACATCACAGTGGAGCGAGGGGTGCTTACTGTGAATGTACGAATTGTACTACTGACTATTTAGAGCAGTGTAATTTTTATATGTTAGGTTGACTATTTTATTATTATATTTTATTAAGGCTATAATGAACAGGCTGCGATGTCAAGATTGTAATGCTGGAGTGTGTGTGTGTGTGTGTGTGTGTGTGTGTGTTCATGTTTTTCTATCCCGGTGGGGACTTTAACCTGAATGCACACAGACTCATGGGGACTCGTGTCACAGTGGGGACCTAAATAGAGGTCCCCATGGGTAAACAAGATTATAAATCATACAGAATGAGTTTTTTTGGAAATGTAAAAATGCAGAAAGTTTTATGGGATAGGTAGGTTTAGGGGTAGGGTTAGTGTGAGGAGATAGAATATACAGTTTGTACAGTATAAAAACCATTAAGTCCATGGAGAGTACCCACAAAGATAGTAAACCGTGTGTGTGTGTGTGTGTGTGTGTGTATGCAGTGGGCGCGATTGAACAGTAGACACATAAAAACATACTCCATCATTATACAGGACGACATTCAGACTGCAAAGTGTTAACTTATATTTGTGTACAGTTGCAATAAAACACAAAATTGTGCTTTTGTAAAATAATTTCAAGCAATCCACCCCCCGAAAGGCGCTAATTTTAAAATGAAACTAAAATGCTCATGGCTGCACGGGCATTCATAACGGTGCACGTCCACGGCGAGGAACGAGCAGAACAATTTTTATATGTTAGGTTGACTATTTTATTATTATATTTTATTAAGGCTATAATGAACAGGCTGCGATGTCAAGATTGTAATGCTGGAGTGTGTGTGTGTGTGTGTGTGTGTGTGTGTGTGTGTGTTCATGTTTTTCTATCCCGGTGGGGACTTTAACCTGAATGCACACAGACTCATGGGGACTCGTGTCACAGTGGGGACCTAAATAGAGGTCCCCATGGGTAAACAAGATTATAAATCATACAGAATGAGTTTTTTTGGAAATGTAAAAATGCAGAAAGTTTTATGGGATAGGTAGGTTTAGGGGTAGGGTTAGTGTGAGGAGATAGAATATACAGTTTGTACAGTATAAAAACCATTAAGTCCATGGAGAGTACCCACAAAGATAGTAAACCGTGTGTGTGTGTGTGTGGCGTGGGCGCAATTGAACAGTAGACACATAAAAACATACTCCATCATTATACAGGACGACATTCAAACTGCAAAGTGTTAACTTATATTTGTGTACAGTTGCAATAAAACACAAAATTGTGCTTTTGTAAAATAATTTCAAGCAATCCACCCCCCGAAAGGCGCTAATTTTAAAATGAAACTAAAATGCTCATGGCTGCACGGGCATTCATAACGGTGCACGTCCACGGCGAGGAACGAGCAGAACAGAGTGAACGTTTTTCAGTTAATTCCTACTTCCATAGGAATTCATTTGAAACGCTCGCTCAACCAATATAAATGTCAGTGCGGACGAACATATTTTACTTTAGTTTTTAAGTTAGCGATTAAAAAGCCCCCAGCGGTGTCACACGTCAGTTAACCGGTGGTAAAATATTCTCACCGTCACATACCTAGTATATTTATATATAGATATAATAGGCCTACCTGATTTTGAACACAAGAGGGCAGTATAGCACTATGTTTGACTTTATTTATGTATTGTTTAGACTAAACAACCATTCTGGCAGTTTTTAAACTTAAAATTCATTCTTAAATTGAAAAAAAAGAATAAAATGTTTAGTTGTGATGTTTGTATACTTTTATATAGAAATAAATGGTATATAATTACATTTTTAGAAAATTTGAGGCTTTTAGTTTTTCCTTTTTGGACATTACTTTAATCCCTCGCCATAGAAAAAAACCGTTTGAGATATTTATAATCCGTTCACAATTTAGCATATTTAATGTATTTTCATCATGTTGAAAAAGTTTGGTGGGAATAAAATAAATAGTTTAAGAGGAGTGGCTAAAAATTCATAGGCTGATTTTGCAAAAAAATCCACATTCAGACCAAAATATCTGACTTCCTTTTGCTCTGAGCTAATGAATGTAAATTAGAAAGTTGTCCGGCTTGATGAGAACAATATAAAAAATTTTTTTTTTTACTGTATTTAAAACTAACCCCCCCACTTTTGTCAAAAGCATGTTGAAAGTGACACACTTCCTGCTGCCAGTTGGTGGCGCTATAACTTTGACTCACAATAGTCACATCCATCTGATCGGCCTCTTACCACGAACACACTGTTGAAGTTTCATCAAGATCAGTTGATGTATGCAGAAGTTATAACACTTCGTGTCTCTCTTTTCTCGCCATAAATTCGTTTCCTCACCACGGCCAAACCGTTCAAGATATCAAAAATCCGTCCGCAATTTAGCATCCTCAATGTCTTTACTTCATGCTGACTGAGTTTGGAGGTGATTGAATGAATTCTCTAGGAGGAGTACATCACATTCCACAGCAAGCGTTTTCCAAACAACCCATAATAGCTGACTTCCTGTTGGGCTGGCGTGAAACTTGTCAGAAGGAAAGTTGTTCGGCCCGACGAAATCTATATGTGTTCCGAGTTTCATATTACTTCATGCAAGCGTGTTTGATATATGGACCAAGTTTTCAGACCCTGTTCAAGAGGGCGCTGTTGAGCCCCCCTGCCACGCCCGTTTCTGAAACTTTTCACATGTCTACTGGCTAATACGTGTTATGTGTCTGTCGAGTTTCATCCAATTTCAAGCATGTTAAGAGTCTCAAACGCATCCGAAAAGAATATTAAAACTTGATGCGTTGCCACGGCAACAGTATCTAAGATATCAATAATCCTTTCACAGGTCTACATCTGCCCTGTGTTTACATTATACACATAAAGTTTGAAGCAAATCGGGTAAAATTAAGAGGGTGACTTCAAAGCATTTTGAAAGTGACACACTTCCTGCTGCCAGTTGGTGGCGCTATAACTTTGACTCACAATAGTCACATCCATGTGATCGGCCTCTTACAACGAACACACTGCTGAAGTTTCATCAAGATCAGTTAATGTATGCAGAAGTTATAACACACTTCCTGTGTCCCATTATTCGCCATAAATTCGTTTCCTCGCCACGGCCAAACCGTTCGAGATATCAAAAATCCGTTCGCAAGAATTCATCCTCAATGTCTTGACTTTATTCTCACCGAGTTTGGTGGGGATCGGATGAAATCCCTAGGAGGAGTATTTCACATTCCATTGTATGCGTTTTCCAAACAACGTATAATAACCGACTTCCTGTTGGGCTTTTGTAAAACTTAGAGCACGAAAGTTGTTCGGCCCGATGAGATCTATATGTGTACTGAGTTTCATATTATTACATGCAAGCGTGTTTGATTTATGGACCAAGTTTTCGGACCCCATTCCAGGGGGCGCTGTCGAGCCCCCCTGCCACGCCCCAGTACCAGCTTCAGCCCGGCCCTGATGGCCGCAGGTTCTGACGTGTGTGCAAAATTTCAAGAGTTTTTGAGCATGTTAAGGGCCCCAAAAGTGGCAAAAAGGCAAAAAAAAAAAAATGAAGAAAAAAAAGAAAAAAAAAAAAAATAATCCTTACGGAAACAATAGGGCCTTCGCCCTTTCAGGGCTTGGGCCCTAATAATAATCCTACCGGAAACAATAGGGCCTTCGCCCTTTCAGGGCTTGGGCCCTAAATATAGCTGCGAGCAGCGATTACGGGCCCAAGCCGGTGGCACCGCAACCCCGGTGCCTTTACCTAAAGGCACCGGGGTGGCGGTACCGCCGGCTTTGGCCCTTCATCGCTGCTCGCAGCTATATATATATATATATATATATATATATATATATATATATATATATATATACAGTATGTATATATATATATATATACACACATATATATAAACATATAAAAGACAGAAAATATTACTTGACTTACCTTATTCTGATTTTATGATACACTCAAAATATTCCACAACAAATCCTTTAAATTTAATGTAAAAATAAAAATGAAAGTAAGCAGTGTTGGGTTCACGTAACCCTCTCATTAGAATCAAAATGTTTCAACATTTGCCATGTATTTGGATGCTAAACTATTCTTTATTATAGGCTTTGTTCTTCACTCGTGTTCCAATATTGATGGAAAAAATCATCCTCTTCACATGCGCAAAAATGTGCTTGGAAACATCACAGTGGAGCGGTGCTTACTGTGAATGTACGAATTGTACTACTGACTATTTAGAGCAGTGTAATTTTTATATGTTAGGTTGACTATTTTATTATTATATTTTATTAAGGCTATAATGATCAGGCTGTGATGTCAAGATTGCAATGCTGGAATGTGTGTGTGTGTGTGTGTGTGTGTGTGTGTGTGTGTGTGTGTGTGTGTGTGTGTGTGTGTGTGTTCATGTTTTTCTATCCTGGTGGGGACTTCAACCTGAATGCACACAGACTCATGGGGACTCGTGTCACAGTGGGGACCTAAATAGAGGTCCCCATGGGTAAACAAGCTTATAAATCATACAGAATGAGTTTTTTTGGAAATGTAAAAATGCAGAAAGTTTTCTGTGATGGGTAGGTTTAGGGGTAGGGTTAGTGTGAGGAGATAGAATATACAGTTTGTAAAGTATAAAAACCATTAAGTCTATGGAGAGTCCCCACAAAGATAGTAAACCGTGTGTGTGTGTGTGTGCGTGCGTGCGTGCGTGCGTGTGTGTGTGTGTGTGGCGTGGGCGCGATGAAACAGTGGACACATAAAAACATACTCACACATTATACAGTACGACATTCAAACTGCAAAGTGTTAACTTATATTTGTGTACAGTCGCAATAAAACACAACATTGGGCTTTTGTAAAATAATTTCAAGCAATCCACCCCCTGAAAGGCGCTAATTTTAAAATTAAACTACAATGCTCATGGCTGCACGGGCATTCATAATGGTGCGCATCCACGACGAGGAACGAGCAGAACAAAGTGAACGTTTTTCAGTTAATTCCTACTTCAATAGGAATTTATTTGAAACGCCCGCTCAACCACTATCAGTGTCAGTGCGGACGAACATATTTTACTTTCGTTTTTAAGTTGGCAATTCAAAAGCCCACAGTGGTGTCACACGTCGATTAACCGGTGGTAAAATATTCTCACCGTCACATACCTAGTATATTTTTATGTAGATACAATAGGCCTACCTGATTTTGAACACAAGAGGGCAGTATAGCCCTACTTGACTTTTATGGGACTAAATAGTACAATTACTATTTTTAAATTTATAAATAATTATTAAATTGAAAAAAAAAAAATAATAAAATGGGTTTAGTTGTGATATTTGTATACTTTTATATAGAAATAAATGGTATATAATTAAATTTTTTGAAAATTTGAGGCTTTTAGTGTTTCCTTTTTGGACATGACTTTAATCCCTCGCCATAGCAAAACCGTTTAAGATATTTATTATCCATTCACAATTTAGCATATTTAATGTATTTTCATCATGTTGAAAAAGTTTGGTGGGAATAAAATAAATAGTTTAAGAGGAGTGGCTAAAAATTCAGAGGCTGATTTTGCAAAAAAATCCACATTCAGACCAAAATATCTGACTTCCTGATGGCTGGAGCTAATGAATGTAAATTAGAAAGTTGTCCGGCTCGATGAGAACAATATACGTACTAATTTTTTTTTACTGTAGTTCAAACTAACCCCCCCACACTTTTGTCAAAAGCATGTTGAAAGTGACACACTTCCTGCTGCCAGTTGGTGGCGCTATAACTTTGACTCACAATAGTTACATCCATCTGATCGGCCTCTTACCACGAACACACTGCTGAAGTTTCATCAAGATCAGTTAATGTATGCAGAAGTTATTCCACTTCGTGTTTCTCTTTTCTCGCCATAAATTCGATTCCTCGCCACGGCCAAACCGTTCGAGATATCAAAAATCAGTCCGCAATTTAGCATCCTCAAAGTCTTGACTACATGCACACCGAGTTTGGAGGGTACACAGTGAATTTTCTAGGAGGAGTATTTCACATTCCACAGCAAGCGTTTTCCAAACAACCCATAATAGCCGACTTCCTGTTGAGCTGGCGTAAAACTTGACCGGGGGAAAGTTGTTCGGCACAATGAGATCTATATGTGTACCGAGCTTCATATTAATTCATGCAAGCGTGTTTGATATATGGACCAAGTTTTAGAACCCCGTTCAAGGGGGCGCTGTTGAGCCCCCCAGCCACGCCCGGGTACCAGCTTCAGCCCGGCCCTGATGGCCGTGGGTTCTGACCTGTGTGCAAAGTTTCAAGAGTTTTTGAGCACGTTAAGGACCCCAAAAGCCCCTGAAACCTTGATTAACAATATAAAAGCAATAGTCAAATCCCCCCCTCCCCTCACACACACACAGACACAGAGAGAGGGAGAGAAAATTCTTCAGAAAATCCACATTCAAACCAAAATATCTCTCTTCCTGTTGGTCGGAGATGGTTCATGTAAATTAGAAAGTTGTCCGTCTTGATGAGAAAAATACACATACCAAGTTTTGTGATTCTAGGAAAAACTAAGCCCCCATTTTTGACTAAAGGTGGCGCTACTGAGCCATTCCACCACGCCCGTTTCTGAAACTTTGCACATGTCTACTGGCTAATAAATGTGATGTGTCTGTTGAGTTTCATGCAATTTCAAGTATGTTAAGAGTCTCAAAAGCATCAAAAAATAATATTAAAGTTTGATGCGTTGCCACGGCAACAGTATCTAAGATATCAATAATCCTTTCACAGGTTTACATCCTCCGTGTGTCTTCATTGTACACTTAAGGTTTGAAGCAAATCGGGTAAAAATAAGACACTGATTTCAAAGCATTTTGAAAGTGATGTACTTCCTGCTGCCTGTTGGTGGCGCTATAACTTTGACTCACAATAGTCACATCCATGTGATCGGCCTCTTACAACGAACACACTGCTGAAGTTTCATCAAGATCAGTTAATGTATGCAGAAGTTATAACACACTTCCTGTTTCATTTTTTCGCCATAAATTTGTTTCCTCGCCACGGCCAAACCGTTCGAGATATCAAAAATCCGTCCGCAATTTAGCATCCTCAATGTCTTGACTTCATGCACACCGAGTTTGGAGGCGAATCGATGAATTCCCTAGGAGGAGTACATTAAATTCCACAGCATGCGTTTCCAAACAACGCTAAATAGCCAACTTCCTGTTTGGCTGGCGTAAAACTTAGAGCACGAAAGTTGTTCGGCCCGATGAGATCTATATGTGTACCGAGTTTCATTATATTACATGGAAGCGTGTTTGATTTATGGACACGTGTTTGGATCCCGTTCCAGGGGGCGCTGTCGAGCCCCCCTGCCACGCCCGGGTACCAGCTTCAGTCCGGCCCTGATGGCCGCGGGTTCTGACGTGTGTGCAAAATTTCAAGAGTTTTCGAGCATGTTAAGGGCCCCAAAAGTGCCCGAAAGGTTGACAAAATAATAATAATAATAATAATAATAATAATAATCCTACCGGAAACAATAGGGCCTTCGCCCTTTCAGGGCTTGGGCCCTAATAATAAATATAGCTGCGAGCAGCGATAACGGGCCCAAGCCGGTGGCACCGCTACCCCGGTGCCTTTAGTTCCCTAAAGGCACCGGGGTGGCGGTGCCACCAGCTTTGGCCCTTCATCGCTGCTCGCAGCTATATTTATATATATATATATATATATATATATATATATATATATATATATATATATATATATATATATATATATATATATATACATACATATACATATATATATATATATATATATACATACGTATATATATATATATATGTAGAAGACAGAAAATATTACTTGTCTTACTTTATTCTGATTTTATGATACACTCAAAACATTCCACAACATTGATTAACGTTGATTAACCCATTGACTAACCGGTGGTAAAATATTCTCACCGTCACATACCTAGTATATTTTTATATAGATACAATAGGCCTACCTGATTTTGAACACAAGAGGGCAGTATAGCCCTATGTATGACTTTTTTCTTTTTACTAAATAGCTCATTCTGGCTGTTTTTAAACTTGTACATAATTCTTGAATTAAAAAAAAACTGAATAAACCCAAAACTGGGTTTAGATCTGATATTTGTATAATTTTATATAAAAATAAATAGTGTATAATTCAATTTTTAGAAGATCTGAGACGTTTTCTGATTCCTTTTTTGACATTACTTTAATCCCTCGCTATAGCAAAACCGTTTGAGATATTCAATATCCGTTCACAATTTAGCATCTTTAATGTATTTTCATCATGTTGAAAAAGTTTGGTGTGAATAAAATAAACCACTTAGCAGGAGTGGGTAAAAATGCAGAGGCTGAATTTGCAAATAAATCCACATTCAAACCAAAATATCTGACTTCCTCTTGGTCAGAGCTAATGATTGTAAATTAGAAAGTTGTCCGACTCGATGAGACCAATATACTTACTGATTTTTATAATTGTGGGTAAACCTAACCCCCCCACTTTTGTCAAAAACATTTTGAAAGTGACACACTTCCTGCTACCAGTTGGTGGCGCTATAACTTTGACTCACAATAGTTACATACATCTGATCGGCCTCTTACCACCAACACACTGCTGAAGTTTCATCAAGATCAGTTAATGTATGCAGAAGTTATACCACTTCGTGTTTCTCTTTTCTTGCCATAAATGCGTTTCCACGCCACGGCCAAACCGTTCGAGATATCAAAAATCCGTCCGCAATTTAGAATCCTCAATGTCTTGACTTCATGCACACAGAGTTTGGTGGCGATTTAATTAATTTTCTAGGAGGAGTGTTTCAAATTCCATAGCAAACGTTCTCCAAACAACACATAATAGCTGACTTCCTGTTGGACGGAGCTAATAACTTAGAGTGCGGAAGTTGTTCGGCCCGATGAGATCTATATGTGTACCGAGTTTCATATTAATTCATGCAAGTGTGTTTGATATATGGACCAAGTTTTCAGACCGTGTTCAAGGGGGCGCTGTTGAGCCCCCCTGCCACGCCCGGTTACCAGCTTCAGCCCGGCACTGATGGCCGTGGGTTCTGAACTGTGTGCAAAGTTTCAAGAGTTTTTGAGCATGTTAAGGACCCCAAAAGCCCCTGAAACCTTGAAAAACTAAGATTAAATGGAATAGACAAATCCCCCACCCCCACCCCCCTACACACACACACACAGAGACGTAGGCTAGAGGCAGAGAGAGAGGGAGAAAATCCTCTTTCAAACCAAAATATCTGACTTTCTGTTGGTCGGAGCTAAGGAGTATAAATTAGAAAGTTGTCCGGCTTGATGAGAACAATATACGTACCAAGTTTTGTGATTCTAGGAAAAACTAAGCCCCCATTTTTGACTAAAGGTGGCGCTACTGAGCCATTCCACCACACCCGTTTCTGAAACTTTGCACATGTCTACTGGCTAATAAATGTGATGTGTCTGTCGAGTTTCATCCAATTTCAAGCATGCTAAGAGTCTCAAAAACATCAAAAAAGAATATTAAAGTTTGATGTGTTGCCATGGCAACAGTATCTAAGATATCAATAATCCTTTCACAGGTCTACATCTGCCGTGTGTCTACATTATACACATAAATTTAGAAGCAAATCGGGTAAAAATAAGAGAGTGATTTCAAAGCATTTTGAAAGTGACACACTTCCTGCTGCCAGTTGGTGGCGCTATAACTTTGACTCACAATAGTCACATCAATGTGATCGGCCTCTTACAACGAACACACTGCTGAAGTTTAATCAAGATCAGTTAATGTATGCAGAAGTTATAACACACTTCCTGTGTCCCTTATTCGCCATAAATTCGTTTCCTCGCCACGGCCAAACCGTTCGAGATATCAAAAATCCCCTGGCAATTTTTCATCCTCAATGTCTTGACTTCATGCTGACCGAGTTTGGAGGTGATTGGACGAATTTTCTAGGAGGAGTATTTCAATTCCAGAGGATGCGTTTTTCAAACAACCCATAATAGTTGACTTCCTGTTGGGCTTTTGTAAAACTTAGAGCACGAAAGATGTTCGGCCCGATGAGATCTATATGTGTACTGAGTTTCATATTATTACATGCAAGTGTGTTTGATTTATGGACCAAGTTTTCGGACACCATTCCAGGGGGCGCTGTCGAGCCCCCCTGCCACGCCCGGGTACCAGCTTCAGTCCGGCCCTGATGGCCGCGGGTTCTGACCCGTGTGCAAAAATTCAAGAGTTTTTGAGCATGTTAAGGGCCCCAAAAGTGGCAAAAAGGCGAAAGAAAAATAATAGAAAAAAAAAAATAATAATCCTACCGGAAACAATAGGGCCTTCGCCCTTTCAGGGCTTGGGCCCTAATAATAATAATAATAATAATAATAATAAATAATCCTACCGAAAACAATAGGGCCTTCGCCCTTTCAGGGCTTGGGCCCTAATAATAATAATAATAAATATAGCTGCGAGCAGCGATTACGGGCACAAGCCGGTGGCACCGCAACCCCGGTGCCTTTAGGTAACTAAAGGCACCGGGGTGGCGGTGCCCCCGGCTTTGGCCCTTCATCGCTGCTCGCAGCTATATTTATATATATATATATATATATATATATATATATATATATATATATATATATCTTTAATGTATTTTTATCATGTTGAAAAAGTTTGGTGTGAATAAAATAAACCACTTAGGAGGAGTAGCTAAAGTCTGACATATCCAAAAAATCCACATTCAAACCAAAATATCTGACTTCCTGATGCTCGGAGCTAATGACTGTAAATTAGAAAGTTGTCCGGCTTGATGAGAACAATATAGGTACTGATTTTTGTAACTGTGGGTAAAAGTAACCCCCCCACTTTTGTCAAAAACATTTTTAAAGTGACACACTTCCTGCTGCCAGTTGGTGGCGCTATAACTTTGACTCACAATAGTTACATCCATCTGATCAGCCTCTTACCACGAACACACTGCTGAAGTTTCATCAAGATCAGTTAATGTGTGCAGAAGTTATACCACTTCGTGTTTCTCTTTTCTCGCCATAAATTCGTGTCCTCGCCACGGCCAAACCGTTCGAGATATCAAAAATCCGTCCGCAATTTAGCATCCTCAATGTCTTGACTTCATGCTGACCGAGTTTGGAGGTGATTGGATGAATTCTCTAGGAGGAGTACATCAAATTCCACAGCATGCGTTTTTCAAACAACCCATAATAGCCGACTTCCTGTTGGGCGGAGCTAATAACTGAGAGTGCGGAAGTTGTTCGGCCTGATGAGATCTATATGTGTACCGAGTTTCATATTAATTCATGCAAGAGTGTTTGAAATATGGACCAAGTTTTCGGACCCCGTTCAAGGGGGCGCTGTCGAGCCCCCCTGCCACGCCCAGGTACCAGCTTCAGTCCGGCCCTGATGGCCGCAGGTTCTGACCTGTGTGAAAAGTTTCAAGAGTTTTTGAGCACGTTAAGGGCCCCAAAAGCCCCTGAAACCTTGAAAAACAAAGATTAAATGGAATAGACAAATCCCCCCCACCCCCTCCACACACACACACAGAGAGAGAGAGAAAATTCTCCAGAAAATCCACATTCAAACCAAAATATCTGACTTCCTGTTGGTCTGAGCTAATGACATTAAATTAGAAAGTTGTCCGGCCTGATGAGAACAATATACGTACCAAGTTTTGCGATTCTAGGAAAAACTAAGCCCCCATTTTTGGCTAAAGGTGGCGCTACTGAGCCATTCCACCACGCCCATTTCTGAAACTTTGCACATGTCTACTGGATAATAAATGTGATGTGTCTGTCGAGTTTCATGCAATTTCAAGTATGTTAAGAGTCTCAAAAGCTTAAAAAAAGAATATTAAAGTTTGAAGCATTGCCACGGCAACAGTATCTAAGATATCAATAATCCTTTCACAGGTCTACATCTGCCGTGTGTCTACATTATACACATAAAGTTTGAAGCAAATCGGGTAAAAATAAGAGAGTGATTTCAAAGCATTTTGAAAGTGACAAACTTCCTGCTGCCAGTTGGTGGCGCTATAACTTTGACTCACAATAGTCACATCCATGTGATCGGCCTCTTACAACGAACACACTGCTGAAGTTTCATCAAGATCAGTTAATGTATGCAGAAGTTATAACACACTTCCTGTTTCCATTATTCGCCATAAATTCGTTTCCTCGCCACGGCCAAACCGTTCGAGATATCAAAAATCCGTTCGCAATTTAGCATCCTCAATGTCTTGACTTCATGCTGACCGAGTTTGGAGGCGAATGGATGAATTTCCTAGAAGGAGTACATCAAAATCCACAGCATGCGTTTCCAAACAACCCATAATAGCCGACTTCCTGTTGGGCTGGCGTAAAAAGTAAAAGTACGAAAGTTGTTCCGCCCGATGAGATCTATATGTGTACTGAGTTTCATATTATTACATGCAAGCGTGTCTGATTCATGGACCAAGTTTTCGGACTTCGTTCAAGGGGGCGCTGTTGAGCCCCCCTGCCACGCCCGGGTACCAGCTTCAGCCCGGCCCTGATGGCCGCGGGTTCTGACCCGTGTGCAAAGTTTCAAGAGTTTTCGAGCATGTTAAGGGCCCCAAAAGTGCCCGAAAGGTTGACAAAAAAATAATAATAATAAATAATCCTACCGAAAACAATAGGGCCTTCGTCCTTTCAGGGCTTGGGCCCTAAATATAGCTGCGAGCAGCGATTACGGGCCCAAGCCGGTGGCACCGCAACCCCGGTGCCTTTAGTTACCCAAAGGCACCGGGGTGGCGGTACCGCCGGCTTTGGCCCTTCATCGCTGCTCGCAGCTATATATATATATATATATATATATATATATATATATATATATATAAAAGACAGAAAATATTTCTTGACTTACCTTGTTCTGATTTTATGATACACTCAAAATATTCCAGAACAAATCCTTTAAATTTAATGTAAAAATAAAATGAAAGTAAGCAGTGTTGGGCTCACGTAACCCTCTCATTAGAATCAAAATGTTTCAACATTTGCGATGTATTTGGATGCTAAACTATTCTTTATTATAGGCTTTGTTCTTCACTCGTGTTCCAATATCGACGGAAAAAATCACCCTCTTCACACGCGCAAAAATGTGCTTAAAACATCACAGTGGAGCGGTGCTTACTGTGAATGCACGAATTGTACAACTGACTATTTAGAGCAGTGTAAATTGTATATGTTAGGTTAACTACTTTATTATTATATTTTATTAAGGCTATAATGAACAGGCTGCGATGTCAAGATTGCAATGCTGGAATGTGTGTGTGTGTGTGTGTGTGTGTGTGTGTGTGTGTGTGTGTGTGTGTGTGTGTGTGTGTGTGTGTGTGTGTGTGTGTGTGTGTGTGTGTGTGTGTGTGTGTGTTTGTGTGTCCCCATGGGTAAACAAGCTTATAAATCATACAGAATGAGTTTTTTGGGAAATGTGAAAATGCAGGAAGTTTTCTGGGATAGGTAGGTTTAGGGGTAGGGTTAGTGTAAGGAGATAGAATATACAGTTTGTACAGTATAAAAACCATTAAGTCTATGGAGAGTCCCCACAAAGATAGTAAACCGTGTGTGTGTGTGTGTGTGTGTGTGTGTGTGTGTGTGTGGCGTGGGCGCGATTGAACAGTGGACACATAAAATCATACTCAGTCATTATACAGTACGACATTCAAACTGCAAAGTGTTAACTTATATTTGTGTACAGTCGCAATAAAACATAACATTGTGCTTTTGTAAAATAATTTCAAGCAATCCACCCCCCCAAAAGGCGCTAATTTTAAAATGAAACTAAAATGCTCATGGCTGCACAGGCATTCATAACGGTGCGCATCCACGGCGAGGAACGAGCAGAACAGAGTGAACGTTTTTCAGTTAATTCCTACTTCCATAGGAATTCATTTGAAACGCTCACTCAACCACTATCAATGTCAGTGCGGAAGAGCATATTTTACTTTCGTTTTTAAGTTGTCGATTCAAAAGCCCCCAGCGGTGTTACACGTCGATTAACCGGTGGTAAAATATTCTCACCGTCACAAACCTAGTATATTTTTATGTAGATACAATAGGCCTTCCTGATTTTGAACACAAGAGGGCAGTATAGCCCTATGTATGACTTGACTTTTATGTGACTAAATAGTACAATTACTATTTTTAAACTTATAAATAATTATTAAATTGAAAAAAAAAAGAATTAAATGGGTTTAGTTGTGATATTTGTATACTTTTATATAGAAATAAATGGTTTTTAATTACATTTTTAGAAGATGAGGCTTTTAGTTTCCTTTTTGTACATTACTTTAGTCCCTCACTATAGAAAAACCGTTTGAGATGTTTAATATCCGTTCACAATTTAGCATCTTTGATGTATTTTCATCATTTTGAAAAAGTTTGGTGTGAATAAAATAAACCAGTTAGGAAGAGTAGCTAAAAACTGAAATATCCAAAAAATCCATATTCAAACCAAAAAATCTGACTTCCTTTTGCTCTGAGCTAATAACTGTAAATTAGAAAGTTGTCCTGCTTGTTGAGACCAATATATATACTGATGTTTGTAACTGTTGGTAAAACTAACCCCCCCACTTTTGTCAAAAGCATGTTGAAAGTGACACACTTCCTGCTGCCAGTTGGTGGCGCTATAACTTTGACTCACAATAGTTACATCCATCTGATCGGCCTCTTACCACGAACACACTGGTGAAGTTTCATCAAGATCAGTTAATGTATGCAGAAGTTATTCCACTTCGTGTTTCTCTTTTCTCGCCATAAATTCGTTTCCTCGCCACGGCCAAACCGTTCGAGATATCAAAAATCCGTCCGCAATTTAGCATCCTCAATGTCTTGACTTCATGCACACCGAGTTTGGTGGGGATGGGATGAATTCTCTAGGAGGAGTACTTCACATTCCACAGCAAGCGTTTTCCAAACATCCCATAATAGCCGACTTCCTGTTGGGCTGGCGTGAAACTTGACAGAGGGAAAGTTGTTCGGCCTGATGAGATCTATATGTGTACCGAGTTTCATATTAATTCATGCAAGCGTGTTTCATATATGGACCAAGTTTTCAGACCCTGTTCAAGGTGGTGCTGTTGAGCCCACCTGCCACGCCCATTTCTGAAACTTTTCACATGTCTACTGGCTAATAAGTGTTATGTGTCTGTCGAGTTTCATCCAATTTCAAGCATGCAAAGAGTCTCAAAAGCATCCGAAAAGAATATTAAAGTTTGATGCGTTGCCGCGGCAACAGTATCTAAGATATCAATAATCCTTTCACAGGTCTACATCTGCCATGTATTTACATTATACACATAAAGTTTGAAGCAAATCGGGTAAAACTAAGAGGGTGATTTCAAAGCATTTTGAAAGTGACACACTTCCTGCTGCCATTTGGTGGCGCTATAACTTTGACTCACAATTGTCACATCCATGTGATCGGCCTTCTACCATGAACACACTGCTGAAGTTTTATCAAGATCAGTCAATGTATGCAGAAGTTATAACACCCTTCCTGTTTCTCTTTTCTCGCCATAAATTCGTTTCCTCGCCACGGCCAAACCGTTTGAGATATCAAAAATCCGTCCGCAATTTAGAATCCTCAATGTCTTGTCTTCATGCACACCGAGTTTGGTTGCGATTGGATGAATTTTCTAGGAGGAGTATTTCAAATTCCAGAGGATGCGTTTTTCAAACAACCCATAATAGTTGACTTCCTGTTGGGCTTTTGTAAAACTTAGAGCACGAAAGTTGTTCGGCCCGATGAGATATATATGTGTACTGAGTTTCATATTATTATATGCAAGCGTGTTTGATTTATGGACTAAGTTTTCGGACACCATTCCAGGGGGCGCTGTCGAGCCCCCGTGCCACGCCCGGGTACCAGCTTCAGTCCGGCCCTGATGGCCGCGGCTTCTGACGTGTGTGCAAAATTTCAAGAGTTTTTGAGCATGTTAAGGGCCCCAAAAGTGCCCGAAAGGTTGACAAAATAATAATAATAATAAATATAGCTGCGAGCAGCGATTACGGGCCCAAGCCGGTGGCACCGCAACCCCGGTGCCTTTAGTTACCTAAAGGCACCGGGGTGGCGGTACCGCCGGCTTTGGCCCTTCATCACTGCTCGCAGCTATATTTATATATATATATATAAAAGACCAAAAATATTACTTGACTTACCTTATTCTGATTTTATGATACACTCAAAATATTCCACAACAAATCCTTTAACCCTCCTATTACCTTTGGGGTCAATTTGACCCCATTCAGTGTTTAACGTCTCAAAATACATACTTTAAAAAAAAATTTTTGCTTCATATTTAAAGACTTTTCCTAATTTAATGGGGACAACTGGGTAAACATAAAATTAACATGATGATAGGTTTTCAATGTTCTGTACGTACTTTTGTAGCATCGGTGTTCTTTGGGGTCAATTTGACCCCAGGCTCATTTTGCTGTATAAAACATATAAGAAATATCAATTTTTTTGTTGTTCACACATTGGTGATTAGGCACAAATCCCACATTTATTCTGAATGATATTGAGGTCATTATAAGTTGAGATTTTATGATCTTCAAAAACCTATCCTCTGCTTTAGGCCCCTAACCTGACATTACCATATAAGCCTACCTGAAGTATTGCGAGAACCACTGATAGTTCGCACGATATAGTGGAGGGGGGAATCATAATTCTCACAAGAAATTAGATATTTCCAGTGCCAATTATATATTTCCAGGGAAGGGAAAACATAATTCTTGCAAGAACTTTGATATTTTGTTCCGTGGGGGAGGGGAAAACATAATATAGGGGAGGAGCAAATATATGAAAGCTTCCACAGAAGCCTTATAAACCACTTCTCTTTGTGCTTTGTGAGCTCTCTCTTTATGCTCTTTCTCAATTGAAAATTACCTCTTAGCAAAGTTTTTTGGGGGTTTTTTTGGGTTCTAAACGGACCTGTTCGCCAGCAAGACACCAGTCGACCCGCCCGAAATGCAGGACGACGCCATACCAGCCATCCCGTCAGTGTTGACCAGTGAGGTCAGGCATGCGATCCAGAACATCCAGAAAGACCGGCGCCAGGGCTGGACGAAATCGAGGCCGAGCTGCTCAAAGAGGGTGGACCGATGCTTTGGGCAGCATTGGCCAGCCGTTTCAGCCGCTACATGGCGCAGAGAAGAACACCAGATCAATGGAAGACGGCCAAGACAGTGCTGTTGTACAAGAAGGGTGACCGCGAACAGCTGAGGAATTATCGGCCAATCTGGCTCCTGCCGACCGTGTACAAGGTTTTCACCAAGGTGCTGTATAACCGACTAGCCAGGCAGTTGGACGAACAACAGCCACCCGAACAGGCCGGCTTCCGGTCTGGCTACAGCACAATGGACCACATCCACGTGCTGAACCAACTGCTCGAATGCTGCCGGAAGTACAAGATGCCCTTGGTACTGGCCTTCATAGACTACGAGAAAGCCTTTGACAGCATAGAGATCAATGCCGTACTGCTCGCCCTACAACAACTGGGCATCTCCTACGAGTACGTGGACCTTTTGCAGGAGCTGAACAGCGGATGCGCCACCAACATCACCCTGTTCGACCGGACACTTCCCACTTGAATGACAGGGTACAGCTGTGGCCAAATTTGAAATTTTTGCTGCTTCAGTTGTTATGATGTTGATTCACATTTTTCTAGATTATTGTGCAGAGTGATCAGTGGCATTTTACATAATTTCAAAAAGCTTTATCACAAAACCCCAAATTTCACTGTTTTTGTCCTTGGCACCAAATTACCAGCTAACATCATTTTACTAATCATATCGTCAGCACATGATTGCTATAAGGAAGGAAGAAGTGCTTCCAATCATTGTGTTCTTCTGTTAGCAATGGTTTCCTCCAAAGAAAGATGGAGGATCATCTTTGCATCAAAATGGCCTCCATTTACCAGATCATCAAGAGCTTCAAGAATAGAGGTTCGGCTGCAGTGAAGAAGGCTTTAGGATGTCCCAGAGTGTCCAGCAAGTACCAGGAACTTCTCCTCCTGAGGAATCAGCTAGGGAATCATGTCACCACCAGTGCATAACTGCTCAATATTGGCAGCAGGTGGGTGTGAGAGCATCTGCCCACACAGCGAGGCCAAGACTTTTGAACAACGACCTGGTGTCAAGAAGGGCAGCAAATGTAACCCATATTTAGTTGGGACTTTTATGTTGGCGGGTCTGCAAACTCCCAACTTCCTCAAAGTGACTGGTTGCTGAGTTCACTTCCTCTGTGTCTCCACTGTGGCTGTGGCATGGTTTGTTTGGCATCCCCAAGCAAACCTAAAAAAAGTGATTCAACTTTAATGATAATAGTGATTCAAGCCATGAATACTCGTTGCTGCCGCTTTCTAATCAGAGCCTTTGTCTGATTTCACTCTGTTTAAAACGTTGGGTCACGCCTGGAGACCTTGCGTTGGTCATTTCAATTTCAAAGGTAAACTTTTTACTTGTTATACTATGAAGGCATTGATTTGATGTTAGCATGGGTGCTAATTTAGAGCATGATTGCTGTTTTGAGTGTGTGCTGTTACTATTGTGACTACCGCTGAAATGGCTATATGTTTGGGTAGTCATTTAAGCTTATCGATTTGAACGTAGCTACGTAATTTTCTTTTGATATTGCGCAATATTTTTCACAAATACCAAACTCTGCTTTAGTGTTTTGGGTAATTTAGAGATTAACATTTTTGGTTAATGGAATCTGAAGGTGCACTTTGCATTATTATTTTGAATGTTAATTTTGAGTACATGTTTTGATTCTGAAAATGACATTTAGATTAGTTGACTATGAAATTTAAGTTATGGTGAAATTTCATGTAACATGAGATTAATTACTTTACTTTATTATACTTATTTCACATAAGTATAATACAATTACTGCATAATTTAGATGTATTTTTGATTGCTGTATTAAAGATATTTATTTTTTTTAAATGCCTTGCATTAAGCAGGTATGGTTATGCATATATTGAATTACTTTAGTATTTGTTATGGTTATTTTATTTTTGAATGGAATTCTTAATTTGTATTTTTGGCCTTCTTAGGTCAGGTTTTTTTCCTGGATTAACAAATCTCCATTCTCCAATTATGGACTCTTGAATTCTCGACCCGTCCTAATTCAAGGACTCTGATCGAGATGGCGAGCTAAGAGAACTTGGATTAAGAGAACTTGGATATAGGCCTATATGTGGTAGGGTAACCGAACCACACATTCACTGCGACTGAACACTTCCCTATCTGGATTATCGATTGCTCAATTTGTAATTAATTGACATTTCACTAGACCTGGTCCCGGCCGTGGAACACATTGTGTTGGGTTAAGTCTTTCTTTCTTTGTTTTTTCCCAAATCATTGGCAGCGCACTAATCTGCCATTGAACTGAACTGTAAATCGGATTGTTTTGTATGTGTCATTGAAGTTATTTTGTTATGTTGTTTATGTATTGTTTATGTTGGTTATGTTTTGTTATCTACTGAATACATACACTCATACTAAAATCTAAAATCTATGGCTCCAGTGTACTCATTCACAACCCAGGCTCCGTGACGAACCATCTTCTGTTGCCAGGGGCATCCGCAGTCAATTGCCTAGCTTATATACGTTACATCTTTGGCGAGCCAGCCAGGAGCCTGATATTGTGAATGTCTGTACTTGTGTCATTGTGTAAATTTCAGTTTAATGCATAAGAGCAATAGTAGTCAGGTGGGAATATGGATATCTTTAAGAAAACTGGTATCAATATAGCTAATTCTGTCATTGTTAGTGGTGTGACAAACACCGAAGCAGATGACGAAATCATTGATCACTTGCGTAGCTACGGTGAAATTAAACAGTCGTTTACCGTTACCGAACGTGAGAGTCCACTTTACAAAAACCTGACCGTTGAATTTGTTAATGCAGCAGCTTTAGCACAGCTAGAACCGAAATTGCCTTATACTTTTTCAGCTCAATCTGCTGATTTTGTTATTAAATTACTCAGGAGTGAGTACGCTGCCGCAGGCACAGTGGAGGCCACCCCGTCTCCTGATTACCTGCAAGAATTGAAACGTATCTCCCGACAGAGTGGCCAGTCATTCGACAACGTTCTGAAAGGAATGTTTGACCAAATAAGTTCGCATTTGGGAATAGCAGCCACAGGGGGTAGAGAGGAAGATGATGATGAGGATGAGGATGATGTAGATGACGATGACGATGAGGATGAGGATGAGGATGATGTAGACACTGAAGTGAAGAAGGAAAAGGACACTGTTGAGGTGCTTGGAACTGCTACAGAGACCGATCAACGGCAGTCATTTACTTTTCCCTTAACACATCGGAGTCGTTCCTCGGTTGCACAGCAAAGACCTCGACCTCGACCAACCCCAGCTAGGGACGTTGGACCAAGAATTCCACTTTCTGGCAATGAACTGAATCCTCCTGAGGTCCAAAGGGTGGTAGTTGAACACATTGTGCGCAGAGACGATGTTAACTTCCAGCCCATGTCCTCATTCCGACTACGCACTTTCTCAGGAAAACTTCCAAAACCACAGCATGAAGTAAATTACGAGTCCTGGAGGTCACAAATTGAACTTTTGAATGCAGATCCAAGTCTAGCACCAGTACACATCACGAGGCGCATACTGGAAAGTTTACTCCCTCCAGCTGCAGACCTGGTCAAAAGTTTCGGACCCAATGTTCTGCCTGCTACCTTTCTGCATGTGCTTGACTCCGCTTATGCCACAGTTGAAGATGGGGAGGAGCTGTTTGCCAAATATCTGAATATTCTTCAAGACCAGGGAGAACAACCATCTTCATACCTTCAGAGACTCCAGCTCGCTCTTGGTAGCGTGGTAAAGCGTGGTGGTATTCCAGCTGCTGAATTTGACGGATACTTGCTGAAGCAATTTTGCAGAGGGTGCTGGGACAATGGCGTGATAAACAAGTTGCAACTGGAACAGAAAAGAGACCAACCACCTCCCTTCTCAGAGCTGTTGTTTGTGCTCAGAACTGAAGAAAACAGGCAGTTGGCAAAAGAGACACTAATGAAGAAGCATGTTCCGTCAGTGAGGCATCATGCAAAACTGCAAGCTCATAGCACTAGTGCATGTGCATGTGACCATACCGCAGACACAAGCGCTATTGAAGAACTGAAAAAACAGATGTTGCGACTGCAGAGCCAGATGTCCGCCTTGTTGACTCAAAACTCTGCTAAATCAGACAACCAGTTAAACAAAAAGAACCCAAAACTTGGTCAAGGAATCAACAGGCCAAAGTCTTGGTTTTGTTTCCAGTGCGGGCAGGATGGTCACATAGCCCCCAACTGTTCCAGTCAGCCAAATCCCAGTCTGGTGGAAGAGAAACGCCGCCAGCTTAAATGCAAGCAGCAATCCTGGGAAAAGCGGAAGCCATCAAACTAGAGGCAGCTTCTGCCGAGGGACAAGCAGGAGCTGCAACCAATGAATGTCCCCACGCTGAGTATTCATCACCTCGTTGGCCATTGCCAAAGGGGTTGGTGGGTACGAGAAGCACCGGCGAGGTTAAGGTTAAAGGGACCACCTTCCATTGCCTTTTTGACACGGGGTCCCAAGTCACTACAGTTTCACATTCCTTTTACAACACCTACCTCTCAGACCACGAAATAAAGCCGTTGACTAATCTGTTAGAGGTAGAGGGCGCCAATGGACAATGTGTGCCTTACATCGGGTATGTGGAACTCTGTTTGACTTTCCCACCTGAGTTCATAGGGGAAGAGATGGACATTGATACACTTGCTTTGGTAGCCACTTCTCACCAATAAAAACATCAAATATTGGCTGAAATTCTGCAGGAAGTACAAGAATTGGGCAGCAGAAGACTGGTGCAAAGTTAATGTATCTGATTAGAACATCTGGAAAATCGATTGTCTAGAGAAGAAAAGGTGAATGCTACCATGAGTCCTGTGTCGTGCCAACAGTGAGGCATCCTGAGACTATCAATGGGAGTGTCATATTGACCCCAAACCTATCCTTGATAAAATATATTGTATAATATAATAAATAAATAGCTATTAAAACACCAAAAATATATAATTTTTGAATTTTAGATAAATCAGTGACATTTTATAGTGATTTGCTAATTTGTCCATAGTCGTGCAATAGGTATTCTGGATGTATAAGGGGTGGGGGTGGGGGTGGGGGGTTGGTGGTGTTTTGTTTAAAGGGCTATTTAAGTAGTCAACAAAGAAACATAAAGTACCTGACTTAAACCTTTGGGGAAAAAATCAAATTGTGGGGGTTTAAATTCGTGGGGTCAAATTGACCCCAGTGGGTAAAAGATGTTGGTAGATTTGAGGGTAACAGGAGGGTTAAATTTAATGTAAAAATAAAAATGAAAGAAAGCAGTGTTGGGCTCACGTAACCCTCTTGTTTCAACATTTGCGATGTATTTGGATGCTAAACTATTCTTTATTATAGGCTTTGTTCTTCACTCATGTTCCAATATCGATGGAAAAAATCATCCTCTTCACAAGCGCAAAAATGTGCTTGGAAACATCACAGTGGAGCGGTGCTTACTGTGAATGTATGAATTGTACTACTGACTATTTAGAGCAGTGTAATTTTTATATGTTAGGTTGACTATTTTATTATTATATTTTATGAAGGCTATAATGAACAGGCTGCGATGTCAAGATTACAATGCTGTAATGTGTGTGTGTGTGTGTGTGTGTGTGTGTGTGTGTGTGTGTGTGTGTGTGTGTGTGTGTGTGTGTGTGTTCATGTTTTTCTATCCCGGTGGGGACTTCAACCTGAATGCACACCGACTCATGGGGACTCGTGTCACAGTAGGGACCTAAATAGAGGTCCCCATGGGTAAACAAGCTTATAAATCATACAGAATGAGTTTTTTTGGAAATGTAAAAATGCAGAAAGTTTTCTGGGATAGGTAGGTTTAGGGCTAGGGTTAGTGTGAGGAGATAGAATATACAGTTTGTACAGTATAAAACCATTAAGTCTATGGAGAGTCCCAACAAAGATAGTAAACCGTGTGTGTGTGTGTGTGTGGCGTGGGTGCGATTGAAAAAAAAAAACATACTCCGTCATTATACAGGACGACATTCAAACTGCAAAGTGTTAACTTATATTTGTGTACAGTTGCAATAAAACACAACATTGTGCTTTTGTAAAATAATTTCAAGCAATCCTCCCCCCAAAAGGTGCTAATTTTAAAATTAAACTAAAATGCTCATATTAGCTATTTAAAACGGTGCACATCCACGGTGAGGAACGAGCAGAACAGAGTGAACGTTTTTCAGTTAATTCCTACTTCTATAGGAATTCATTTGAAACGCTCGCTCAACCACTATCAATGTCAGTGCGGACGAACATATTTTACTTTCGTTTTTAAGTTTGCGATTCAAAAGCCCCCAGCGGTGTCACACGTCAATTAACCGGTGGTAAAATATTCTCACCGTCACATACCTAGTATATTTTTATGTAGATACAATAGGCCTACCTGATTTTGAACACAAGAGGGCAGTATAGCCCTATGTATGACTTGACTTTTATGGGACTAAATAGTACAATTACTATTTTTAAACTTATAATTATTAAATTGAAAAAAAAAAACAGAATAAAATGGGTTTAGTTGTGATATTTGTATACTTTTATATAGAAATAAATGGTATATAATTACATTTTTAGAAAATTTGAGGCTTTTAGTTTTTCCTTTTTGGACATTACTTCAATCCCTCGCCATAGCAAAACCGTTTGAGATATTTATTATCCGTTCTCAATTTAGCATATTTAATGTATTTTCATCATGTTGAAAAAGTTTGGTGGGAATAAAATAAATAGTTTAAGAGGAGTGGCTAAAAATTCAGAGGCTGATTTTGCAAAAAAAAAATCCACATTCAGACCAAAATATCTGACTTCCTTTTGCTCTGAGCTAATGAATGTAAATTAGAAAGTTGTCCGGCTTGATGAGAACAATATAAAACCTTTTTTTTTTTTACTGTATTTAAAACTAACCCCCCCACTTTTGTCAAAAGCATGTTGAAAGTGACACACTTCCTGCTGCCAGTTGGTGGCGCTATAACTTTGACTCACAATAGTTACATCCATCTGATCGGCCTCTTACCATGAACAAACTGCTGAAGTTTCATCAAGATCAGTTAATGTATGCAGAAGTTATTTCACTTCGTGTTTCTCTTTTCTCGCCATAAATTTCGATTCCTCGCCACGGCCAAACCGTTCAAGATATCAAAAATCCGTCCGCAATTTAGCATCCTCAATGTCTTTACTTCATGCTGACTGAGTTTGGAGGTGATTGAATGAATTCTCTAGGAGGAGTACATCACATTCCACAGCAAGCGTTTTCCAAACAACCCATAATAGCCGACTTCCTGTTGGGCTGGCGTGAAACTTGACAGAGGGAAAGTTGTTCGGCCCCATGAAATCTATATGTGTACCGAGTTTCATATTAATTCATGCAAGCGTGTTTGATATATGGACCAAGTTTTCAGACCCTGTTCAAGAGGGCGCTGTTGAGCCCCCCTGCCACGCCCGTTTCTGAAACTTTTCACATGTCTACTGGCTAATAAGTGTTATGTGTCTGTCGAGTTTCATCCAATTTCAAGCATGTTAAGAGTCTCAAACGCATCCGAAAAGAATATTAAAATTTGATGCGTTGCCACGGCAACAGTATCTAAGATGTCAATAATCCTTTCACAGGTCTACATCTGCCGTGTGTTTACATTATACACATAAAGTTTGAAGCAAATCGGGTAAAATTAAGAGGGTGACTTCAAAGCATTTTGAAAGTGACACACTT
>NC_138228.1:31397634-31742634 GCF_964197995.2 Scardinius erythrophthalmus
CCTATGTTTGCTTTTTTGTTGAACCAAATAGCACTAAATAGCCTGTTTTAACTTTTTCATTCTTCTTGAATTGCAAAAACAGAATAAAATGGGTTTAGTTCGATATTTGTATACTTTTATATAGAAATAAATGGTATATAATTACATTTTTAGAAGATTTTTAGTGTTTCCTTTTTGGACATTACTTTAATCCCTCGCCATAGCAAAACCGTTTAAGATATTTATTATCCATTCACAATTTAGCATATTTAATGTAGTTTCATCATGTTGAAAAAGTTTGGTACGAATAAAATAAATAGTTTAAAAGGAGTGGCTAAAAATTCAGAGGCTGATTTTGCAAAAAAATTCACATTCAGACCAAAATATCTGACTTCCTGATGGCCAGAGCTATTGAATGTAAATTAGAAAGTTGTCCGGCTTGATGAGAACAATATACAAACTATTTTTTCTTTACTGTAGTTAAAACTAACCCCCCCACTTTTGTCAAAAGCATGTTGAAAGTGACACACTTCCTGCTGCCAGTTGGTGGCGCTATAACTTTGACTCACAATAGCTACATCCATCTGATCGGCCTCTTACCACGAACACACTGCTGAAGTTTCATCAAGATCAGTTAATGTATGCAGAAGTTATTCCAGTTCCGTGTTTCTCTTTTCTCGCCATAAATTCGATTCCTCGCCACGGCCAAACCGTTCGAGATATCAAAAATCCGTCCGCAATTTAGCATCCTCAAAGTCTTGACTTCACGCTGACTGAGTTTGGAGGCGAATCGATGTATTTCCTAGGAGGAGTACATTAAATTCCACAGCAAGCGTTTCCAAACAACCCTAAATAGCCGACTTCCTGTTGGGCTGGCGTAAAACTTAGAGCACGAAAGTAGTTCGGCCCGATGAGATCTATATGTGTACCGAGTTTCAAATTAATTCATGCAAGCGTGTTTGATATATGGACCAAGTTTTCAGACCCCGTTCAAGGGGGCGCTGTTGAGCCCCCCTGCCACGCCCGGCTACCAGATTCAGCCCCGCCCTGATGGCCGCGGGTTCTGACCTGTGTGCAAAGTTTCAAGAGTTTTCGAGCACGTTTAGGGACCCAAAAGCCCCAGAAACCTTGAAAAACAAATGAAAAAGTAAATCTCACTCAACTGACAAATCACCCCCACCCCTCACACACTCAGAGACAGAGAGAGAGAGAAAATTCTCCAAAAAATCACATTCAAACCAAAATATCTGACTTTCTGTTGCTTTGAGCTAATAAGTGTAAATTAGAAAGTTGTCCGGCTCGATAAGAACAATATACATACCAAGTTTTGTGATTCTAGGTAACTAAGCCCCCATTTTTGACTAAAGGTGGCGCTACTGAGCCCCTCACCACGCCCGTTTCTGAAACTTTGCACATGTCTACTGGATAATAAGTGTGATGTGTCTGTCGAGTTTCATGCAATTTCAAGTATGTTAAGAGTCTCAAAAGCATCAAAAAAGAATATTAAAGTTTGATGCGTTGCCATGGCAACAGTATCTAAGATATCAATAATCCTTTCACAGGTCTACATCTGCCGTGTGTCTACATTATACACATAAAGTTTGAAGCAAATCGGGTAAAAATAAGAGAGTGATTTCAAAGCATTTTGAAAGTGATACACTTCCTGCTGCCAGTTGGTGGCGCTATAACTTTGACTCACAATAGTCACATCCTTGTGTTCGGCCTCTCACAACGAACACACTGCTGAAGTTTCATCAAGATCAGATAATGTATGCTGAAGTTATAACACACTTCCTGTGTCCCTTATTTGCCATAAATTCGTTTCCTTGCCACGGCCAAACCGTTCGAGATATCAAAAATCTGTCCGCAATTTAGCATCCTCAATGTCTTGACTTCATGCTGACCGAGTTTGGAGGCGATTGGATGAATTCTCTAGGAGGAGTACATTAAATTCCACAGCATGCGTTTCAAAACAACCCATAATAGCCGACTTCCTGTTGGGCTGGCGTAAAAAGTAAAAGTACGAAAGTTGTTCGGCCCGATGAGATCTATATGTGTACCGAGTTTCATATTATTACATGCAAGCGTGTCTGATTTATGGACCAAGTTTTCGGACCCCGTTCAAGGGGGCGCTGTCGAGCCCCCCTGCCACGCCCGGGTACCAGCTTCAGCCCGGCCCTGATGGCCGCGGGTTCTGACCCCTGTGCAAAGTTTCAAGAGTTTTCGAGCACGTTAAGGGTCTCAAAAGTGCCCGAAAGGTTGACAGAAAAATAATAATAATAATAATAATAATAATAATAAATAATCCTACCGAAAACAATAGGGCCTTCGCCCTTTCAGGGCTTGGGCCCTAATAATAAATAATCCTACCGGAAACAATAGGGCCTTCGCCCTTTCAGGGCTTGGGCCCTAATAATAATAAATAATCCTACCGGAAACAATAGCTGCGAGCAGCGATTACGGGCCCAAGCCGGTGGCACCGCTACCCCGGTGCCTTTAGTTCCCTAAAGGCACCGGGGTGGCGGTCCCACCGGCTTTGGCCCTTCATCGCTGCTCGCAGCTATATTTATATATATATATATATATATAGTATATATATATATATATATGTATATATACATACATACATATACATATATATATATATATATATATATATATATATATACATACGTATATATATATGTAGAAGACAGAAAATATTACTTGTCTTACTTTATTCTGATTTTATGATACACTCAAAATATTCCACAACATTGATTAACGTTGATTAACCCGTTGACTAACCGGTGGTAAAATATTCTCACCGTCACATACCTAGTATATTTTTATATAGATACAATAGGCCTACCTGATTTTGAACACAAGAGAGCAGTATAGCCCTATGTATGACTTGACTTTTATGGGACTAAAGAGTACAATTGCTATTTTTAAACGTATAAGTAATTCTTAAATTGAAAAAAAAAAAAAAAAGAATAAAATGGGTTTAGTTGTGATATTTGTATACTTTTATATAGAAATAAATGGTGTATAATTACATTTTTAGAAGATGAGGCTTTTAGCGTTTCCTTTTTGTACATTACTTTAATCCCTCACTATATCAAAACAGTTTGAAATATTTAATATCCGTTCACAATTTAGCATCTTTAATGTATTTTCATCGTGTTGAAAAAGTTTGATGTGAAAAAAATAAACCAGTTAGGAGGAGTAGCTAAAAACTCAGAGTCTGAAATATCCCAAAAATCCACATTCAGACCTAAATATCTGACTTCCTGTTGGTCGGAGCAAATTACTTTAAATTAGAAAGTTGTCCGGCTCGATGAGACCAATGTACGTACTGATTTTTGTTACTGTATATACAACTGACCCCCCCACTTTTGTCAAAGGAATTTTGAAAGTGACACACTTCCTGCTGCCAGTTGGTGGTGCTATAACTTTGACTCACAATAGTTACATACATCTGATCGGCTTCTTACCACGAACACACTGGTGAAGTTTCATCATGATCAGTTAATGTATGCAGAAGAATTTGTTTCCTTGCCACGGCCAAACCGTTCGAGATATCAAAAATCCTTCCGCAATTTAGTATCCTCAATGACTTGACTTCATGCACACCGAGTTTGGTGGAGATTGGATGAATTCTCTAGGAGGAGTACTTCGCATTCCACAGCAAGCGTTTTCCAAACAACCCATAATAGCCGACTTCCTGTTGGGCTGGCGTAAAACTTGACCGGGGAAAAGTTGTTTGGCCCGATGAGATCTATATGTGTACCGAGTTTCATATTAATTCATGCAAGCGTGTTTGATCTATGGACCAAGTTTTCAGACCCAGTTCAAGGGGGCGCTGTTGAGCCCCCCTGCCACGCCCGGGTACCAGCTTCAGCCCGGTCCTGATGCCAGGGGGTTCTGACTTGTGTGCAAAGTTTCAAGAGTTTTTGAGCACGTTAAGGACCCCAAAAGCCCCTGAAACCTTGATTAACAATATAAAAGCAATAGTCAAATCCCCCCTCCCCTCACACACACAGAGACACAGAGAGAGGGAGAGAAAATTCTCCAGAAAATCCACATTCAAACCAAAATATCTCTCTTCTTCTTGGTCCGAGCTAGTTACTGTAAATTAGAAAGTTGTCTGTCTTGATGAGAACAATACACATACCAAGTTTTGTTGCTGTTGATAAAACTAACCCCCCCACTTTTGACTAAAGGTGGCGCTACTGAGCCATTTCACCACGCCCGTTTCTGAAACTTTGCACATGTCTACTGGATAATAAATGTGATGTGTCTGTCGAGTTTCATCCAATTTCAAGCATGCTAAGAGTCTCAAACGCATCCGAAAAGAATATTAAAGTTTGATGCGTTGCCAAGGCAACAGTATCTAAGATATCAATAATCCTTTCACAGGTCTACATCTGCCGTGTGTCTACATTATACACATAAAGTTTGAAGCAAATCGGGTAAACCTAAGAGGGTGACATCAAAGAATTTTGAAAGTGACACACTTCCTGCTGCCAGTTGGTGGCGCTATAACTTTGACTCACAATAGTCACATCAATGTGATCGGCCTCTGAAAACGAACACACTGCTGAAGTTTTATCAAGATCAGTTAATGTATGCAGAAGTTATAACACTTCCTGTTTCTCTTTTCTCGCCATAAATTCGTTTCCTCGCCACGGCCAAACCGTTCGAGATATCAAAAATCCGTCCGCAATTTAGCATCCTCAATGTCTTGACTTCACGCTGACCGAGTTTGGTGGGGATCGGATGAATTCTGTAGGAGGAGTACATTAAATTCCACAGCATGCATTTTTCAAACAACCCTGAATAGCCGACTTCCTGTTGGGCTGGCATAAAACTTAGAGCATGAAAGTTGTTCGGCCCAATGAGCAGGGCCGTGCACAGACATTTTAAGGGGCAGTGGCCTAAACCAAAAAAGGGGCACTATTTTGTTTTTTTGAACAAACACTACAAAGTGTGCCAACAACAGAAAATGTAGTTATTTGTATTAGATCTGATCGAGAGTACAATAATTTGATTAGACAAGCAGCTAATTCTAAGAACGTGGATATGTTGTACACAGGGCTGGACTGGAAAAAATAAAATAAAAAATCAGCCCTGGCATTTTGGTCCAGACTGGGCCACTATATGATCATAAACAGCACCCATCTTTGCACGCCCTTAAATATATGCATACCAACTCCAATTCCTTAAAATCACTAATGCCATGTAATGAGTGAGAATATGAATGAGTTAGAGTTAACAGATGAAATAAGTAAAAATTTGACATTTATTAATACAGTGATGAAGCCTAAAACAAGCTATAAGCTGCACTGGCATAGCAATACCAGTGTTTCTCACAGGATTTTTGGTAAAACTGTGGTGGGTGGACCTCGGTCCTTCTAGGGGGGTTTGGGGGCATGTCCCCCCGTAAGAAAATTTTGTGCATTTTAATGTTAAATTCATCAATCTGGTGCACTTTGAGAGTTCAAAATTAAAAGCTCCAACCCATATTCAGTGTGCAAATTAAACAAAGAAATATTCAAACCTCTTTTATTTACAGTGTCTATTTACATTACCCCTACTACATAATAATAATAGTTATAATATTAATCAAATGACAGTAATAGCCATATTTTGTAAAACAATAAAGGATACTTTCATAATTAGTTTTGTACCAATTTCTTTACTTGAAAGAGATATAAGCACATGATCTTTTATTTTATTTTTATTTTATTTTAAACTGCATCAAGCTTTTATTTTGGCGGAAAACATGGTTTACAAACGCCTCTCATTAAATTTCTAGTGAATTGAAGTAATCGTTAACTATGCAGATGTGGAAATGATCTGTAACTCGGTTATGGGTTCCTACACTCATGACATGGCCTAAGTGTTTTGAAAGTAGTTCTGCTTACCGCAGGCTCTACACTTTCTCATTTCTCTCCTGATCCTCCTCACTATCATCTGCCACAGGAGCTGATGAAGGTCAGAAAACATACACTACCGTTCAAAAGTTTGGGGTCAGTAAGATTTTTAATGTTTTTAAAAGAAGTATCTTCTGCTCACCAAGGCTGCATTTATTTGATTAAAAATGCAAACAAAAACAGTAATATTGTGAAATATTATTCCAATTTAAAACAGCTGTTTTCTATGTGAATATAATGCTGTTCTTTTGAACTTTCTATTCATCAAAGAATTTTGAAAAAAAAAATTACACAACTGTTTTCAACATTGATAATAAAAATGAATGTTTCTTGAGCATCAAATCATCATATTAGAGTGATTTCTGAAGGATCATGTGACACTGAAGATTGGAGTAATGATGCTGAACATTAAAGCTTCGATCACAGGAATAAATCACAATTTAAAATATATTAAAATAGAAAACAGTCATTTTAAATTGTCATAATATTTCACAATATTACAGATTTTTTTTTTTTTTTTTTTATAAAATAATGCAGCCTTGGTTTTCTTTTAAAAACATTAAAAAATCGTACTGACCCCAAACTTTTGAACGGTAGTGTAAACAAACCCAGCACCGCCAATTAAGCAAAACAAAACAAAACGGATGGGCCGCCGATGTACAAATGTTATGGGCCGTTAAAAAGAAAAAGAAAAAACAATAGGCCTAATAATAAAAATAATGTATGAGTATATGAGATGTATCGGCCCAAAAAGCACGTCCGCCCACCGGGAAAGTGCGCGGTATGCATGATGGCCAGTCCAGCCCTGGTTGTACAAGTTGTTAGCACAAGTAGAAAGAGCCAGAAGACCAAGAGCAAAACATTACCGACATAAATACAACAAAAACAAATTTCGCAGATTCAACCACTGTCCTGCATAGCCTACCTGTTAATGCGACAGCTTTCGTGAACTGTCGTGTAACGTTACTGTGAGTGATGCTGCGGAGCGAGCGGGAAAACCTGGAGCGGATTAGCGGAATGCTTTGAGCGGAGCGGTGGGGGTGGGGAAGAGGGGCACCTCAGTCGATGAGGGCAGAGGGGCAGTGGCTCTAGCCACCGGGCCACCCCCCTGTGCACGGCCCTGCCAATGAGATCTATATGTGTACCGAGTTTCATATTATTACATGCAAGCGTGTTTGATTTATGGACCAAGCTTTTGGATGCTGTTCCAGGGGGCGCTGTTGAGCCCCCCTGCCACGCCCGGGTACCAGCTTTAGCCCGGCCCTGATGGCCGCGGGTTCTGACCTGTGTGCAAAGTTTCAAGAGTTTTCGAGTATGTTAAGGGCCCCAAAAGTGCCCGAAAGGTTGACAAAAAAATAAGAATAAATATATATATATATATAAATATAGCTGCGAGCAGCGATTACGGGCCCAAGCCGGTGGCACCGCAACCCCGGTGCCTTTAGTTACCTAAAGGCACCGGGGTGGCGGTACCGCCGGCTTTGGCCCTCCATCGCTGCTCGCAGCTATATTTATATATATATATATATATATATATATATATATATACATACATACATACACACACATACATATATATGTATATATATATATATATATATATATATATATATATATATATATATATATTATTGTTCAAAAGTTTGGGGTCAGTAAGATTTTTAATGTTTTTAGGAGAAGTCTCTTCTGCTCACCAAGGCTGCATTTATTGATTAAAAAAAAATAAAAAAAAAAATAAAAAAACTGTTTTCGACATTTAAAATAATAATGAATGTTTCTTGAGTATCAATCATCATATTAGAATCATTTCTGAAGGATCATGTGACAGTGACGACTGGAGTAATGATGCTGAAAACTCAGCTTTGATCACAGGAATAAATAACAGTTTAAAATATATTAAAATAGAAAGCAGCTGTTTTAAATTGGAATAATATTTTACAATATTACTGTTTTTGTTTGTATTTTTAATCAAATAAATGCAGCCTTGGTGAGCAGAAGAAACTTCTCTGTTATGTGCGCGCCACAGACTGCACGCACGTCCGCTTAGAGTTCCGCCTTTTGCCTTCCGTCAATATTACGTTATTAGAAAAATATTTTTTTAGAGAATCGATTTTTTGACATTTGTGAATCGATTCAGAATCGTCCACGTCCGCATCGCGATGCATCTAAGAATAAATTTTTTCTCCCACCCCTAGATTTTATACAGCAGGTTAATAAACAGTTACAATTAAGTCACTTACATTTTAGATGCAATGTTGACTGTTTTTGTTCTGTTTCAGCAGCGAAAATAGTTAAACAAAGATCACGGCAGAACCATCACGTGTTTTCTCATAACTGAACGATTCAGCATTTTTAACGAATCGGTTGACTCAAAGATTGAATGATCAATCCATAAACATCTGTCTTAATCATGATCGACTCATTCGAACGAATCGTTTGAACGAATGAATCAATGACTCGCTTATTAAGATGGATGCCTGGCGACACCTAATGGCGGTTTAGTGTTGTTTAAAAGCATCATTCTTTCCCACATGTGTGTGATTTGTGTGTGCAACATTATCATTATTTTTCTTTCACTATTATATTAGCGATTTAAAAGCACCCACTCGTGTCACACGTCGATTAACCGGTGGGAAAATATCCTCAGACACATACCTAATAAATGTATATTTAAATACAATATTGGCCTATCTGGTAAAAAGTTTTATATACTATTTTGATGTCCTTTTGGACACAAGAGGGCAGTATAGCCCTATGTTTGCTTTTTTGTTGAACCAAATAGCACTAAATAGCCTGTTTTAACTTTTTCATTCTTCTTGAATTGCAAAAACAGAATAAAATGGGTTTAGTTGTGATATTTGTATTCTTTTATATAGAAATAAATGGTATATAATTAAATTTTTAGAAGATTTTTAGTGTTTCCTTTTTGGACATTACTTTAATCCCTCGCCATAGCAAAACCGTTTGAGATATTTATTATCCATTCACAATTTAGCATATTTAATGTAGTTTCATCATGTTGAAAAAGTTTGGTACGAATAAAATAAATAGTTTAAAAGGAGTGGCTAAAAATTCAGAGGCTGATTTTGCAAAAAAATTCACATTCAGACCAAAATATCTGACTTCCTGATGGCCAGAGCTATTGAATGTAAATTAGAAAGTTGTCCGGCTTGATGAGAACAATATACAAACTATTTTTTCTTTACTGTAGTTAAAACTAACCCCCCCACTTTTGTCAAAAGCATGTTGAAAGTGACACACTTCCTGCTGCCAGTTGGTGGCGCTATAACTTTGACTCACAATAGCTACATCCATCTGATCGCCCTCTTACCACGAACACACTGCTGAAGTTTCATCAAGATCAGTTAATGTATGCAGAAGTTATTCCACTTCCGTGTTTCTCTTTTCTCGCCATAAATTCGATTCCTCGCCACAGCCAAACCGTTCGAGATATCAAAAATCCGTCCGCAATTTAGCATCCTCAAAGTCTTGACTACATGCACACCGAGTCTGAAGGGGACACGGTGAATTTTCTAGGAGGAGTATTTCACATTCCACAGCAAGCGTTTTCCAAACAACCCATAATAGCCGACTTCCTGTTGGGCTGGCGTAAAACTTGACCGGGGTAAAGTTGTTCGGCCCGATGAGATCTATATGTGTACCGAGTTTCATATTAATTCATGCGAGCGTGTTTGATATATGGATCAAGTTTTAGAACCCCGTTCAAGGGGGCGCTGTTGAGCCCCCCAGCCACGCCCGGGTACCAGCTTCAGCCCGGCCCTGATGGCCGTGGGTTCTGACCTGTGTGCAAAGTTTCAAGAGTTTTTGAGCACGTTAAGGACCCCAAAAGCCCCTGAAACCTTGATTAACAATATAAAAGCAATAGTCAAATCCCCCCCTCCCCTCACACACACACAGACACAGAGAGAGGGAGAGAAAATTCTTCAGAAAATCCACATTCAAACCAAAATATCTCTCTTCCTGTTGGTCGGAGATGGTTCATGTAAATTAGAAAGTTGTCCGTCTTGATGAGAACAATACACATACCAAGTTTTGTGATTCTAGGAAAAACTAAGCCCCCATTTTTGACTAAAGGTGGTGCTACTGAGCCATTCCACCACGCCCGTTTCTGAAACTTTGCACATGTCTACGGGCTAATAAATGTGATGTGTCTGTTGAGTTTCATGCAATTTCAAGTATGTTAAGAGTCTCAAAAGCATCAAAAAATAATATTAAAGTTTGATGCGTTGCCACGGCAACAGTATCTAAGATATCAATAATCCTTTCACAGGTTTACATCTGCCGTGTGTCTATATTGTACACATAAAGTTTGAAGCAAATCGGGTAAAAATAAGACACTGATTTCAAAGCATTTTGAAAGTGATGTACTTCCTGCTGCCTGTTGGTGGCGCTATAACTTTGACTCACAATAGTCACATCCATGTGATCGGCCTCTTACAACGAACACACTGCTGAAGTTTCATCAAGATCAGTTAATGTATGCAGAAGTTATAACACACTTCCTGTTTCATTTTTTCGCCATAAATTTGTTTCCTCGCCACGGCCAAACCGTTCGAGATATCAAAAATCCGTCCACAATTTAGCATCCTCAATGTCTTGACTTCATGCACACCGAGTTTGGAGGCGAATCGATGAATTCCCTAGGAGGAGTACATTAAATTCCACAGCATGCGTTTCCAAACAACGCTAAATAGCCAACTTCCTGTTTTGCTGGCGTAAAACTTAGAGCACGAAAGTTGTTCGGCCCGATGAGATCTATATGTGTACTGAGTTTCATATTATTACATGCAAGCGCGTTTGATTTATGGACACGTGTTTGGATCCCGTTCCAGGGGGCGCTGTCGAGCCCCCCTGCCACGCCCGGGTACCAGCTTCAGTCCGGCCCTGATGGCCATGGGTTCTGACGTGTGTGCAAAATTTCAAGAGTTTTCGAGCATGTTAAGGGCCCCAAAAGTGCCCGAAAGGTTGACAAAATAATAATAAATATAGCTGCGAGCAGCGATAACGGGCCCAAGCCGGTGGCACCGCAACCCCGGTGCCTTTAGTTACCTAAAGGCACCGGGGTGGCGGTACCGCCGGCTTTGGCCCTCCATCGCTGCTCGCAGCTATATTTATATATATATATATACATACATACATACACACACATACATATATATGTATATATATATATATATATATATATATATATATTATTGTTCAAAAGTTTGGGGTCAGTAAGATTTTTAATGTTTTTAGGAGAAGTCTCTTCTGCTCACCAAGGCTGCATTTATTGATTAAAAATACAAACAAAAACAGTAATATTGTGAAATATTATTCCAATTTAAAACAGCTGTTTTCAATTTTTAAATATTTTACATAGTAATTCATTTCTGTGATCAAAGTTGAGTTTTCAGCATCATTACTCCAGTCTTCAGTGTCACATGATCCTTCAGAAATCATACTAATATGATGATTGATGCTCAATAAATATTCATTATTATTTTCAATGTTGAAAACAGTTGTGTACAGATTTTTTTTTTTTTTCAAAATGCTTTGATGAATGTAAAGTTCAAAAGAACAGCATATATTTCAAATATATATATTTTTAACATTATAAATGTCTTTACTGTAACTGTTGATCAGTTTAACTCATCCTTCATAAATAAAAGTACTGATTTATTTTATTTATTTCCCCAAAAAATAAAATTTTAATTATTACTAACCCAAAACTTTTGAGCGGTAGTGTTTAACGTTACAAAAGCTTTAGATTTCAGATAAATGCTGTTCTTTTGAACTTTCTATTCATCAAAGACTGTACACAACTGTTTTCGACATTTAAAATAATAATGAATGTTTCTTGAGTATCAATCATCATATTAGAATAATTTCTGAAGGATCATGTGACAGTGACGACTGGAGTAATGATGCTGAAAACTCAGCTTTGATCACAGGAATAAATAATAGTTTAAAATATATTAAAATAGAAAGCAGCTGTTTTAAATTGGAATAATATTTTACAATATTACTGTTTTTGTTTGTATTTTTAATCAAATAAATGCAGCCTTGGTGAGCAGAAGAAACTTCTCTGTTATGTGCGCGCCACAGACTGCACGCACGTCCGCTTAGAGTTCCGCCTTTTGCCTTCCGTCAATATTACGTTATAAGAAAAATATTTTTTTAGAGAATCGATTTTTTGACATTTGTGAATCGATTCAGAATCGTCCACGTCCGCATCGCGATGCATCTAAGAATAAATTTTTTCTCCCACCCCTAGATTTCATACAACAGGTTAATAAACAGTTACAATTAAGTCACTTACATTTTAGATGCAATGTTGACTGTTTTTGTTCTGTTTCAGCAGCGAAAATAGTTAAACAAAGATCACGGCAGAACCATCACGCATCACGTGTTTTCTCATAACTGAACGATTCAGCATTTTTAACGAATCGGTTGACTCAAAGATTGAATGATCAATCCATAAACATCTGTCTTAATCATGATCGACTCATTCGAACAAATCGTTTGAACGAATGAATCAATGACTCGCTTATTAAGATGGATGCCTGGCGACACCTAATGGCGGTTTAGTGTTGTTTAAAAGCATCATTCTTTCCCACATGTGTGTGATTTGTGTGTGCAACATTATCATTATTTTTCTTACACTATTATATTAGCGATTTAAAAGCACCCACTCGTGTCACACGTCGATTAACCGGTGGGAAAATATCCTCAGACACATACCTAATAAATGTATATTTAAATACAATATTGGCCTACCTGGTAAAAAGTTTTATATACTATTTTGATGTCCTTTTGGACACAAGAGGGCAGTATAGCCCTATGTTTGCTTTTTTGTTGAACCACCCTTACGCAACAAAAATATATTTCTCAATATATTACGTGACAATATATTTCATGTGTCTCCATATATTGTGAAATTGACATAGTAATATATCATATGATATATTATATAATAATATATTATATATGTAAGTTATATATTGCAATATATGGGACAATACTGCAATTATTGCCGTTTTCATATATTGAATAAATACATATTATTATACTATTTAATATATTGTTATGTATATTGAAATATATCCCACATTATATTAAATTATATATTGGAAGAGGCATTGTATAAATATATGTAAATATATATGTAAAATTATATGCAATAATATACCTCAATGTACAAGATAATATAATCAGATTTATATGGGAACATATATTAAATATGTTGAAAAATATATTGATTTATATTACATAATATATTATATAATTATCATATTATATATTGTATACATGGTAAATATGAAATAATCTAATGTACAATGTCTGTCATATTGAATAAGATTGAATAAGACATCGATAGTTCACATTAACTGAATGAGGTTTATTTCAAAAGCAGCAGCTGAAGGACAACTGTTCTTCATTGTAAAAAATAAAACAGTTTTTAGTGCAACAAAAACAGAACAATCCATCAGTGGAAAAAACAGGACAACAATCCTTTAGTGCAGTGTTATGTTATGGTGCTAAGAGCCATTAGGAGTGGCGCATTCAGATCGCGCTGGCGCCGCTGCCAGTGTGAGCAGGGGAGAGTCAGATGAGAGCAGATCTGATGAAACAGCAGGCAGCAGCACAGAGCATTTCTCCAAAGCATTTCTTCTCTTAACAAAAACTGTGATTGAGGCCCTGTTTACACGAGAACGCTCGCGGGTGAAAACGTAAAAATATTTTATCAGATGTGCCTTTCGTTTAGACGGCGACGGCGTTTTCGGGGCTTAAAAACGCAAAAAAGTGAAACCACCCTCCAGAGTGGAAATCTTAAAAACGCTCCACCGTCGCGTTTCCGTCTAAATGGTAAAAACGCAAAAGTTTGCTAGACAGTGAAGGCACCGATCAGTGCTTCACATTGCCACCTAGCCGCCTGGAGTGCATACTACATTGAATTTCACACACTTTTGCGTCACCACATGCACGCAGATTTCCCCCCCGATAACGCTCGTCTAAACGCAGAATAAAAAGTGATCACTTTTGCGTTTTCTCTTCAGATCGTTTCCGTGTAAACGTAGCCTGAGTGCGCTTGGAAAGTTGGACTTTGGTCATGTTGAGGATGAAATGTCATGTGGGGGAATTCAAAGTGGATTTAAAAAAAAAAAAAAAAATGTTGTATTGCTGCTGTTAATGATCATTTAATTTATAATACTCTCACCTACATTTTACAATATATGAATCAATACATAGCCATAGCCAATACATAGCCCATCCATATGGCTATATAATGTAAAATATAATGAATGTCATGCAAAAATTTGATTTGGACTATTGTTAATCAATCTCTCTGTAAACCTATGCATGAGCTTGCTTAACTCATAAAAAATACTTTGTTTCAATAAACATACATGCAATAAATGTAATACAGTTTTGTTTGTATATCAATGTATTTTAATATATGAATCAATATATAGCAATAGGTTGTCCATCCATATATTGCTATTTTCAAATATATGAGGAAGTTTCTGATACATTGAAATATATTTTCTAATGTATTGCAATATAAATTCTAGTATATTGCAATATATTTTTGTTTCGTAAGGGCAAATAGCACTAAATAGCCTGTTTTAACTTTTTCATTCTTCTTGAATTGCAAAAACAGAATAAAATGGGTTTAGTTGTGATATTTGTATACTTTTATATAGAAATAAATGGTATATAATTACATTTTTAGAAGATTTTTAGTGTTTCCTTTTTGGACATTATTTAATCCCTCGCCATAGCAAAACCGTTTGAGATATTTATTATCCATTCACAATTTAGCATATTTAATGTAGTTTCATCATGTTGAAAAAGTTTGATACGAATAAAATAAATAGTTTAAGAGGAGTGGCTAAAAATTCAGAGGCTGATTTTGCAAAAAAAATCACATTCAGACCAAAATATCTGACTTCCTGATGGCCAGAGCTATTGAATGTAAATTAGAAAGTTGTCCGGCTTGATGAGAACAATATACAAACTATTTTTTCTTTACTGTAGTTAAAACTAACCCCCCCACTTTTGTCAAAAGCATGTTGAAAGTGACACACTTCCTGCTGCCAGTTGGTGGCGCTATAACTTTGACTCACAATAGCTACATCCATCTGATCGGCCTCTTACCACGAACACACTGCTGAAGTTTCATCAAGATCAGTTAATGTATGCAGAAGTTATTCCACTTCCGTGTTTCTCTTTTCTCGCCATAAATTCGATTCCTCGCCACAGCCAAACCGTTCGAGATATCAAAAATCCGTCCGCAATTTAGCATCCTCAAAGTCTTGACTACATGCACACCGAGTTTGAAGGGGACACGGTGAATTTTCTAGGAGGAGTATTTCACATTCCACAGCAAGCGTTTTCCAAACAACCCATAATAGCCGACTTCCTGTTGGGCTGGCGTAAAACTTGACTGGGGTAAAGTTGTTCGGCCCGATGAGATCTATATGTGTACCGAGTTTCATATTAATTCATGCGAGCGTGTTTGATATATGGATCAAGTTTTAGAACCCCGTTCAAGGGGGCGCTGTTGAGCCCCCCAGCCACGCCCGGGTACCAGCTTCAGCCCGGCCCTGATGGCCGTGGGTTCTGACCTGTGTGCAAAGTTTCAAGAGTTTTTGAGCACGTTAAGGACCCCAAAAGCCCCTGAAACCTTGATTAACAATATAAAAGCAATAGTCAAATCCCCCCTCCCCTCACACACACACAGACACAGAGAGAGGGAGAGAAAATTCTTCAGAAAATCCACATTCAAACCAAAATATCTCTCTTCCTGTTGGTCGGAGATGGTTCATGTAAATTAGAAAGTTGTCCGTCTTGATGAGAACAATACACATACCAAGTTTTGTTGCTGTTGATAAAACTAACCCCCCCACTTATGACTAAAGGTGGCGCTACTGAGCCCCTCACCACGCCCGTTTCTGAAACTTTGCACATGTCTACTGGATAATAAATGTGATGTGTCTGTCGAGTTTCATGCAATTTCAAGTATGTTAAGAGTCTTAAAAGCATAAAAAAAGAATATTAAAGTTTGATGCGTTGCCACGGCAACAGTATCTAAGATATCAATAATCCTTTCACAGGTTTACATCTGCCGTGTGTCTACATTGTACACATAAAGTTTGAAGCAAATCTGGTAAAAATAAGACAGTGATTTCAAAGCATTTTAATAGTGATGTACTTCCTGCTGCCTGTTGGTGGCGCTATAACTTTGACTCACAATAGTCACATCTGTGCGATCGGCCTCTTACAACGAACACACTGCTGAAGTTTCATCAAGATCAGTTAATGTATGCAGAAGTTATAACACACTTCCTGTTTCATTTTTTCGCCATAAATTCGTTTCCTCGCCACGGCCAAACCGTTCGAGATATCAAAAATCCGTCCGCAATTTAGCATCCTCAATGTCTTGACTTCATGCACACCGAGTTTGGAGGCGAATCGATGAATTCCCTAGGAGGAGTACATTAAATTCCACAGCATGCGTTTCCAAACAACCCTAAATAGCTGACTTCCTGTTGGGCTGGCGTAAAACTTAGAGCACGAAAGTTGTTCGGCCCGATGAGATCTATATGTGTACCGAGTTTCATATTATTACATGCAAGCGTGTTTGATTTATGGACACTCGTTCGGATCCCGTTCCAGGGGGCGCTGTTGAGGCCCCCTGCCACGCCCGGGTACCAGCCTCAGCCCGGCCCTGATTTAATATATATATACATACATACACACACATACATATATATGTAAATATATATATATATATATATATATATATATATATATATATATTATTGTTCAAAAGTTTGGGGTCAGTAAGATTTTTAATGTTTTTAGGAGAAGTCTCTTCTGCTCACCAAGGCTGCATTTATTGATTAAAAATACAAACAAAAACAGTAATATTGTGAAATATTATTCCAATTTAAAACAGCTGTTTTCAATTTTTAAATATTTTACATAGTAATTCATTTCTGTGATCAAAGTTGAGTTTTCAGCATCATTACTCCAGTCTTCAGTGTCACATGATCCTTCAGAAATCATACTAATATGATGATTGATGCTCAATAAATATTCATTATTATTTTCAATGTTGAAAACAGTTGTGTACAGATTTTTTTTTTTCAAAATGCTTTGATGAATGTTAGTTCAAAAGAACAGCATATATTTCAAATATATATATTTTTAACATTATAAATGTCTTTACTGTAACTGTTGATCAGTTTAACTCATCCTTCATAAATAAAAGTACTGATTTATTTTATTTATTTACCCCAAAAATAAAATTTTAATTATTACTAACCCAAAACTTTTGAGCGGTAGTGTTTAACGTTACAAAAGCTTTAGATTTCAGATAAATGCTGTTCTTTTGAACTTTCTATTCATCAAAGACTGTACACAACTGTTTTCGACATTTAAAATAATAATGAATGTTTCTTGAGTATCAATCATCATGTTAGAATAATTTCTGAAGGATCATGTGACAGTGACGACAGGAGTAATGATGCTGAAAACTCAGCTTTGATCACAGGAATAAATAACAGTTTAAAATATATTAAAATAGAAAGCAGCTGTTTTAAATTGGAATAATATTTTACAATATTACTGTTTTTGTTTGTATTTTTAATCAAATATATGCAGCCTTGGTGAGCAGAAGAAACTTCTCTGTTATGTGCGCGCCACAGACTGCACGCACGTCCGCTTAGAGTTCCGCCTTTTGCCTTCCGTCAATATTACGTTATTAGAAAAATATTTTTTTAGAGAATCGATTTTTTGACATTTGTGAATCGATTCAGAATCGTCCACGTCCGCATCGCGATGCATCTAAGAATAATTTTTTTCTCCCACCCCTAGATTTCATACAAATAAACAGTTACAATTAAGTCACTTACATTTTAGATGCAATGTTGACTGTTTTTGTTCTGTTTCAGCAGCGAAAATAGTTAAACAAAGATCACGGCAGAACCATCACTTATCACGTGTTTTCTCATAACTGAACGATTCAGCATTTTTAACGAATCGGTTGACTCAAAGATTGAATGATCAATCCATAAACATCTGTCTTAATCATGATCGACTCATTCGAACGAATCGTTTGAACGAATGAATCAATGACTCGCTTATTAAGATGGATGCCTGGCGACACCTAATGGCGGTTTAGTGTTGTTTATTCTTTCCCACATGTGTGTGATTTGTGTGTGCAACATTATCATTATTTTTCTTTCACTATTATATTAGCGATTTAAAAGCACCCACTCGTGTCACACGTCGATTAACCGGTGGGAAAATATCCTCAGACACATACCTAATAAATGTATATTTAAATACAATATTGGCCTACCTGGTAAAAAGTTTTATATACTATTTTGATGTCCTTTTGAACACAAGAGGGCAGTATAGCCCTATGTTTGCTTTTTTGTTGAACCAAATAGCACTAAATAGCCTGTTTTAACTTTTTCATTCTTCTTGAATTGCAAAAACAGAATAAAATGGGTTTAGTTCGATATTTGTATACTTTTATATAGAAATAAATGGTATATAATTACATTTTTAGAAGATTTTTAGTGTTTCCTTTTTGGACATTACTTTAATCCCTCGCCATAGCAAAACCGTTTAAGATATTTATTATCCATTCACAATTTAGCATATTTAATGTAGTTTCATCATGTTGAAAACGTTTGGTACGAATAAAATAAATAGTTTAAGAGGAGTGGCTAAAAATTCAGAGGCTGATTTAGCAAAAAAAATCACATTCAGACCAAAATATCTGACTTCCTGATGGCCAGAGCTATTGAATGTAAATTAGAAAGTTGTCCGGCTTGATGAGAACAATATACAAACTATTTTTTCTTTACTGTAGTTAAAACTAACCCCCCCACTTTTGTCAAAAGCATGTTGAAAGTGACACACTTCCTGCTGCCAGTTGGTGGCGCTATAACTTTGACTCACAATAGCTACATCCATCTGATCGGCCTCTTACCACGAACACACTGCTGAAGTTTCATCAAGATCAGTTAATGTATGCAGAAGTTATTCCACCTCGTGTTTCTCTTTTCTCGCCATAAATTCGATTCCTCGCCACAGCCAAACCGTTCGAGATATCAAAAATCCGTTCGCAATTTAGCATCCTCAATGTCTTGACTTCATGCTGACTGAGTTTGGAGGTGATTGAATGAATTCTCTAGGAGGAGTACATCACATTCCACAGCAAGCGTTTTCCAAACAACCCATAATAGCCGACTTCCTGTTGGGCTGGCGTGAAACTTGACAGAGGGAAAGTTGTTCGGCCCCATGAAATCTATATGTGTACCGAGTTTCATATTAATTCATGCAAGCGTGTTTGATATATGGACCAAGTTTTCAGACCCTGTTCAAGAGGGCGCTGTTGAGCCCCCCTGCCACGCCCATTTCTGAAACTTTTCACATGTCTACTGGCTAATAAGTGTTATGTGTCTGTCGAGTTTCATCCAATTTCAAGCATGTTAAGAGTCTCAAACGCATCCGAAAAGAATATTAAAATTTGATGCGTTGCCACGGCAACAGTATCTAAGATATCAATAATCCTTTCACAGGTCTACATCTGCCGTGTGTTTACATTATACACATAAAGTTTGAAGCAAATCGTGTAAAATTAAGAGGGTGACTTCAAAGCATTTTGAAAGTGACACACTTCCTGCTGCCAGTTGGTGGCGCTATAACTTTGACTCAAAGTAGTCACATCCTTGTGATCGGCCTCTTACAACAAACACACTGCGAAAGTTTCATCAAGATCAGTTAATGTATGCAGAAGTTATAACACACTTCCTGTGTCCCATTAATCGCCATAAATTCGTTTCCTCGCCACGGCCAAACCGTTCGAGATATCAAAAATCCGTCCGCAATTTAGCATCCTCAATGTCTTGACTTCATGCACACCGAGTTTGGTTGTGATTGGACGAATATTCTAGGAGGAGTATTTCAAATTCCAGAGGATGCGTTTTTCAAACAACCCATAATAGTTGACTTCCTGTTGGGCTGGTGTAAAACTTAGAGCACGAAAGTTGTTCGGCCCGATGAGATCTATATGTGTACTGAGTTTCATATTATTATATACAAGCGTGTTTGATTTATAGACCAAGTTTTCGGACACCATTCCAGGGGGCGCTGTCGAGCCCCCGTGCCACGCCCGGGTACCAGCTTCAGTCCGGCCCTGATGGCCGCAGGTTCTGATGTGTGTGCAAAATTTCAAGAGTTTTTGAGCATGTTAAGGGCCCCAAAAGTGCCCAAAAGGTTGACAAAATAATAATAATAATAATAATAAATAATCCTACCGGAAACAATAGGGCTCTTCGCCCTTTCAGGGCTTGGGCCCTAATAATCCTACCGAAAACAATAGGGCCTTCGCCCTTTCAGGGCTTGGGCCCTAAATATAGCTGCGAGCAGCGATTACGGGCCCAAGCCGGTGGCACCGCAACCCCGGTGCCTTTAGGGTGGCGGTGCCGCCGGCTTTGGCCCTTTATCGCTGCTCGCAGCTATATATATATATATATATATATATATATATATATATATATATATTTATTTATTTATTCATTCATTCATTCATTTTTTTTTTTATTATTATTATTATTTTTTTATTCAGATTTTATGATACACTCAAAATATTCCACAACAAATCCTTTAAATTTAATGTAAAAGTAAAAATGAAAGTACGCAGTGTTGGGCTCACGTAACCCTCTCATCAGAATCAAAATGTTTCAACATTTGCGATGTATTTGGATGCTAAACTATTCTTTATTATAGGCTTTGTTCTTCACTCGTGTTCCAATATTGATGGAAAAAATCATCCTCTTCACATGCGCAAAAATTTGCTTGGAAACATCACAGTGGAGCGAGGGGTGCTTACTGTGAATGTACGAATTGTACTACTGACTATTTAGAGCAGTGTAATTTTTATATGTTAGGTTGACTATTTTATTATTATATTTTATTAAGGCTATAATGAACAGGCTGCGATGTCAAGATTGTAATGCTGGAGTGTGTGTGTGTGTGTGTGTGTGTGTGTGTGTGTGTGTGTGTGTGTGTGTGTTCATGTTTTTCTATCCCGGTGGGGACTTTAACCTGAATGCACACAGACTCATGGGGACTCGTGTCACAGTGGGGACCTAAATAGAGGTCCCCATGGGTAAACAAGATTATAAATCATACAGAATGAGTTTTTTTGGAAATGTAAAAATGCAGAAAGTTTTATGGGATAGGTAGGTTTAGGGGTAGGGTTAGTGTGAGGAGATAGAATATACAGTTTGTACAGTATAAAAACCATTAAGTCCATGGAGAGTACCCACAAAGATAGTAAACCGTGTGTGTGTGTGTGTGGCGTGGGCGCGATTGAACAGTAGACACATAAAAACATACTCCATCATTATACAGGACGACATTCAAACTGCAAAGTGTTAACTTATATTTGTGTACAGTTGCAATAAAACACAAAATTGTGCTTTTGTAAAATAATTTCAAGCCATCCACCCCCCGAAAGGCGCTAATTTTAAAATGAAACTAAAATGCTCATGGCTGCACGGGCATTCATAACGGTGCACGTCCACGGCGAGGAACGAGCAGAACAGAGTGAACGTTTTTCAGTTAATTCCTACTTCCATAGGAATTCATTTGAAACGCTCGCTCAACCAATATAAATGTCAGTGCGGACGAACATATTTTACTTTAGTTTTTAAGTTAGCGATTAAAAAGCCCCCAGCGGTGTCACACGTCAGTTAACCGGTGGTAAAATATTCTCACCGTCACATACCTAGTATATTTATATATAGATATAATAGGCCTACCTGATTTTGAACACAAGAGGGCAGTATAGCACTATGTTTGACTTTATTTATGTATTGTTTAGACTAAACAACCATTCTGGCAGTTTTTAAACTTAAAATTCATTCTTAAATTGAAAAAAAAGAATAAAATGTTTAGTTGTGATGTTTGTATACTTTTATATAGAAATAAATGGTATATAATTACATTTTTAGAAAATTTGAGGCTTTTAGTTTTTCCTTTTGGACATTACTTTAATCCCTCGCCATAGCAAAACCGTTTGAGATATTTATTATCCGTTCACAATTTAGCATATTTAATGTATTTTCATCATGTTGAAAAAGTTTGGTGGGAATAAAATAAATAGTTTAAGAGGAGTGGCTAAAAATTCATAGGCTGATTTTGCAAAAAAATCCACATTCAGACCAAAATATCTGACTTCCTTTTGCTCTGAGCTAATGAATGTAAATTAGAAAGTTGTCCGGCTTGATGAGAACAATATAAAAACTTTTTTTTTTTACTGTATTTAAAACTAACCCCCCCACTTTTGTCAAAAGCATGTTGAAAGTGACACACTTCCTGCTGCCAGTTGGTGGCGCTATAACTTTGACTCACAATAGTCACATCCATCTGATCGGCCTCTTACCACGAACACACTGCTGAAGTTTCATCAAGATCAGTTGATGTATGCAGAAGTTATAACACTTCGTGTCTCTCTTTTCTCACCATAAATTCGTTTCCTCACCACGGCCAAACCGTTCAAGATATCAAAAATCCGTCCGCAATTTAGCATCCTCAATGTCTTTACTTCATGCTGACTGAGTTTGGAGGTGATTGAATGAATTCTCTAGGAGGAGTACATCACATTCCACAGCAAGCGTTTTCCAAACAACCCATAATAGCTGACTTCCTGTTGGGCTGGCGTGAAACTTGTCAGAGGGAAAGTTGTTCGGCCCGAAGAAATCTATATGTGTACCGAGTTTCATATTATTTCATGCAAGCGTGTTTGATATATGGACCAAGTTTTCAGACCCTGTTCAAGAGGGCGCTGTTGAGCCCCCCTGCCACGCCCGTTTATGAAACTTTTCACGTCTACTGGCTAATAAGTGTTATGTGTCTGTCGAGTTTCATCCAATTTCAAGCATGTTAAGAGTCTCAAACGCATCCAAAAAGAATATTAAAACTTGATGCGTTGCCACGGCAACAGTATCTAAGATATCAATAATCCTTTCACAGGTCTACATCTGCCCTGTGTTTACATTATACACATAAAGTTTGAAGCAAATCGGGTAAAATTAAGAGGGTGACTTCAAAGCATTTTGAAAGTGACACACTTCCTGCTGCCAGTTGGTGGCGCTATAACTTTGACTCACAATAGTCACATCCATGTGATCGGCCTCTTACAACGAACACACTGCTGAAGTTTCATCAAGATCAGTTAATGTATGCAGAAGTTATAACACACTTCCTGTGTCCCATTATTCGCCATAAATTCGTTTCCTCGCCACGGCCAAACCGTTCGAGATATCAAAAATCCGTTCGCAAGAATTCATCCTCAATGTCTTGACTTTATTCTCACCGAGTTTGGTGGCGATCGGATGAAATCCCTAGGAGGAGTATTTCACATTCCATTGTATGCGTTTTCCAAACAACGTATAATAACCGACTTCCTGTTGGGCTTTTGTAAAACTTAGAGCACGAAAGTTGTTCGGCCCGATGAGATCTATATGTGTACTGAGTTTCATATTATTACATGCAAGCGTGTTTGATTTATGGACCAAGTTTTCGGACCCCATTCCAGGGGGCGCTGTCGAGCCCCCCTGCCACGCCCCAGTACCAGCTTCAGCCCGGCCCTGTTGGCCGCAGGTTCTGACGTGTGTGCAAAATTTCAAGAGTTTTTGAGCATGTTAAGGGCCCCAAAAGTGGCAAAAAGGCAAAAAAAAAATAATGAAAAAAAAAAAATATATATATAGCTGCGAGCAGCGATTACGGGCCCAAGCCGGTGGCACCGCAACCCCGGTGCCTTTAGTTACCTAAAGGCACCGGGGTGGCGGTACCGCCGGCTTTGGCCCTCCATCGCTGCTCGCAGCTATATTTATATATATATATATATATATATATATATATATATATATATATATATATATATATATATATATATATACATACATACATACACACACATACATATATATGTATATATATATATATATATATATATATATATATATATATATATATATATATATTATTGTTCAAAAGTTTGGGGTCAGTAAGATTTTTAATGTTTTTAGGAGAAGTCTCTTCTGCTCACCAAGGCTGCATTTATTGATTAAAAATACAAACAAAAACAGTAATATTGTGAAATATTATTCCAATTTAAAACAGCTGTTTTCAATTTTTAAATATTTTACATAGTAATTCATTTCTGTGATCAAAGTTGAGTTTTCAGCATCATTACTCCAGTCTTCAGTGTCACATGATCCTTCAGAAATCATACTAATATGATGATTGATGCTCAATAAATATTCATTATTATTTTCAATGTTGAAAACAGTTGTGTACAGATTTTTTTTTTCAAAATGCTTTGATGAATGTAAAGTTCAAAAGAACAGCATATATTTCAAATATATATATTTTTAACATTATAAATGTCTTTACTGTAACTGTTGATCAGTTTAACTCATCCTTCATAAATAAAAGTACTGATTTATTTTATTTATTTCCCCAAAAAATAAAATTTTAATTATTACTAACCCAAAACTTTTGAGCGGTAGTGTTTAACGTTACAAAAGCTTTAGATTTCAGATAAATGCTGTTCTTTTGAACTTTCTATTCATCAAAGACTGTACACAACTGTTTTCGACATTTAAAATAATAATGAATGTTTCTTGAGTATCAATCATCATATTAGAATAATTTCTGAAGGATCATGTGACAGTGACGACTGGAGTAATGATGCTGAAAACTCAGCTTTGATCACAGGAATAAATAACAGTTTAAAATATATTAAAATAGAAAGCAGCTGTTTTAAATTGGAATAATATTTTACAATATTACTGTTTTTGTTTGTATTTTTAATCAAATAAATGCAGCCTTGGTGAGCAGAAGAAACTTCTCTGTTATGTGCGCGCCACAGACTGCACGCACGTCCGCTTAGAGTTCCGCCTTTTGCCTTCCGTCAATATTACGTTATTAGAAAAATATTTTTTTAGAGAATCGATTTTTTGACATTTGTGAATCGATTCAGAATCGTCCACGTCCGCATCGCGATGCATCTAAGAATACATTTTTTCTCCCACCCCTAGATTTCATACAACAGGTTAATAAACAGTTACAATTAAGTCACTTACATTTTAGATGCAATGTTGACTGTTTTTGTTCTGTTTCAGCAGCGAAAATAGTTAAACAAAGATCACGGCAGAACCATCACGCATCACGTGTTTTCTCATAACTGAACGATTCAGCATTTTTAACGAATCGGTTGACTCAAAGATTGAATGATCAATCCATAAACATCTGTCTTAATCATGATCGACTCATTCGAACAAATCGTTTGAACGAATGAATCAATGACTCGCTTATTAAGATGGATGCCTGGTGACACCTAATGGCGGTTTAGTGTTGTTTAAAAGCATCATTCTTTCCCACATGTGTGTGATTTGTGTGTGCAACATTATCATTATTTTTCTTACACTATTATATTAGCGATTTAAAAGCACCCACTCGTGTCACACGTCGATTAACCGGTGGGAAAATATCCTCAGACACATACCTAATACATGTATATTTAAATACAATATTGGCCTACCTGGTAAAAAGTTTTATATACTATTTTGATGTCCTTTTGGACACAAGAGGGCAGTATAGCCCTATGTTTGCTTTTTTTTGTTGAACCAAATAGCACTAAATAGCCTGTTTTAACTTTTTCATTCTTCTTGAATTGCAAAAACAGAATAAAATGGGTTTAGTTGTGATATTTGTATACTTTTATATAGAAATAAATGGTATATAATTACATTTTTAGAAGATTTTTAGTGTTTCCTTTTTGGACATTATTTAATCCCTCGCCATAGCAAAACCGTTTGAGATATTTATTATCCATTCACAATTTAGCATATTTAATGTAATTTCATCATGTTGAAAAAGTTTGGTACGAATAAAATAAATAGTTTAAGAGGAGTGGCTAAAAATTCAGAGGCTGATTTTGCAAAAAAATTCACATTCAGACCAAAATATCTGACTTCCTGATGGCCAGAGCTATTGAATGTAAATTAGAAAGTTGTCCGGCTTGATGAGATCAATATACAAACTGTTTTTGCTTTACTGTAGTTAAAACTAACCCCCCCACTTTTGTCAAAAGCATGTTGAAAGTGACACACTTCCTGCTGCCAGTTGGTGGCGCTATAACTTTGACTCACAATAGCTACATCCATCTGATCGGCCTATTACCACGAACACACTGCTGAAGTTTCATCAAGATCAGTTAATGTATGCAGAAGTTATTCCACTTCCGTGTTTCTCTTTTCTCGCCATAAATTCGATTCCTCGCCACAGCCAAACCGTTCGAGATATCAAAAATCCGTCCGCAATTTAGCATCCTCAAAGTCTTGACTACATGCACACCGAGTTTGAAGGGGACACGGTGAATTTTCTAGGAGGAGTATTTCACATTCCACAGCAAGCGTTTTCCAAACAACCCATAATAGCCGACTTCCTGTTGGGCTGGCGTAAAACTTGACTGGGGTAAAGTTGTTCGGCCCGATGAGATCTATATGTGTACCGAGTTTCATATTAATTCATGCGAGCGTGTTTGATATATGGATCAAGTTTTAGAACCCCGTTCAAGGGGGCGCTGTTGAGCCCCCCAGCCACGCCCGGGTACCAGCTTCAGCCCGGCCCTGATGGCCGTGGGTTCTGACCTGTGTGCAAAGTTTCAAGAGTTTTTGAGCACGTTAAGGACCCCAAAAGCCCCTGAAACCTTGATTAACAATATAAAAGCAATAGTCAAATCCCCCCCTCCCCTCACACACACACAGACACAGAGAGAGGGAGAGAAAATTCTTCAGAAAATCCACATTCAAACCAAAATATCTCTCTTCCTGTTGGTCGGAGATGGTTCATGTAAATTAGAAAGTTGTCCGTCTTGATGAGAACAATACACATACCAAGTTTTGTGATTCTAGGAAAAACTAAGCCCCCATTTTTGACTAAAGGTGGCGCTACTGAGCCATTCCACCACGCCCGTTTCTGAAACTTTGCACATGTCTACGGGCTAATAAATGTGATGTGTCTGTTGAGTTTCATGCAATTTCAAGTATGTTAAGAGTCTCAAAAGCATCAAAAAATAATATTAAAGTTTGATGCGTTGCCACGGCAACAGTATCTAAGATATCAATAATCCTTTCACAGGTTTACATCTGCCGTGTGTCTACATTGTACACATAAAGTTTGAAGCAAATCGGGTAAAAATAAGACACTGATTTCAAAGCATTTTGAAAGTGATGTACTTCCTGCTGCCTGTTGGTGGTGCTATAACTTTGACTCACAATAGTCACATCCATGTGATCGGCCTCTTACAACGAACACACTGCTGAAGTTTCATCAAGATCAGTTAATGTATGCAGAAGTTATAACAAACTTCCTGTTTCTTTTTTTCGCCATAAATTTGTTTCCTCGCCACGGCCAAACCGTTCGAGATATCAAAAATCCGTCCGCAATTTAGCATCCTCAATGTCTTGACTTCATGCACACCGAGTTTGGAGGCGAATCGATGAATTCCCTAGGAGGAGTACATTAAATTCCACAGCATGCGTTTCCAAACAACCCTAAATAGCCGACTTCCTGTTGGGCTGGCGTAAAACTTAGAGCACGAAAGTTGTTCGGCCCGATGAGATCTACATGTGTACCGAGTTTCATATTATTACATGCAAGCGTGTTTGATTTATGGACACGTGTTTGGATCCCGTTCCAGGGGGCGCTGTCGAGCCCCCCTGCCACGCCCGGGTACCAGCTTCAGTCCGGCCCTGATGGCCGCGGGTTCTGACGTGTGTGCAAAATTTCAAGAGTTTTCGAGCATGTTAAGGGCCCCAAAAGTGCCCGAAAGGTTGACAAAATAATAATAATAATAATAAATATATATAAATATAGCTGCGAGCAGCGATTACGGGCCCAAGCCGGTGGCACCGCAACCCCGGTGCCTTTAGTTACCTAAAGGCACCGGGGTGGCGGTACCCCGGCTTTGGCCCTCCATCGCTGCTCGCAGCTATATTTATATATATATATATATATATATATATATATATATATATATATATATATATATACATTCATATATACAAACATATATATATATATATATATATATATATATGTATTTATATATGTGTGCATATATATATATATATATATATATATATATATATATATATATACCGTTCAAAAGTTTGGGGTTAGGAAGATTTTTAATGTTTTTAGGAGAAGTCTCTTCTGCTCACCAAGGCTGCATTTATTTGATTAAAAATACAAACAAAAACAGTAATATTGTGAAATATTATTCCAATTTAAAACAGCTGTTTTCTATTTTAAAATATTTTACACTGTAATTAATTTATCTGATCAAAGCTGAGTTTTCAGCATCATTACTCCCGTCTTCAGTGTCACATGATCCTTCAGAAATCATTCTAATATGATGATTGATGGTCAATAAATATTAATTATTATTTTCAATGGTGAAAACAGTTGTGTAAAGATTTTTTTTCAAAATGCGTTGATGAATGTAAAGTTCAAAAGAACAGCATTTATTTCAAAAATAATTTTTTTTTAACATTATAAATGTCTGTACTGTAACTTTTGATCAGTTTAACTCATTCTCGATGAATAAAAGTATTGATTTATTTGATTTCTTTCCTCCAAAAATAAAATTAAAATGATTACTGACCCCAATCTTTTGAGTGGTAGTGTTTAATGTTACAAAAGCTTTAGATTTCAGATAAATGCTGTTCTTTTGAACTTTCTATTCATCAAAGACTGTACACAACTGTTTTCGACATTTAAAATAATAATGAATGTTTCTTGAGCATCAATCATCTTATTAGAATAATTTCTGAAGGATCATGTGACAGTGACGACTGGAGTAATGATGCTGAAAACTCAGCTTTGATCACAGGAATAAATAACAGTTTAAAATATATTAAAATAGAAAGCAGCTGTTTTAAATTGGAATAATATTTTACTATATTACTGTTTTTGTTTGTATTTTTAATCAAACAAATGCAGCCTTGGTGAGCAGAAGAAACTTAGCTTAAAAATCTTACTGACGCCAAATTTTTGAACAGTAGTGTATTATATATTTATATAATTATATAAAAATGTAAGGGATAAGACACAGATAATTTTACTTGCCTGACCTGATTAGAACAATGAAAAAAACTTAAATGAAAAAATAACTTGGGAATCACTAAAACGAGGGCGCGATTGAACAGTGGACACATAAAAACATACTCTGTCATTTTGTTCAGAACATCATTCAAACTGCAAAGTGTTAACTTATATTTTTGTACAGTAGCAATAAAACACAACATTGTGCTTTTTTAAAATACATTCAAGCAATCCGCCCCGAAAATGAAACTAAAATGCTCACGGCTGCACAGGCATTCATAATGGTGCGCGTCCTCAGCGAGGAACGAGCAGAACAGAGTCAACGTTTCTTAGGTCATTCCTCCTTCCATAGGAATTTATTGAAAACGCTCGCTCTGCTCCGCACCATTATCAATGTCCGTGCGGACGAACATATTTTACTTTCGTTTTTAAGTTAGCGATTAAAAAGCCCCCAGCAGTGTCACACGTCAGTTAACCGGTGGTAAAATATTCTCACCGTCACATACCTAGTATATTTTTATATAGATATAATAGGCCTACCTGATTTTGAACACAAGAGGGCAGTATAGCACTATGTTTGACTATTTATTTATTGTTTAGACTAAACAACCATTCTGGCAGTTTTTAAACTTAAACTTCATTCTTAAATTGAAAAAAAGAATAAAATGAGTTAAGTTCTGATATTTGTATACTTTTATATAGTAATAAATGGTGTATAATTACATTTTTAGAATATATGAGCCTTTTAGTGGTTCCTTTTTTGACATTACTTTAATCCCTCGCCATAGCAAGACCGTTTGAGATATTTATTATCCGTTCACAATTTAGCATCATTAATATATTTTTATCATGTTGAAAAAGTTTGGTGGGAATAAAATAACCACTTAGATAAAGGTGGCTAAAAATTCAGAGGCTGATTTTGCAAATAAATCCACATTCAGACCAAAATATCTGACTTCCTGATGGTCAGAGCTAATGACTTTAAATTAGAAAGTTATCCGGGTCGATGAGATCAATATATGAACTGAGTTTTTTTTACTGTATTTAAAACTAACCCCCCCACTTTTGTCAAAAGCATGTTGAAAGTGATACACTTCCTGCTGCCAGTTGGTGGTGCTATAACTTTGAATCACAATAGTTACATCCATCTGATCGGCCTCTTACCACGAACACACTGCTGAAGTTTCATCAAGATCAGTTAATGTATGCAGAAGTTATTCCACTTCGTGTTTCTCTTTTCTCGCCATAAATTCGATTCCTCGCCACGGCCAAACCGTTCGAGATATCAAAAATCCGTCCGCAATTTAGCATCCTCAAAGTCTTGACTACATGCACACCGAGTTTGGAGGGGACACGGTGAATTTTCTAGGAGGAGTACTTCACATTCCACAGGAAGCGTTTTCCAAACAACCAATAATTGCCGACTTCCTGTTGGGCTGGCGTAAAACTTGACCGGGGGAAAGTTGTTCGGCCCGATGAGATCTATATGTGTACCGAGTTTCATATTAATTCATGCGAGCGTGTTTGATATATGGATCAAGTTTTAGAACCCCGTTCAAGGGGGCGCTGTTGAGCCCCCCAGCCACGCCCGGGTACCAGCTTCAGCCCGGCCCTGATGGCCGTGGGTTCTGACCTGTGTGCAAAGTTTCAAGAGTTTTTGAGCACGTTAAGGACCCCAAAAGCCCCTGAAACCTTGATTAACAATATAAAAGCAATAGTCAAATCCCCCCCTCCCCTCACACACACACAGACACAGAGAGAGGGAGAGAAAATTCTTCAGAAAATCCACATTCAAACCAAAATATCTCTCTTCCTGTTGGTCGGAGATGGTTCATGTAAATTAGAAAGTTGTCCGTCTTGATGAGAACAATACACATACCAAGTTTTGTGATTCTAGGAAAAACTAAGCCCCCATTTTTGACTAAAGGTGGCGCTACTGAGCCATTCCACCACGCCCGTTTCTGAAACTTTGCACATGTCTACGGGCTAATAAATGTGATGTGTCTGTTGAGTTTCATGCAATTTCAAGTATGTTAAGAGTCTCAAAAGCATCAAAAAATAATATTAAAGTTTGATGCGTTGCCACGGCAACAGTATCTAAGATATCAATAATCCTTTCACAGGTCTACATCTGCCGTGTGTCTACATTGTACACATAAAGTTTGAAGCAAATCGGGTAAAAATAAGACACTGATTTCAAAGCATTTTGAAAGTGATGTACTTCCTGCTGCCTGTTGGTGGTGCTATAACTTTGACTCACAATAGTCACATCCATGTGATCGGCCTCTTACAACGAACACACTGCTGAAGTTTCATCAAGATCAGTTAATGTATGCAGAAGTTATAACACACTTCCTGTTTCATTTTTTCGCCATAAATTTGTTTCCTAGCCACGGCCAAACCGTTCGAGATATCAAAAATCCGTCCGCAATTTAGCATCCTCAATGTCTTGACTTCATGCACACCGAGTTTGGAGGCGAATCGATGAATTCCCTAGGAGGAGTACATTAAATTCCACAGCATGCGTTTCCAAACAACGCTAAATAGCCAACTTCCTGTTTGGCTGGCGTAAAACTTAGAGCACGAAAGTTGTTCGGCCCGATGAGATCTATATGTGTACCGAGTTTCATATTATTACATGCAAGCGTGTTTGATTTATGGACACGTGTTTGGATCCCGTTCCAGGGGGCGCTGTCGAGCCCCCCTGCCACGCCCGGGTACCAGCTTCAGTCCGGCCCTGATGGCCGCATGTTCTGACGTGTGTGCAAAATTTCAAGAGTTTTCGAGCATGTTAAGGGCCCCAAAAGTGCCCGAAAGGTTGACAAAATAATAATAATAATAATAAATATAGCTGCGAGCAGCGATTACGGGCCCAAGCCGGTGGCACCGCAACCCGGTGCCTTTAGTTACCTAAAGGCACCGGAGTGGCGGTACCGCCGGCTTTGGCCCTTCATCGCTGCTCGCAGCTATATTTATATATATATATATATATATATATATATATATATATATATATATATATATATATATATATATTTAAAAGACAGAAAATACTACTTGACTTACCTTATTCTGATTTGATGATACACTCAAAATATTCCACAACAAATCCTTTAAATTTAATGTAAAAATAAAAATGAAAGAAAGCAGTGTTGGGCTCACGTAACCCTCTCATTAGAATCAAAATGTTTCAACATTTGCGATGTATTTGAATGCTAAACTATTCTTTATTATATGCTTTGTTCTTCACTCGTGTTCCAATATCGATGGAAAAAATCATCCTCTTCACAAGCACAAAAATGTGCTTGGAAACATCACAGTGGAGCGGTGCTTACTGTGAATGTATGAATTGTACTACTGACTATTTAGAGCAGTGTAATTTTTATATGTTAGGTTGACTATTTTAGTATTATATGAAGGCTATAATGAACAGGCTGCGATGTCAAGATTGCAATGCTGGAATGTGTGTGTGTGTGTGTGTGTGTGTGTGTGTGTGTGTGTGTGTGTGTGTGTGTGTGTGTGTGTGTGTGTGTGTGTGTGTGTGTGTGTTCATATTTTTCTATCCCGGTGGGGACTTCAACCTGAATGCACACAGACTCATGGGGACTCGTGTCACAGTGGGGACCTAAATAGAGGTCCCCATGGGTAAACAAGCTTATAAATCATACAGAATGAGTTTTTTTGGAAATGTAAAAATGCAGAAAGTTTTCTGTGATAGGTAGGTTTAGGGCTAGGGTTAGTGTGAGGAGATAGAATATACAGTTTGTACTGTATAAAACCATTAAGTCTATGGAGAGTCCCAACAAAGATAGTAAACCGTGTGTATGTGTGTGTGTGTGTGGCGTGGGTGCGATTGAACAGTGGACACATAAAAACATACTCCGTCATTATACAGGACGACATTCAAACTGCAAAGTGTTAACTTATATTTGTGTACAGTCGCAATAAAACACAACATTGTGCTTTTGTAAAATAATTTCAAGCAATGCTCCCCCCAAAAGGTGCTAATTTTAAAATTAAACTAAAATGCTCATATTAGCGATTTAAAACGGTGCGCATCCACGGTGAGGAACGAGCAGAACAGAGTGAACGTTTTTCAGTTAATTCCTACTTTCATAGGAATTCATTTGAAACGCTCGCTCAACCACTATCAATGTCACTGCGGACGAACATATTTTACTTTCGTTTTTAAGTTGGCAATTCAAAAGCCCCCAGCGGTGTTACACGTCAATTAACCGGTGGGAAAATATCCTCAGACACATACCTAATAAATGTATATTTAAATACAATATTGGCCTACCTGGTAAAAAGTTTTATATACTATTTTGATGTCCTTTTGGACACAAGAGGGCAGTATAGCCCTATGTTTGCTTTTTTGTTTAACCAAATAGCACTAAATAGCCTGTTTTTAACTTTTTCATTCTTCTTGAATTGTAAAAACAGAATAAAATGGGTTTAGTTGTGATATTTGTATACTTTTATATAGAAATAAATGGTATATAATTACATATTAGAAGATTTTTAGTGTTTCCTTTTTGGACATTACTTTAATCCCTCGCCATAGCAAAACCGTTTGAGATATTTATTATCCATTCACAATTTAGCATATTTAATGTATTTTCATCATGTTGAAAAAGTCTGGTGGGAATAAAATAAATAGTTTAAGAGGAGTGGCTAAAAATTCAGAGGCTGATTTTGCAAAAAAATCCACATTCAGACAAAAATATCTGACTTCCTGATGGCCGGAGCGAATGAATGTAAATTAGAAAGTTGTCCGGCTTGATGAGAACAATATACAAACTATTTTTTTTTTTACTGTAGTTAAAACTAACCCCCCCACTTTTGTCAAAAGCATGTTGAAAGTGACACACTTCCTGCTGCCAGTTGGTGGCGCTATAACTTTGACTCACAATAGTTACATCCATCTGATCAGCCTCTTACCACGAACACACTGCTGAAGTTTCATCAAGATCAGTTAATGTATGCAGAAGTTATTCCACTTCGTGTTTCTCTTTTCTCGCCATAAATTCGATTCCTCGCCACGGCCAAACCGTTCGAGATATCAAAAATCCGTCCGCAATTTAGCATCCTCAAAGTCTTGACTACATGTACACCGAGTTTGGAGGGGCCACAGTGAATTCTCTAGGAGGAGTATTTCACATTCCACAGCAAGCGTTTTCCAAACAACCCATAATAGCCGACTTCCTGTTGAGCTGGCGTAAAACTTGACTGGGAGAAAGTTGTTCGGCACAATGAGATCTATATGTGTACCGAGTTTCATATTAATTCATGCAAGCGTGTTTGATATATGGACCAAGTTTTAGAACCCCGTTCAAGGGGGCGCTGTTGAGCCCCCCAGCCACGCCCGGGTACCAGCTTCAGCCCGGCCCTGATGGCCGTGGGTTCTGACCTGTGTGCAAAGTTTCAAGAGTTTTCGAGCACGTTAAGGGTCCCAAAAGCCCCTGAAACCTTGAAAACAAACATTAAACTCAACAGACAAATCCCTCCCACCCCTCACAAACACAGAGACAGACAGAGAGAGAGAAAATTCTCCAGAAAATCCACATTCAAACCAAAATATCTGAGTTCCTGGTGGTCTGAGGTTATGACTGTAAATTAGAAAGTTGTCCGGCTTGATAAGAACAATACACCTACCAAGTTTTGTGATTCTAGGAAAAACTAAGCCCCCATTTTTGACTAAAGGTGGCGCTACTGAGCCATTTCACCACGCCCGTTTCTGAAACTTTGCACATGTCTACTGGATAATAAATGTGATGTGTCTGTCGAGTTTCATGCATTTTCAAGCATGTGAAGAGTCTTAAAAGCATCCGAAAAGAATATTAAAGTTTAATGCGTTGCCACGGCAACAGTATCTAAGATATCAATAATCCTTTCACAGGTCTACATCTGCCGTGTGTCTACATTATACACATAAAGTTTTAAGCAAATCGGGTAAAAATAAGAGGGTGATTTCAAAGCATTTTGAAAGTGACACACTTTCTGCTGCCAGTTGGTGGCACTATAACTTTGACTCACAAATGTCACATCCATGTGATCAGCCTCTTACAACTAACACACTGCTGAAGTTTCATGAAGATCAGTTAATGTATGCAGAAGTTATAACACACTTTCTGTTTGAATTATTCGCCATAAATTCGTTTCCTTGCCACGGCCAAACCGTTCGAGATATCAAAAATCCGTCCGCAATTTAGCATCCTCAATGTCTTGACTTCATGCCGACCGAGTTTGGAGGCGAATGGATGAATTTCCTAGGAGGAGTACATCAAATTCCACAGCATGCGTTTCCAAACAACCCATAATAGCTGACTTCCTGTTGGGCTGGCGTAAAAAGTAAAAGTACGAAAGTTGTTCGGCCCGATGAGGTCTATATGTGTACCGAGTTTCATATTATTACATGCAAGCGTGTCTGATTTATGGACAAGTGTTCGGATCCCGTTCCAGGGGGCGCTGTCGAGGCCCCCTGCCACGCCCGGGTACCAGCTTCAGTCCGGCCCTGATGGCCGCGGGTTCTGACCTGTGTGCAAAATTTCAAGAGTTTTCGAGCATGTTAAGGGCCCCAAAAGTGCCCGAAAGGTTGACAAAATAATAATAATAATAATAATAATAATAATAATCCTACCGAAAACAATAGGGCCTTCGCCCTTTCAGGGCTTGGGCCCTAATAATAATAATAATAATAATAATAATCCTACCGGAAACAATAGGGCCTTCGCCCTTTCAGGGCTTGGGCCCTAATAATAATAATAATAATAATCCTACCGGAAACAATAGGGCCTTCGCCCTTTCAGGGCTTGGGCCCTAATAATCCTACCGGAAACAATAGGGCCTTCGCCCTTTCAGGGCTTGGGCCCTAATAATCCTACCCAAAACAATAGGGCCTTCGCCCTTTCAGGGCTTGGGCCCTAATAATCCTACCGGAAACAATAGGGCCTTCGCCCTTTCAGGGCTTGGGCCCTAATTAGAAAGTTGTCCGGCTTTATGAGAACAATACATGTACCAAGTTTTGTGATTCTAGGAAAAACTAAGGCCCCATTTTTGACTAAAGGTGGCGCTACTGAGCCATTCCACCACGCCCGTTTCTGAAACTTTGCACATGTCTACTGGATAATAAATGTGATGTGTCTGTCGAGTTTCATGCATTTTCAAGCATATGAAGAGTCTCAAAACAAGCATCCGAAAAGAATATTAAAGTTTGATGCGTTGCCACGTCAACAGTATCTAAGATATCAATAATCCTTTCACAGGTCTACATCTGCCGTGTGTCTACATTATACACATAAAGTTTGAAGCAAATCGGGTAAACATAAGAGGGTGACTTCAAAGAATTTTGAAAGTGACACACTTCCTGCTGCCAGTTGGTGGCGCTATAACTTTGACTCACAATAGTCACATCAATGTGATCGGCCTCTGAAAACGAAAACACTGCTGAAGTTTTATCAAGGTCAGTTAATGTATGCAGAAGTTATAACACACTTCCTGTTTCTCTTTTCTCGCCATAAATTCGTTTCCTCGCCACGGCCAAACCGTTCGAGATATCAAAAATCCGTCCGCAATTTAGCATCCTCAATGTCTTGACTTCATGCTGACCGAGTTTGGAGGAGATTGGATGAATTCTCTAGGAGGAGTACATCAAATTCCACAGCATGCGTTTCCAAACAACCCATAATAGCCGACTTCCTGTTGGGCTGGCGTAAAACTTAGAGCACGAAAGTTGTTCGGCCCGATGAGATCTATTTGTGTACCGAGTTTCATATTATTACATGCAAGTGTGTTTGATTTATGGACAAGTGTTCGGATTACGTTCCAGGGGGCGCTGTCGAGCCCCCCTCCCACGCCCGGGTACCAGCTTCAGCCTGGCCCTGATGGCCGCGGGTTCTGACCTGTGTGCAAAGTTTCAAGAGTTTTCGAGCATGTTAAGGGCCCCAAAAGTGCCCGAAAGGTTGACAAAAAAATAAGATTAAATATAGCTGCGAGCAGCAATTACGGGCCCAAGCCGGTGGCACCGCCACCCCGGTGCCTTTAGTTACCTAAAGGCACCGGGGTGGCGGTCCCGCCGAGTGGTTGGGTGCTCAGGCGAATTTACCAGTGTGGAGATTGAATTGGAAGAGTGAAGAGGAGAACCATGAGAGATAAGTACTGTCTATGTTTAAATTACGATATGAGGAATATCTTGGAGAATGTGATGAGACTTCATGGCATGTAAAATTTTCTTTTTGGAGAAGGTTTGACAGTCCCACGCTTCATTGGGGAAATCAAGGAGACTGTAGTGACGCACAGTGAACCAGATCCCATGTCAACGCCCTATTCTGTGAGTGATGAGACTTTGCAGTGCTGTATATTGATATAATCACGTGTGATGATTTGTGTGGGTTACAGTGGAACACAAGTGGAAGTGTATTGCGGCGGCATTGGGGAATCTGTCCTGGCTGATGAAACATTGTCCATATTTTTGTCTACTTGAGGCCTATGAAGGAAGTCGACTAGTGGTGAAATTTTTATCATCTTTCTCTTATTACCTGCTTGGGTTCGTGAAGTATCAGTGCTGTTGAATCCTTACCTCTCTCTGTCTGCCTGAGCCCTGTGAAGAGAGTCAGCTCCGCTGTTAAATCCTCACCTTCTCTCTGTCCGCCAGAGCCCTGTGAAGGGAGCCAGCTCCGCTGTTAAATCCTCACCTTCTCTCTGTCTGCCTGAGCCCTGTGAAGAGAGCCAGCTCCGCTGTTGAATCCTTACCTCTCTCTGTCCGCCTGAGCCCTGTGAAGAGAGCCAGCTCCGCTGTTGAATCCTTACTTCTCTTTGTCTGCCTGAGCCCTGTGAAGAGAGCCAGCTCCGCTGTTGAATCCTTACCTCTCACTGTCCGCCTGAGCCCTGTGAAGAGAGCCAGCTCCGCTGTTAAATCCTCACCTTCTCTCTGTCCGCCTGAGCCCTGTGAAGAGAGACAGCTCCGCTGTTGAATCCTTACCTCTTTCTGTTCACCTGAGCCCGGGGAAGAGAGTCAGTCTTATTGTGAAATCCCCACCTTCTCTCTGCCTGCCTGAGCCCTGCTAAGAGAACCAGTTCTACTGCGAAGTTCCTTGCTTCCTCTCTGTCCGTCTGAGCCCCGTGAAAAGAGCTGGCCCCGCTGTGAAATCATTACTTTCCCTGTTCAAGCTCTGTGAGGGAGAGAGGAAGGTCCGTGGGGCACGACAGCTGCATCCGAGTCTGTTTTAATGTGTTTTACTCAATAAAGACTTTGTATTTTAACCTCTAAATTGTTGTCTACCTCCTGTGTTCTCTGTGGTGTCGGCTCCTCGCGGTGGCATGTGAGTCGGGGGTTGAAGCGGCCGGTCATCTGGCGCCCACCCTCGACCGGTGACACAAAAGTGGCGTAGTCGACAGGGTAGCCATCGTGAGTTGAAGCGGCCACAAGTTCACTATGGCAGACGAAGAGGTGGTGGCCGTAAGACCACAAGTCATGCCTGTGTTTATGGGAGCTCCTTGGGCCCAGCATTATGGAGGACTTGGATCGGAGCTACATCTCCAGGACTGGAGAACACAGACGGAGTATCTAGCTGGCGTCCAGGGACTGAGTGATGCACAGAAGACGCAGTTTGTTCTGGGATCCCTGGAGGGGGAGGCAAAGAGGGAAGTTCTGGCCGTGCCCGGAACTGCACAAGCCACTGCCAAGGCCATTTTCGACTTTTTGACAGAACTGTATGGTGATACTACCCCCGTGGCCGCCCTCCGGGCTCAGTTTTTCAATTTTCGACAAGGTCCCAGGCAAACCTTACGGGCCTATTCCTTGAAGCTGCGTGAGCAGTTCGTTCGATTGAAAGGACGACCAGATCATGGTCTGGGGGATGGAGATTCCTTATTGCGAGACCAGTTTGTCTTGGGGCTCCGAGACAGGCCCGTCCGACAGAGCATACGGCTCCAGCTCCGCCGAGACCCAGCATTGACTTTTGAGGACCTAAAACAGGAGGCTTTGGCGTTGGAGATGGACCAGGGCGAGACAGCTGCCCCACCGGTGTGTATGGCTGCTAGTGGTGCATGTGATCCCACTTCTCCAACAGTGGATTGGAAACAGAAGCTGCGGGCGGAGCTGCTGGAGGACGTTAAAGGACAGATGGTCGAACTAAGACCGTTTTGGAAGAACTGCGCCGGGGACAACTTAGTGGTGCACCTGTTGCCCGGGACCGATCCTATTCCGAGGGGAGTCGAGAGCCCGGACGGCGTCCTGGACGACCAGCTACTCTGAGATTCCAGTGGGATGAGCAGGGCAGGCCCATTTGTAACAGTTGTGGAGAATCAGAACATTACAGCCGTCAGTGTGGCTCCCGACGCAGCTCCCAAGGGGGTTTTTAGTTGCACCGGCCACTGTGGGTCAAGTGGCTGGGACCCCCTCGAGTGACCTCCTTTCTATGCCTACCCCCAGAGATGACTTGGTCGGACATTGCCCTACAGTGAAGGTCCAGGTCAATGGGGTGAAGACTGAATGTTTAGTTGACACTGGTTCGCAAGTTACATTATTCTCCGAAAGCCTGTCCAGAGAGCTCTTTAAGGACCGACGGCTTCAGGGGGCGGAGGCCTCACAACTTATACAGTGGGGAGCAAATGGGCTGGATATTCCTTTTACCGGCTATGTGGTAGTTGACTTCCATGTTCAAGGGGTTCCCGTACGACAAAAAGGAGTTGTTATCGTCAGAGACCATTGCCTGGGTTCCCATCGAGCGTTGCTCGGCATGAACGTCATTTCGGATTGTTGGGAAGAACTGTTTCGGAATCAGCTGGCCCAGACCCCCTCAATCCCTGAGAGACAAGAATGGGAGCGCATTCTGACTGACTGCCGTAGAATCCAGGCAGCTAACCGCGAAGAGGACCGCAAAAGCATTGGACGAGTAACCTATCAGCCTTGTCAGTTCCGGCGTGGAGTGAGGCAGTTATCTGGGCCAGGCTGCCTGCAGGGTCTTATGGCTCAGATGACTGGGTCCTTCTTGAACCACATTGGGATTGCCAGTCCATCGGAGTGGCCCGAGGGCTGGCCGTGGTCCATCGGGGTCGGGTCTCGGTGCGAGTGCGGAACTGCCTGAGCCCTGTGAAGAGAGTCAGCTCCGCTGTTAAATCCTCACCTTCTCTCTGTCCGCCTGAGCCCTGTGAAGAGAGCCAGCTCCGCTGTTAAATCCTCACCTTCTCTCTGTCTGCCTGAGCCCTGTGAAGAGAGCCACCTCCGCTGTTGAATCCTTACCTCTCTCTCTGTCCGCCTGAGCCCTGTGAAGAGAGCCAGCTCCGCTGTTAAATCCTCACCTTCTCTCTGTCCGCCTGAGCCCTGTGAAGAGAGCCAGCTCTGCTGTTGAATCCTTACCTCTCTCTGTTCGCCTGAGCCCTGTGAAGAGAGCCAGCTCCGCTGTTGAATCCTTACCTCTCTCTGTCTGTCTGAGCCCTGTGAAGAGAGTCAGCTCTGCTGTTAAATCCTCACCTTCTCTCTGTCCGCCTGAGCCCTGTGAAGAGCGCTAGGTCCGCTGTTGAATCCTTACCTCTCTCTGTTCGCCTGAGCCCTGTGAATAGAGCCAGCTCCGCTGTTGAATCCTTACCTCTCTCTGTCTGCCTGAGCCCTCTGAAGAGAGTCAGCTCCGCTGTTAAATCCTCACCTTCTCTCTGTCTGCCTGAGCCCCGTGAAGAGAGCCAGCTCCGCTGTTGAATCCTTACCTCTCTCTGTCCGCCTGAGCCCTGTGAAGAGAGCCAGCTCCGCTGTTGAATCCTTACTTCTCTCTGTCTGCCTGAGCCCTGTGAAGAGAGCCAGCTCCGCTGTTGAATCCTTACCTCTCTCTGTCCGCCTGAGCCCTGTGAAGAGAGCCAGCTCCACTGTTAAATCCTCACCTTCTCTCTGTCCGCCTGAGCCCTGTGAAGAGAGCCAGCTCCGCTGTTGAATCCTTTCCTCTCTCTGTCCGCCTGAGTTCTATGAAGAGAGTCAGCCCCGTTGTTGAATCCTTACCTTTTTCTGTTCACCTGAGCCCAGGGAAGAGAGTCAGTCTTATTGTGAAATTCCCACCTTCTCTCTGCCTGCCTGAGCCCTGCGAAGAGAGCCAGTTCTACTGCGAAGTTCCTTGCTTCCTCTCTGTCCGTCTGAGCCCCGTGAAGAGAGCTGGCCCCGTTGTGAAATCATTACTTTCCCTGTTCAAGCTCTGTGAGGTAGAGACCTGCGCGGGACACAATTTTCAGTCCCGCTCCCGCAGTGTTCAGTCCCGCTCCCGCAAAGATTTGTCATTTTTAGTCCCGCTCCCGCCCGCATCTGTGATATTATGTCCCACTCCCACCCGCAAATGCCCGCAAGACGGCAGGCAGGATGTATGTTGACGAACTGTCTCACGAAAGGTCTTGGAAAAAAATGCGATTTGTGTCCGTTGTATGTTAACACCTTTTGGCATTTATGGCAGCAGGTAAAAGGTAGTTGATTCCCCTCTCCATCATGCACAACCGAAAAAGACTGCCAAATGTCTGATTTGATGTTTTGTGATATTTTTTTTGTAGTAAATGTGCCTTTCTTTAGAGAAGTGCTTACATCTGAAGCACTAGAGGTGCTCTTTTCCTCGTCCATGCTGTCTATTTTGAACTTGAAGCTTTCGAATTCGAACACGGAGCAACGTGAAGGAATTGTCTCTAAACAAGTGTGCGTGAGATTAGGCCCCGCCCTACCCTAAACGGCAACATCCAAGTTTAGGCTGCTTAAAACGTTTTTGTTGCTGCCAAACAGAATCTCCCTCACAACTACAAATTATGTACGCTACTTTAATCATTTATATATTTTACTTTAGACTCATATTTAATTCGCGGGAGTGCAGCGTATCATCCCCCCCGCCCGCACCCGCAAGTGCACCTTCATCATCCCGCCCGCTCCCGCAATGACCTTTTAAAATTTGTCCCGCGCCGCTCTGTTTTGCATCGGGTCCCGCGGGTCCCGCGGGACTCCAGCAGGAGTGCAGGACTCTACTGTGAGGGAGAGAGGAAGGTCCGTGGGGCACGACAGCTGCATCCGAGTCTGTTTTAATGTGTTTTACTCAATAAAGACTTTGTATTTTAACCTCTAAATTGTTGTCTACCTCCTGTGTTCTCTGTGGTGTCGGCTCCTCGCGGTGGCATGTGACTCGGGGGTTGAAGCGGCCGGTCATCTGGCGCCCACCCTCGACCGGTGACATAAGGACATAAGATCAGCAGATCTTATACAGATTCATACATTTGTAACTCCACAGTGCCATACCTTCCTCCACTCAAGCAGTCTCTCTCACTATAAACAAATAATCTTTTCAACAGCCTCCTAAGACTGTAATTTAGACAGAATGTAATATTAAATTCATTAAAATAACCATTGATCATTTACCTTTGTTATCCAGACTTTTCTCAAATCTACAAAAGCTGTCTTCATCTTTAGCCAACACCCAACATCCAATGACCTTCAGTAGTTAAAACTATGTTATAGACATATTAGTTCAATATCAACACTTCTATACCTTTTGTCTTGCCCATAAGTCAACCAACATCATGTTGGTATAAATTAAGAAGTTTTGTTACTGTCGCCACAACAAAGGTGTTTTCTGGAGCTTAGGGAAGGCACATTCAAGAGCCACCAGAGCCATTGGGGTTGCATAGTGTTAAAACAGGGAGACAAGTTAATAACAGCAGTATTAAATCACTTAAATCTGTTAAAATCAGCAAAATATCAGTGATTTTAGATCACATCCGTCTATTCAGTGTACATCTATGTCTGTAGCCGAAGCCCTCGGCCCTGTTTTATGGTGGAGACTAAGATCAGAAAAAGAAGTTACTGGTCCTAAAATAAATTAGTCAAAAATGTTACTTCTATCTTTTAAGGTATGCATTATTATTTTAAAGACTTCTTTAAAGTCATTCAGTTAAACTTATAAAACATTTACAAATTGCCCTCTAAATGTATAAAATCCTGTAACATTATTTCTTTTACATCTCCGTGTCTATGATTTTCAACTGAAACACTGCTTTACTATAAAGAGCTTACTATCACTTATGACACAGGCTTAAATAGCAGCTTTAAGATGACATTGAATGACAGAGAGAGATTCTGAGGCATTCAGGACTGGAGCTCTGTCTTTTCATAAACTTGTGTCATTTTTATTCTACTATCTTTTTAACTCTAGCCCAACTTAAGACATCTTTGCCAGAAATGACATGCGTTTTCAAATAAACATAATTTTCATACAATTTTCCAACTCACAATTGTTGGATTCATCGTCTGTCATTTTACATCATCCTGTATTTATCCATTCACTTATAAAAAATATTTTTTATAGATTTCCTTAAGACTTCAATCTTTTGACCTTATTTTTATCTCTTATTCTTTCTCAGATGAAAACGTTATTATCATAATATCACCGGTCACAATAGTGACAGTAAAAAAATGTTTCATTTCTAAGGCTATAAAAATTTTACTGAATGATCTATCAATGCATTTCCAGCAGATATTGAAATAATAAAGGGTCTCAATGAAATATGTGCAGTGTCGCATGTTTACTGTAAATTGTCACATGACCAGAGCTGTTTACTTCCTGTTTGCGCCAAGAGAAGAGGATGGCAGCAAGAAAGCTCCCAAAGAAAAGGGTGGTAAAGTATGTTAACATAAAGATAGGACATAGATTTTTGGTACACATCATGTTTAAAGTGTCTAGTATTGATATATGCATTTGCAATTACTCAACTTTGTTTAATGTGGTCATAGAACTCACAAACATGTCAACGGCAACAATAGTGACCGGTGGGATAACCCATTGTATCTACATACTAATACACATAGGCTAACTGTTCTACCTTACTTTCTACCTAATTTTACACACACACACACACACACACACACACACACACACACACACACACACACACACACACGTACACACACACACACACACACACGCACACACATGGTCACGTCTCTTCTGATGTCTGATCTCCACACACACACACACACACACACACACACAGACAGACAGAAACTCACACAAACACACACACACACACACACACACACACACACACACAGACAGAAACTCACACACACACAAACGGTCACGTCTCCTCTGATGTCTGATCTCCACACACACACACACACACACACACACACACACGGTCACGTCACGGTCACGTCTTCTCTGATGTCTGATCTCCCACACACACACACACACACACACACACACACACACACACACACACACACACACACACACACACACACACACACACACACACACACACACACACACACACACACACACACACACACACACACACACACACACACACACACACACACACACACACACACACACACACACACACACACAAACACACACACACACACACACACACACACGGTCACGTCTCCTCTGATGTCTGATCTCCACACACACACCCACCCCACACACACACAGACACACAAAAACACACACAAAAAAAACATACACACACACACACAAACACACAAACACACACAAACACACTGCACAGGTCAAACAGACCTATATTAAATCAATACAATGGTTGATACAACACAGTATCCCACCGGTCACAATTGTGACCGATCATAAAACACACTTTTTCACACACTTTTCCATGAAAATTTCAAAAAATTATGATTGATTGTTTCAAAGGGATACTAATGACACGTGATTTGGATATTTTTGTGTCTGGGAAAAATTTGGGATTAAATGGGTTAAACACTGATCTACTTATAGTTTGATCTACTTATAGTTTGATCATTATGAGCTTGCAAACGGCTCCAACTTACTGCACACCCTTGAAGCAGTGTGTCCCAATCAGGAATGTAAACAGAGCTGATAAGCATTTCTCTGTTTTCTTTTGACAGTCCACCAGTGGCGGATTCAATCACAATAGCCAAATCATAATCTTCATCATTATCACTGGCAGCACATTAATTTTCATAAGCTGCATGGAAACACTCAACATATTCTAGGGGGTTTTCACAAAGTTTCTGTTTAACTTTAGTCACACTTGTCAGGGGAAATTATTCCCAACTGACAATTTCCTTTACTTGCTTTTTGTAAAGCAGTTATTTATAAATAGTTCCACAAATTTTAATTTCATAACATCTAGTACTATATTTCTTTTCATCTCTCAAATGGTTAGTCTGCAGATTCAACAAGTACTATCATTATTGTCTCAGTTCCACTTATCTCTACTTTTTTCCAGAAATCAAAATATTATATATCTCATATCTCAATCCCCAAGTCGCACAGACAGCATTATAGCTGCTTGCTCCTTCAATCGTTATCATAGAAATTTAAGTTCTCTAGATATCTAATGTCATGCACAGTGTTGGGGAGTAACGGAATACATGTACCGGCGTTACGTATTCAGAATACAAATTATGAGTAACTGTATTCCGTTACAGTTACCATTTAAATAGTTGGTATTTAGAATACAGTTACATTGTTGAAATCAATGGATTACATGACGATACTTCTCTGTTTCACGAGTTTATTCACTCTCTAAAAAAATTAAGGCAACTCCATGCATTTCCCAGCAGCCCCAATATAAAAAAAAAAATGCGTGGTTTGCGTGATCAGTCACAATGGAGTCGGAGTAGCAGCGGGAGCTAGAGGTAGAGATGGAGCCGGAACAACAGAGCAGGGCAAGAATGCGTTTCTATCTTGGAAATTCAAACAGCATTTCACATTAAAGAAAGAGAAGGCAGAACGAAATATAACTGTGCAGTGCAACCTCTGCTTGCCAGCAACCAACCTCCTTTAGTGAAATAGTGAAACGTCTGTATATATCCATACTCCCTTAATAAAGGAGTCCATTAGAAACATTAGAAAAATATCGGTCTACATGCGTTTTATATTTAATATGAGGGAAATAAAACATGTGTGACACAAAAAATCTTTAAAATCTTTAAACTTTTAGGTGACAATCTGTGAATTACACTGCGCAAACCAAAAGTAATACTAGGCCTACTAACCCAGGGCTGGACTGGGACAAAAAATCTATATGATCATAAACACCACCCATCTTTGCACGGCCTTAATTATATGCATGCCAACTCCTATTCATTAAAACCACTAATGCCATGTAATGAGTGAGTATAGGAACGAGTGAGAGTTAACAGATGAAATAATTAAAAATGTGATATACAGTTGAACTACACTCCACAGTGGTGAATCCTAAAACAAGCTATAAGCGGCTCTGGCATAGCAATTAGAGGATGGATACCCGACCCGAGCCCGACGGGCCGGGCCGGGTTCGGACAGATATTTAGAAATTATGTTCGGGTTCGGGTCGGTCTCGGTCACATCAGCGCGATAAGGCATTGAACATTTTAAATTTAAAACAGCTTATTATGTAGGTAGCCAATGTGCCTGATGCTTTCATTTGATGCAAACGTTCGTTTTTGTGATTAAAATGCATGTAAAATTTTACCATAACATCTGTCTTCCTGTGTGCGCAAATTTCAAATTTGTTTATGCAGCCGTGACAACCAAACACGAGCATGCGCTTGTTTCTCCGTGCGCGCTGATGCAACTCATCCTGTTGACATTTCCGAATGCCTACAGTTGCTTAACAGTTAAATGCACAATATGCACAATTTTTGGAATAAAATATCCAAAAACCACTAGAGCAATGTTACATACTTTGACTTGTTTACTTACATTATCCCAAATTCAGAATTCAGCGATTGTAACCAGTGTAACGGCCTGTGTCAATGTGATTTCCAGCTTTACTTCTGTAGGAACACCAAAGACGCTTTAATATATTATGTGTTTTATTAGACAGATGAGCAAATGTTTGCATACTTTTATCGACAGAAAACTAATCATTGTATAGCTCAACACAGTTTTATTGTTTGAATTTTTTGTTTTCTTGATTCAACGCGAGAAACATGTTTGTACCCAAATAGTAAAATCAAACAACACTATCACAACAATTAGAAAAAGCTTTATTTGTAGCAACAGTAATACAGCATTTTCTCCACCATATTTTTTTATTTTATTATTTGCATTCCATCTTGCAACACAAGTCAGAAAACAGCGGCGACACTTACATAATGTGCCTTTAACATGAGCATTTTTCTATCTTAGTTAATGTTAATTACAACATTTATTAATGTTATTAAAGTCCAAATTTGTTTATCTTAATTCTATTTAACGTACCTGAGCTAACCTGAACTAACAATGAACAGTTGTATTTTTATTAATTAACATTAACAAAGATTAATAAATACTGTAATACATGTATTGTTCATTGTTAATGCGTTGCCTAATTTTCGGGACCTTGTTGTCAAGTGTTACCAAATTAGTAATAGAATGTGACTCTGATCAAAGCCACACTGATGTGAAAGTGTATGTGTATTATGATACAGTAGCTAGATTACAGTTATTAGCGCTGTAATAGGATTCTGACTTACACTCCCAATGATCGGATTCTCTCGCTTTGAACCCAATGAAAACAGATTGTAACATCCAATTGGTTTATTTTTAAAAGCGAAAAGCCAGCATTGACAAAAACAAAAAACACTGAATTACATATCCTATAATTTGTGTTTTACACACAACACTAAAGCAGCACAGAGATAAACAGTGCACATTTTACATTCTTGGGCTACTCCTGCCTTCCAGAAATCAAATTTATTTCAGTCTATTCATCATAAGCCAGCCAGTCACTTGTGTGTTTAGATGCCAATAAACCACTTCAGGCTCACAACTCATCAAATTCAATTTACTCTCACTGTGCGCTAAAGGCTCTCCATGCACTCTAAATGCTCTCACTCATTCATGTACATTAAGAGCTAACAGTCCACTGGAACTATTGACAATCTAATTGATCTTTTCATTTAAACCTTTAATATTTGGGGTTGAAGTGCTCTTCAAAAGTAATATTGTAGTAAGGACAGCTGGGCTGGACCTGCATCCACAGACCTCTGAAGTCTTAACCTGATAATCTTGACTGCAGTCTACAGAAAATGACAGAAATAACTAAATCAGGCCTCAAGATGATAGGTCTCAAGACTGACACTTGGGGTTAAGGGTTTGTTCAAATCTCTGACTCCATGTATCACCCAGAAGTGTGCTGTTGTACTTGAAGCGTGATAAATAGGTGAAAAAAAGCCCAATTAAAGGCTGTCAGGGACCAGAGCCAGCAGAATATCATGGGGACTTGGGAATGGACTCTTGTCAAATCTCAATTCATTTAAATAAAGCAATTTATAATGGCTTGGCACTGATAAAACAGCAACTGTAACATGTCTTCATTATCCTTCATCCTACATGAGGGAATTTAAGAAATGAACATATGACACCCAAAACATTGATTTTTGTTTGAAATATTTATGGACTCATGGTGTGCATGGCTGTTAACAGCTGGTGTATAAAATATTAATATATCCAAGTTTTTTTTTTTTTTTTCAGTGTGTCTCTGATTCACATATTGGTTCAGCTCCAATGACAAGTTTGCTGATTTTCATCCTTGAAATGTAACCACTTGAAATGTTTCATGCCTTATGATGTAACCACTAGTTAATGTAATATGCTTCCTACCAAAAATAATCCTCGTTGAACACCTACATTGGTGTATGTCACCTCCTTATAACATGCATTATATGCTTGCTATATTAATCAGAGTACAAAAGGGACACAAACTGCCATCTCAGTCTGATCATACAAATGAGTCATCTTCCAAATTCAGAAACTTTTCGCTTGAAAATTACAGCTTTCTCATTGGTCAAGCCAAATGCATGAGGTGTGACCTCTGCAGAAGTTAAAAGAGGCACTATGTCATTTCTTCTACTGGATGCTGTTTGTGTGGAAAAGACATGGAGACATCCGGTCGGATGTAACTTTCCTGACCAAGTCCGACTAACATCGCTGAAGTTTGTCATCCCTCAACCCGGAAGAACCTGTTGCAGCTACTGAACCATCAAGACTTTCTTCTGAAACTGCATGGACGCTCGTTCAGTGGCTAAGGCATTGTGCAATTATCATACATTTAGGCCTTGTCCACACTAATACATTTTATTCAGAAAACGCATCTTTTTCTCTCGTTTTGGCCTTCCGTCCAGAGTGAGACAGCGGTTTTATTAATGAAAACGAAGCTTTTTGAAAACAGTCTCCACTGAGGATAAATTTGAAAACAGCATTTTCGCGTTGTAGTGTGGACCGTCAAAACTGGGGTATATAAAAAAGATGACACAAGTTTAGTCATGTGACGCACATTGTACCAATAAATATTCATGTTTTTTTTCATGTTCCTGTTATGTGCTATTCACTTTCACACTTTTCCTAAAATATGTTTTTGTGGCCTTGGCTTTTGGCTTGCTTAGTTGGGGACATTTAATATTCAACAATATTATTGATCTGCCTTACTTGACGATGCAATTTCTTCTAGAAATAAACTTTGTTGTATTTTTTTCATATTATCAATGTGAAGCTGCTTTGATACAATCTGTATTGTAAAAAGCGCTATACAGTATAAATAAAGGTGACTTGACTTGACTTAACATATGGTAACTGAGTGCGACCTGGACGCATCAGTGAATGCTGAGATATTTTGCTAAATAAAAGTATCCTGTCAGAAAAATTGCACGATAACTTTATTATCTGTATCATCTCAGTGAGATTCTGTGAAGTTTTACGCATACACAGAAAGGAGAAATTTCAAAAGTTTCTCATCCACACGTTGGAAAACGCCAGAAAATGCTAGTGTGGACGGAGAGCATTTTAAAACGAAAACGCTGTAGACGTAGCCTTAACTAACTAAACAGAGGTTTAGTTTAATCTGTAGACCCCTAACTAGCAAGGTGCTTTATGTAGAAACTGATGGTTCTCTTCAGGTGGTTAACTTAATATTTCCATAGCTTCTGTTTAATTTTTATTCATTCACTTTCACGTTCACCCATGTATGCGTGAGTGTCTGTATGTGTACGTTTGTCTAGACTAGTTATGTGTTTGTGATTTAGTTAAGTAAAACTTTTGCGCACATTCACACGAGTGTTGATTCTGTGGTCACTGCTTGCAAAACATTACCTTTAACAATGCAATCAGCCCTGAGTAGCACTGAAAAAATATCTATTTCTGAGAGTTGATAGACGATTAATATTGAGTGTTCACTGGACAAACAGGTTAATTGATTGTAATATTAATTCTGCTGAATCAATTTAGTTTTTAACTGACCCATATATTTATAATTAATTATAACGCAATATAATTAATTATTCACCTTTCCCTGCAGCATTATCTACATAATTTGCTACAGCAATGTGCTTGATGCTAACACTTAAATATGTTCATGGCTGAGGTGGATTCACTGTTGCAATGGTCATTATTCACTTCGACTATATGTAGACACGGAGTGTGACATTTAAATTCGCATGATTGATTAATTTCATCCAATATTTGAAAAAAAAAACTTCACTCGCAACAACAAACCCTCGGGCATACAACAAAAACACATGCAATGCATCTTGAGTGAAAGTCCCAAGATGCACCTTTACTTTGGACCTTTTTATTCCTCCATTCAATCCCCCGGTCACAGAGTGTGCAAGAGACGCACACACATGCAATCACCCCGTGACACAATGTTCCTTTGTACATGTGTTTTCATGAAAAATGGCCAGAGGGATGAATCTCAGACTGAGTGATGGTCAACGGAAAGTCTTAAGTGAGCAATTCCATCCTTTTCTGAGTAAAAGCTTTAAAGTCGCCACTCTTTTTCTTATTTCCTCTTCATAGCCTGTTATTTTTACATGCATTTTCAGTGAAACGTCAAGCTAAAATGCTTTAAATTAATGGTCAAATTCAGCTCAAAGAAATAGCTCAAAAAAAATAATAAAAGTCTGTTATTATAGTCACTCTCATTTGGTTCTAAACTTGTATGATTTAAGATTTTCCGTGGAATACAAAAGAGAATTTCTGAAAATCTGCTCTGAAATCTCTGAAAAATCTAACAATCTCTGAAAGCTCAGAAATCTCAATCACATTCATATTCAAAAATGTATACATTTATGCTTCATGTTTGACGTCACTGGTTATGGCATGTTATGTGACTGACTGCATTATAAGTAATCTGAAAGCAATATGAACCTTTCATTTACTGCAGAATTTCAAAACACAAGACAACCTTGATGTTAATATGTAGATTAAGGCCATAATCATTTGATAGGTGTGCCTCTGTACTCCACTGATTTCACTAAGGCACCTCTGATTGGCTTCCCCTCTTGACTGCATACCCCGTGTCTCTTCTCTGTAGGGAACAGACAGATGCCTGTTCTCCAGCTGTTGCAGAGGTTTATGATACTCTCTCGTCCACAGCAGCTGCTGTCCCTCTATTCTCATCTTTATTCCTGCTGACTGAATGCTGTCACCAGGGGCGTCACTAGGCCCTTTTTAGGGGGGCTTCAGCCCCCCTAAACTTCTGCCCAGCCCCCCTAAAAAATATTTGATTAATATATTTTTTATCGCTTCAGTCCCCTTTAAAAAAACTCATTTGAAACGGCGGCAAGCTGCGTCAAGTTTCGGCTCCTCCCCTTATCTGAGTCTGCTTGGATTTAGCGCATTTTTCAATCTGCAGGTGCGCCGAGCAGAGCGAGGTGTGTCGTGAGTGCATTTATTGATAGATTGCTATGATATTACATCTGCATCGGTGCAGTTCTTTGTCATTTATGCATTGCAGTTTACATAATGTAATGTTACTGGAGCATTGGGAGCAACACGGGACGGTTTGGTTTCTCATCCAATACCAATACGTTTCGCTGCGTTCACCTTCAGCCCTTATCAGTGTGATAGTTGTTTTTTTCTACAAAACAAAAATGAAGCGATTAACACCCATGAAAACATACTTTAGAAAACGATCATGATTTATTTTAATTTACTTTTTAAACTTTAAAACATATTATTTTGTATTTCGTTATTACATTATGCTGCCATGCACAGAAATGATTAAAGACACACATCATTGTCTGAAAGCACTAGATGGCCTTGAGAGAGAAACATCATGTGGAGTTATTTTGTTTTGTATTAATAAATATAGTTTTGTATATATATACAATATAATAATGTATATATATATATATATATATATATATATATATATATATATATATATATATATATATATATATATATATATAATAATGTATAATAATTAATATAATATATAATAATATAATAATAATATAATAAAATATAAATATAATAATGAATCAGTAGAAGTGTATACATATATTAGAGTAAGAGTAGAGTAAAGGGATTTGTGGTTTTCTTTTAAGCACTTGATTTATAGAAGTGGCAAATTGATAATTCATGTTGTTATTTTTAATAAATAGAAATAAATATAGAACAGATTAATCATATTGCCAATAGACAGTTACATTAATACACGTTTAGCTGGTTAGTTAAATGATTTGAAATTAAATAGATTTTCACGGGGTGACTTGATGAATAACCAACCGTATTGTTGATTACAAAGCTTAAAAAATAAAATAAATAATTTATATTTCATTGTAGATGGACTTAGTTACCTAGCTTTCCTGGTAGCTTTGTCTGAGAAAATGATTTATAAATCAACCTATCAGTTGACCCTATGTTTACTTTCTTCACTGACAGACAAAAATGAAAAGCCTGTATCAGTCAAAGCTCAGCTTTAGGAGGGGAAAAGACAGAGCAAGATAAAAACAAAGAGAAAAAGAGTGTGCTGCTGATGAGGTGAGAAAAAAAACAGCTGCCCGCACATGGTTTTAAAGCTATTGTCATCCAATTTTTTTGGCCTTCAAAACATCTTAAAATGCACATATGTAGATCAGAGAAATCAAAATTTTCTCGGGGGAGCATGCCCCCGAACCCCCCTAACTACCTCACATTCGGTACCTCAGTGATTATAAAACCGTGCCATATGCATGTTACTGGATGAATGAATGAAACTACTTAATAATGAGCATTAGACCATAAACTAACTTTTTTTTTTTTTTTACATCACACCCTCATTGGGGGCTGAGCCCCCCTAAAATTAAAATCCTAGAATCGCCCCTGGCTGTCACTGTCAAGCAGAGCACAGATACACAGCAAATACATGATGAAAAACGTATTCGGTTACTAACGTAACCTCAGTTCCCTGAGAATAGGGAACGAGTGTTCCATCTAGCTAGACGCTATGGGAAAACTCCTTTTCTCGAGAATATTGAAACCTTTATTTTAAAACGCATTGCAGCTGCACAGCGAGCGAAGAGCAGAGCGTCTAGCTTGCCATTGGCTATGCTGCAGCAACTGCACATCCTATGGCGAAGCGGCTGAGACGCGCAAACCAATCAGGGCGCAGGTCGGAGCCTGCCAGAAGGGGTGTGGCTTATTGCTATATAAGCCCGGTCAGCTCGCCATAGAGTCAGGTTAAATCGACTGAAGCGAAACACCGCACGGCAGGGTACGCTACACTCGAAACCTTTGACCGCTGGCCCAAAGAGGCCGGTGTTGGAGCGTCTAGCCAAGCAGTTCTGTCAGCGTCCTTAATCTCGGTCAGGTTCAACCAAAGGTGGCGCTCTAACACAATAAGGCTAGCCATCCCTCTGCCGATAGCCAGAGTGGCTGACTTAGTGGCTCGCAGGGCTAAATCCGTAGCGCTGCGCAGATCACTAAACGCTTCCGGGTCTGGTCCAGCCTTGTCCATGGCACGGAGAAGTCTGGCCTGATACACTTGAAAAACAGCCATGGTGTTCAGAGCCGATGCAGCTTGGCCGGCGGCAGCGTAGGCGCGACCAGCGAGAGCTGACGTGGTGCGGCGCGGCTTGGATTGGTGGACCGTCTTACTTCTCCATCTGCTGGAGGTGGGCGTGCAGAGATGCGCGGCCACAGCCTCTTCTAGGGTGGGCATCCTGTCATACATCTTTTCCTCTGCGCTGTCGATGATCGTTCACGTCGTGAACTTCAGGCAAGCAGGGCACTGGTCTCTGGTGGGGGGCCTGCTGGCGCCCTTGCAGGAAGAACCCATCGAGCCTGCTCACGGTGGGCTCCTCAGGCAGCGACCACTCGATGCCGAGGTCGCTAACGGCCTTTGTGAGGACGCGGATAAGCTCAGCGTCGACGTTCCCTCTGGCTCCGTCACAGCTGGCCTGACACTGGAAGGTGGGGTCTGGTGTAGAGCTAGGCCAATCCTCTCCCTCAGACGCAGCGAGTGAAAGGGCCGAAAGAGATGAGGTCTGCCGCTCAAGATGAGGGGCAGAGATCCATCTGCGAGAACAGCACTGGTGAGGGGACGTGGGGGGAAAGGGCCGGCACGGAATTGCCCTTCTCTTTCTTCTCAGGCATCCTTTGCGCATGTCGCTTTTTCTGTCGAGGCTCGAGAATAGGAAGCGAGAGCAGGATGGCGATGAGAAGGCTGTCACAGTGTAGGCAGCCACCCTGGTTGAGTGCAGCTGTAGCGTGGGCGAGGCCCAGGCACGGCGCACAATCGTTGTGACTGTCCCCATCGTGCAGAGGGGCTCCGCACGCTGAACAGTTAGTGAGAGGCATTTGCAACAATGCTCTCGGAAATTTGCTCTTAAAGCTTGTGTCGCGACGCTGAACACGTTGGAAACCTTTGAAAAGGATATAGGCATCTCTCGCCGGATAGCTGCAGGTTAACGGCGATTTCAGGGAGGCAGTGCCGGTCCTCTGAATCTGCTCAGCTGGCAAGTCGCTCGTTCCGCTGCAAGCTGCACTTCGACAGCGAGATCTCTGGAGAAGTCAACGATGTGAAGTTTCGCTGAAGGAGATTAAATCTGACTCTATGGCGAGCTGGCCGGGAGCGAAGCGCCCTGATTGGTTCGCGCGTCTCAGCCTCCTCGCCATGGGATGCGCAGTTGCTGCAGCACAACCAATGGACTCTACACTCGCTGTGCAGCTGCACTGCGTCTTAAAATAAAGGCTTCAATATTCTCGAGAAAATTAATTTTCCAAGACGCAACACAAAGTGACCTTTCTCGAAAGGGAACTCGGATGCTTCCTGTCAAAACACCAATAAATCGAATTTATTATCATGCCCTCCTCCTGGAAACAGGTGTTTTTCCATGTGCGTTTTTGTTTTTAAAGGACAAAATACATGTTCCATCATATCTATCTATCTATCTATCTATCTATCTATCTATCTATCTATCTATCTATCTATCTATCTATCTATCTATCTATCTATCTATCTATCTATCTATCTATCTATCTATCATAATGTTACTTAATGTTGGTCAAAATAATATTTTTTTAGCTTTTTAATTTATAAACAAAGTTTTTAATTGAAATTAATAACTTAATTGAACCATTAAGTTAAAATTAAACAAAAACTAAAACTAGCTAATATGAAAGTACAACTTTCCCTTAAGAAAGAACTAAAAACATTTTGTCAATCAAAATTTGCTGTTTACTTATAAAAGCAATTTCGTCTTTCGTGAGTTAATGTGTATTGTGATGTTTTCAATTAATAATTTCATGTATTAATAATATAATATCTGTTTAATCACAAATATGTGTGTTAATAAAACACTTGTAAATAAATACATAATTTATCATGTCTACTATAAGCTAGAGTGTGTGTATGTATATATATATATATACACACGTATATACGTATATTCAATTGGGCTGCTCAGTGAGCTCATCAGATATATATATATATATATAAATATATATATATATATATATCTGATGAGCTCACTGAGCAGCCCAATTGAATTTCTCCAGATATCCCATGCTCACTGTTTAGGGAATAGTGTGCACGATGTGGGCAGCATGTGGATTGGAACAGCTTCAGTCATGCACCATCTCGCAGTGCTCTTTCACTGTCATTAATGTACTATTCCTGTTGAATGAGGTTCGGTACAGCCGAGGGAGCTTGTGTTTCACTGACATTTCATTACTGGTGACTCTCTCATTTTCATTACCCTCTGGACATGAAGACGAATTACAGGTGTGATGACGCTTGTGCTCAGAGACCTGGAGAGACACAGAAAGAGAGTGTGCAAGAGTGTGACAGACAGAAATAGCCTTACCGCCGGCTCTGATATCAGGAGCTCTAATGCCACACCTTTGTCAATGCTCTGCCCAATACTGATGATTAAGGATAGCACTCATTCAGCTATTGTTGCTATGGTTACGTCCTCAGCGCTGGTCTCCGGGGCCCCTGGTGTGGATACAGCACTAGATGACTGTATAGGCCTTGTGGAACCTTGATCAGACTATGATGGCTACTGAAATGTTATTTGAATATTAATAGGAAATACGTAGGTTGGGTTCAAATCTTCTTTAAAGGAGTTTGACTCAAAATCTGCCAATATACGCATGTTGTTTTAAAAAACAATAATCAAACATCATTTACTTTCATTCCATTGTTCCACCTCGTATGTTCTGCACATCAAGGGATCTGTCTCAGCTGAACTGTAGAGGGAAAACCGAAGAGAAATTACAGACCTGCTGGAATCCAAAATGTAGGACACAGTAGGAGAGCATTATGTTGTCATACAGAATTCATAAAGACTTCTGAGCTGCCATACTGATGTGTACAGTAGCGTGTTGTGCTAATGAGACTGTAGACTTGGAGGGTGTGATCCAGATAACCATCTCCATCACGTTTCCAAATAAAGAAATAGTACATGGTGTATAAACAGTAGGAGCACTGAACACATCTCGAGTTACATGAAAGGAAAATTCATTCAGAACCAGTAAAGCTTGATTTGACATGCAGTTTGACTGATGGATGTATGTATTTAATTCCTTTCAGCCGAACACAAACAGAGTTATATTAACTAATATAAATAAATTAATATTACATATAGAATATAAATTAATTAAATATAAACATCTATTAAATACATTAAATAATATGTCGGGTCAGAGATCACCCTTCCGCCGGGACTTGACTCTTGTGATTGCGCGTACGGCCGTCTGCAGGAAGCCAGTGATTATGGTTTATAAAGTTTTAAATATGAAAATATTTCTAACAAAAACACATTGCTTCACTTCAGAAGGCATTTATTAACCTACTGGTTTATGATTACTTTTATGATGTGCTTTTTGGAGCTTCAAAAACTTCAAGAACGGCATATAAACTAATAATATAATACTTTATAATAGGATGGCTTGTGGTTTATTAAATTACGGGATAATTTTCATTTTTGGGTCTAACTCTTTTAAGTGGGTCAAAAAACAATTTCAGCTAACTGCATTTAATTTGCATGAAAATGTGTTGGTTTTTTAATGCAATTAACATGCAAATATGTTTAGAAAACATTGCATTCAGTTTGCACTTAATATATTCTTTTAAAGTAAATTAGTTGCATATTTGCTTTTTGGAAAGTGTGCTAAAGTAAGAATGAATATAAAATTGTTGTGACATTGTAAACCACTAAACTCTTAATTGCACTGTTCCAACATGAATAAGTCCTTTCTCATCTTGACTTGTTTGGGTAATATCTCACTCTGTATTATGTGTCACTGGTGTCAAAATTGGTGCGACTCATCTTGGAGCTGCATACGTGAACCAGAATGACACTTGAGACCTACAGCAGAGGAGAGAGTAAATTATGACATAATGTTCATGTTTGGATGAGCTACTTTCCTCTTTTCCCCCACTGTCTCCCATTTCACACACACTTTATATTTGAAGAACAGAAAGGTCAGAATAAAATAGCAAGCTCATTGGTTCTGCTCATTGGATAATGCTTGGGTCACTAGCATTGCCTGCCCTTTTCTGCTTATTTGTTAGTGATGAAAATGGTGTTTGTGAGCACTTTAAGGCTGAATACACACACACACACACACACACACACACAATGACACATGATTGATAGAGCGAGCAAGGGATGGGAAATTGGTCTCTTATCAGCTCTGGTGCGCTTTGAACACATTCAGCACAAGGTCATCTGGGCTCAGGTAACTCTGGTCGGCTCTCGGTCGATAATGGACCACAGAGATGGAAAAGCTGTTCTGCCACGCCGCTTCAGGCACATTCATACAAACTACAAACAATTTCACCTGCATTTATTATTCACAAGCAAGCTGTTTCAACACTCCCATAAGGAAACATCACTCTCATGACTTTTATTCTACACCACCAAAATGTCACTTTGAAACAAATTTTACCACCATATTCACTCCTTTACCAAAGACTACGGGCCCTATCATACACCCGATGCAATGCAGCGCAGGCACAATTGTTTTTTTGCTAGTTTCAGCCCACGGTTATCATTTATACGTCCTGCGCCACGTTATTTAAATAACAAATGCATTTGTGCCCATTTGTGCACCCATGGTCGCGTTGGTCTGAAAACGAGGTGTGTTCTGGCGCATTGTTGGCGCGTTGCTATTTTGAGGCAACTGAAATTGACTGCAATTTTTTTTGTTATTTAAAGAGCGCGTTAGTAATGTGCGCCTATAGGCGGGTCCACAACGCGCGTACACTTTGTCCGGTAGATGGTCTGCTTGCACTTTAACCTCGCGCACGAGCAGATCCGTTTCCTTGCTAGAGAAGCGTTCAGTTTTTCTGCTTGCAAATTCTGCCATGGCGCGAGCGCAACTGGCTTTTAAAGGGAATGGGAGATGAGACTGTGATTGGTTTATTGCACATAAAGCCCAAAACACACCCATTACTCATTAAGAGAATAGGGACAACACTTTTAGACCATGCGCCTGGCGTACCGATCATTTTTCCAGTCGTTAAACTGGATTTAGCAAATCCAAATCCAAAGTTAGCATACGCTGGAAGATGCTGTAACTGCACCATTGCACTGCCAAAAATAAGTTTCTCTATCAACAGACTGCAGTATCTGTCCATAAAAGAATGCATGGTATAATACAATCACAGCCAGAATATACTTGCAATATATTTTACGGCTATGAGGAGCAGGATGCTGAACCAATTAGAATGCATGACTACTCAGCATTACTCCATGGAAATAGACACCAAGTGGTCGATAGAATGTTCTGACGTTCACAAATTTATTGCATCATGGTTCATGACTGGTGATTTTTCACTCAAAAAAGGAGAATTCGGTCATCATTTAATCACCCTAATATTTAAAACCTGTATAACTGCCTTTCTTTTGCAAAACACAAATATATTTTGGAGAATGTTGGCATCCAGACAACCCTGTTGACTTTCATGGTTTGGACCAAAACAAATTACAACCCAATCCCCCTTAATCCTCCTAATTGGCCCTTTGCAGAGACCCGCCCCTTAGTGACCGATAAGCCATGGCGCTCATGACACACATGTCCTCACGCAGTGACAAATACATTGCGGAGCAAAGAGGACGCTGACAACATGCCGAAAGACAAGACAGAGCATGTTACTTTGAGTATGAAAAATGTATATATTTTTTTAAAGAAATTCAAACAAATACAGTTTTGTGGTCTCGACAGATCACTGTTACACATCATTTCAAGCGGCACGTGAACCGGTCATCTCTTCCTACTAGTTACAACACAAAATAAACATGAATAAACACCAGAAGGTATGTTGTTTCACTCCCTAAAGATATCAATACACACCATTTTTCAAGTTCAACTCTCTTTGGCTGTGTTTCCCAAAAGCATTGTGACATAAGTTTATTGTAAGATAACATCGTCTGTCTGATTTGTTTGTCGGACAAAATAGCAGGTTATGTGTTATGATTGGTCAGGTGAGTTTCTGAAGTGAGCATCCAGTGGGTTAGGATCCAGATTTATTAAGAAGAGTGTGAAGAGTGTGAATGGCCAAAGTCCCTTTCAAGGAAAGTCTTTTCACTCGGCGGCCATATTGCTACGCCTTCGAGCAGCTATTCCGGGCATCCAAGACCAAGCCCTATCTATTTGAATGGGGAAATCCCAAAATCTCAAAAACTGCTCGCCAAATTCACATTTAACTTTTAGCTTTCAAATAAGCAACAAATTCTGACAAGAACTGTCCCATAAATGTAGTTTCTTATTGCTTAAATAAAGCTTTTTCTTTTCAAGCTGGACAAGCCAAGTCTCAAAAAACTAAGGCTGCATCCGAAATGACATATTTCCCTACTTTATAGTATACAAATAACTTTATGCGACAAAAGTAGTATGACTGAATTCACAATAGTCATAATAAAAAGGACAAAACATACCTACTACTTCCGACGAGATTCTGAAGCATACGATGGACACTTTACTATCCCAATGAGGCAACGGGTGAGGATTTGTGAATGACAGTGAAGTGACATAACTGTCGCTGGTAGGTCACATAATGACAACATGGCGAATGTAGAACTTCCAGATTACATTAATTTCACACACATTCATACTATAGAACGTACTTTATAGCGGTTATGAAGTAATTCAAAATAAGTAACTACTCATGCATTATGGATGCAGCCTGACTGTCTCAATAGCAAACGGAGCTTCTAACTGCAGCTGTAGTGACATTATGATTTTGCCATTCAGCGATTGGCTCTTTAATTTAGAAGGCGGGACTTATCCCACCATATTGCGCGTTGCACTTTCTACCATTCATAAGTAAAATGAGTGCACCGTCTTTGTAAAATATTTGGAATTGCAGTGAAGCAACGCAACTGACTCTGTAAGTACCATTATAAGGACAGAATAACGAATGCAGTACATCTGGCTTGTATTTATACCACACACATTTATACTATATAGAACATATGGTTTCCAACAGTTGCAAAGTAAGTACTTATTCAAAGTACTGAGTACCAAAAGTGTGATTTCTGGACTCAGCCAATGTGATGCTAGTCCAGTTTACTTCCATTGTTACTGCATTGCTGTGACCACAATGTATTTATAAGTCAAAATAATGTTGTAATTAACATTATGCCACAAATTCTATCGATTTACTTTACTGAACTAAAAGTTTAAGTGTACTAAAAGGTTAAAGTGTATTTTCTTCTGTGAATTTTTTTTTTTTTGATGTGACAGCAAAAATAAATGATTTCTCCAGAATTGACAAAAAGCCTTTGCTGTTTTGAGGCGCTCTTATCCATAAAAACTGTTGTCTTTGTGAAAATAATCAGCAGTCTTGGGCTGTGTGATCTGCATTCGGACCTCTCTGCTGAAACAAGCTTTTCTACAATGTGTGTGCGTGTTTAGTCTGACAGAGACAGAGAGAGTGAGATAATAAACAGAGAGCAGCACACTCCAGTAGGCGCCCTGCTGCATGTCAGACTCTTCCTTTCGGTTAGAAGTCTTGTGTGCCAGTGTGTGTTTCTTATCTGTAATGCATCCAGCAGATGAAGAGAGCAGATACACGCTCCACATACAGGCTCATAAGTCACATCACTCTACTGTGAGCTGGTCTCGGATGGGAGACGAGAACAGGAAATGAGACGAATGGACAAACAAACGCACTTGTAATGAATTGATGTAACCATAGTAGCAGCACTCGGGCATAGCAAACATTATCCTATGTGTGCATTTGAAGAAGCTAATAAATTTCCATGCTTACACACACACACACACACACTTTTAATCGTCATATTTTAAAAAGGTTATAGCTTGATCACAGTGTGAAGACTAGCACTCACCCATCAATAGCTACTTTTCAACAGTGGTGGACAGTAACGAAGTAAATGTAATTCGTTACTGTACTTAAGTAGTTTTTTTGTGTATCTGTACTTTACTTGAGTATTTAAATTTGGGAAGACTTTTACTTTAACTCCACTACATTTCAAAGTCAAATATCTTACTTTTTACTCTACTACATTTTCAAAATCAGTCGTTCCTTTTTATTTATGAGTGGATAAAAACTTAACTGGTCAAACGAGCCACCAATCACTAGCCTACAACTTGCGTGCTTTGTTTTGAACTTGCCTTGGCGCTATCTGCGTGAACCAGAGCCGTTATGAGAGTTGCGACCATAGACAGTATAAGGTTGCGACACACAATAGGCTTGTTCGACTTGAACCGGAGCTGCACAGACCGATCCGTTTATGACATCGCGAGAGTGATTGAAAAGCATACAGAGCCGTCTACACTAGTACACTCTAATCGATCTATCTCGAGTCGCAGTATTTTAATATCATTCAGCGAATGGTCTGTGCAGTGTGCAGCCGCTGTAATCTCGCCGCCGCGCGGTCACGTGATAAATGACGTTGCCAATGATTTTAAGCGGGGCAGAGAGCAGCAGCTATTATTGCAGCAATTATCGGTAAATATTGACGCATAATGAGCATTGCTTATTACGTTGACACTAAAATTACTTGCATATAATAGCATTTTTTTTTTCTGGGGAGTAGCAGAAACACTGCATTAATACGTTTTGATGTTTAATTTTGGAGGGAAATAGGCTGCTCCCATAACGTAGAAAAATAAATAAATAAATAAATTATATATATATATATATATATATATATATATATATTATATATTTATAAATGTGTGTGTGTGTGTGTGTGTGTGTGTGTGTGTGTGTGTGTGTGTGTGTGTGTGTGTTTAATGGCATTGTGCAGGTTTATGTGAATGTATCATAACATTAGGATGTTTATAATAGGCCTATTATAACTAGACGCTCGTGAAAAATATATACAGTAAATACTGTAAATGTATTATACCTTATGGGAACAGTCCCCTTCCGTCCAAAATTAAACACACAAAAAATGTATTCAATTCAAATATATATATAATATAAATATATATATAGACTAATTAATGTCATTTTATTAATAGATTGATGTGCCAAGAGTGACATTGGAGTCTTCACGTAGACTGAGTTAAGCAAGAGTCTTGTGACAAAAATAATAATAGGACAATTATAGCCATAAAAAAATCATAGTACTTGGATACTTAAGTACATTTGAAGGCAACTACTTTTGTACTTTTACTCAAGTGAATGTTTAAAGGCAGCACTTCTACTTTTACTTGAGTAATATTTTACCTTGAGTATCTTTACTTTTACTCAAGTACATGGTATGTGTACTTCGTCCACCACTGCTTTTCAACACATGATATGCTACATTCAGGTTGTAATTATGACTTAGAAACCAATTGTTCTGAAGACGTGAAAAGGTACAAGTAAAATCTCTATGACAACATAATTATTGATGATGGCAGCAAATACTGTCACACCATAAAATGGCGTCAAACTGAATGCCATTTAAATTTAGCAAAAAATGGAAATGTACTTTTTATTTCTCAAGTGAAACGGCAATCAAAAAAAAATTATATATAGGGCAGGACTTGACTGATCGCTGTTTGTATTGTAAAAAAAGTGTGTGCTGTATAATGGAATGAAGACAGATCTGAATGTGACTGGCTTCACTGCAGTGCGGCCTTACATGCAATATGTCAGAAATCGACAGGAAGAGCAAGTTATGACATTTTGATGAAAAATTACAAAGTCAAAATACAAGTTTAGGGAAAACGTTTGAATGCTTTTGAAAGAAGTCTCTTGTGCTCAGCAAAGCTGCATTATTCGACCAAAACTGCAGAACAACTAATATTGTGATGCTGAAAGCTGAATTATTCCCAGCATCATTACTCCAGTCTTCAGTGTCACATGATGCTTCAGAAATCATTCTAATATTGCTGATCTGATGCTCAAAAAAAAAACATTTCTGCACTTATTATCAATGTTGAAAACAGCTTCATATTTTTGTGTAAACCAGGAGAACACAATGAATCAACAAAGTTGACTCATTTACTTAAAGGTGCAGTAAGCGATTTCTGAGAAACAATCTCTCCCCTCTCTCTCCTACCCCATCATGAGTGGACACGCCCCCTACTGCTGATTGGCTACAAGTTTGTTGTGCTGCTCGGTCCGATCCACTTCATTAGCGTTTCTCAGAAATCGCTTACCGCACCTTTAACCCTCTGAGGTCGACAAACACGCCGGCGCGTTTTGCTGGATTTTCTCCACATTGTAGCACTATAAACTTAAATTTCTCCGTCATTTATGGTCATACAGAAAAAAATAAATATAAAAAAAGAATCTGTGGTATTTCTACTTTTGTATGTGTCCACTTCCAATCAAATCAAAACATTGTGCTTTTGTAAAATAAAGAAAATAAACAGTGTGTGCGTTCTGCCTCTCCGTCGCGGTGAACTTTTTTTTCTTGAGCACGTCTATAAACTGAAACAAAACTCAGCGAATACTTGTCACACATTTATGAGCCATACACCTTTATAAACATTTAAGTGTGTACTTTTAAATGATCGGATTCAAAACGAAAACAAATATTCTCTGTTTAAGTAATTTGTATAAAACCAACAAGATTTCCAGCTTCTCAAACGCTTCCTAATTATTTTTAATTCGGCCACGCCCACTCGCGCAAAAGATATTCACATGCAAATCTCCACATGGAACGCGATCGCCCTCATTACCTCAACAACAAAACACTTCACTTCACTTTTCGTCGAGTTTGAAAGACGTGCCTGAGCTTACATTGGATTTACATCAGAAGAAGAAGAACGATATTTGAAGACAAGAAAGATAAGGTAAGTAATTCTTACATATTAGTTTGCTATTGTTGCATAAATTTCACATTGCAGTTGAACTGTTGCTAGATATATGGTGAATATTATAATATTTAGACCCGTGTTTACTGTTACTGTGTTTGTGGATATCTGCTCAAACGTAGATAGGCTATGTATATGGTAGGCCTAACCATAATGTTTTATATTTGATCGCAATCGCGTTTTAATGTATCATATTTTTGATCGCGATCGCGTTTTAATGTATCATATTTTTGATCGCGATCGCGTTTGAATACATCATATTTTGGAAAAGCAAAACGCTCCAAACGGCTTCATGTTTTTACTATTATCTCATTTCATATCATCATAACGAATGGAAACATTTGAAGTAACATGATAATCAATATATTTTTCTCTAGCTTAGTTGTTACTGAAATCTTTTTGAAAATATATATAGGCTGCTATATTGTTATTATTTTATGCAGCACTGCGCATAGCCTATACCTACAAGGCACAACAAACCTGGTGTTCATTATATATTGTTGGAAACATTTGTGTGAGTGTGTGTGTGTATTCTGTGAATTTTAAAAAGCAATTTTAACAAGAAAAATCTAAAATGTATTCCCAAAATCGTGCAGGCCTTTCTCTTGATATCAGTATGTTCACTTTTTTTTTTTTTTCAGGGCCCAGATGCCACTGGGTCCTGCTGACTTCAACATTCACAGTACATGTCTCTGTACATGAACATGGTAAAGTGAAAATCAAACACCTTAGAAAATGAAAGGTATGTACAATGTTTTTAGGAATGGCACAAAGGTCTCTTTCTTCAATAAGTGCTTTTTTGTTGTGTATCTTTGGATTATGTTGTGTTGTAAATAAATCCAAACAATTTTAAAAGCCATTCTTTTTTAAATCTCCTCATTCTTTGTGCAAGGGTGGTCAGAATGATGGGCCCTGATAAGCTCCTAATAGGGCCATTAGGGAGGTTCTTTGTCTTTCTCAGGTGTGGAAAGCTTTCATATTAATGAGATGATCCACCCCTTCGCATATTGCTTTCTAACACAAAACACGTCGTAAAATTTTTAAATCAATATATTGTCTTCTCTGAATGAGCAGTCAGGGTGATTCTCACATAGTTTTAGAGCAAATATTCTAGGCTACGTGATACAATTTTCAAAAGTCTTGTGAAGAAATAATCAGTATGGGTTTCATGACCTTATTTCAGTGAGAATTTATTTTTGTATTTTCACAAACCACGCATAAATGTCATTATCTCAAAACTACAAACTTTTACATACATTCTGCTGATATATTATTGTAGCAGAGTTTGTGCTGAATACAGTGTAATTAGACTTTAGCCATGAAAATGTCACAAGTAACAGAAATAACCACAAATGTCAGAGCATGTCAGAACACCTCCAGGGCCCAGAAAACAGCTCAGACCTCAGAGGGTTAATAAAAGCGGCTTTCCACACAAACAAACGTACATGTGTCATTAGTATGAGAAAAAAATGGGATTTTAACTGTCGGTCTCGGGTCGGGCTCGGACATAAATATCTTTATGCCTGTCGGGCTCGGGTCGGGTTCAGTTACTGCTCTGTCGGACGCGGGCCGGGCTCGGACAGAAAAATTCGTCCCGATCCGCACTCTAATAGCAATACAAGTGTTTCTTACAGTATTTTTGTTAAAACTATGGTGGTGTGACCTCGGTCCTTCTAGGGGGGTCCGGGGGAATGCCCCCCCGTGAAAATTTTGTGCATTTTAATGTTAAATTCATCAATCTGGTGCACTTTGAGAGTTCAAAATTAAAAGCTCCAACCCATATTCAGTGTGCAAATTAAACAAAGAAAAATTCAAACCTCTTTTAGTTACAGAGTCTACATTACACCTACTAGCCTACATAATAATAGTTATAATATTAATCCAATGACAGTAATAGCCATATTTTGTAAAACAAATGCACTAAAAAATAAAGGAAACTTTCATAATTAGTGTTGTACCAATTTCTATACTTGAAAGAGATAAGCACATGATCTTTTATTTTGACGCAAACTGCATCAAGCTTTTATTTTGGCAGAAAACATGGTTTACAAACGCCTCTCATTAAATTTCTAGTGAATTACGGTAATCGTCAACTATGCAGATGTGGAAATAATCTACACTCATGACATGGCCTAAGTGTTTTGAAAGTAGTTTTGCTTACCGCAGGCTCAGTCTACACTCTCTCATCTCTCTCCTGATCCTCCGTCCTCACTATCATCATCTGCCACAGGAGCTGATGAAGGTCAGAGAACATATATTTTGACACAGTTTACAGTGTCTGCTTTAACCCCTTCCTCATCACCCACAATTTTGGCAAGTGCTGCATACATGAAATACCCAAAATAAAAAGGTTACTGCTCATAAGTAATTCTGAATAGAAACATAACACACATACATTTAGAAAACCAACCCTTGAGAGTTTATAGTTCAAGACTCAAAATTAACCAGACTGTTATTAATATTGAGATATATAAGCTCAAACATATTTTGAACTAAAATAATCTGGGATCACCAGTGATCCCTGCCAGGTAAGGTTAAGGGCCTGGTTCTATTTTTTCACGCTATTTATCAGCACATTCCTTGCGTTTCTTCTCCATCTATTTTGACAGATACACACTGACACTGCTGCACGCTCGCTCACTCGTTTAAAGTTGTGATTGGGCCAGCCCAGTGTCAATCAAGAAAAGAGCCAATGGGCCGCTGATCTACGTGTTTCATGGGCTGGTCTGTCAGAAAAAAAAACTAACACTGACTTTGACCCATGCATTACACCGGCACAAACCCAGCGCCGCCAATTAAGCAAAACAAAACGAATGTGCAAATTTTATGGGCCGTTAAAAAAAAAAAAAAAAAAAATATGAGTATGAGATATATCGGCCCAAAAAGCACGTCGGCCCACCGGGCAAATGCAACACACAAAACGTACTGGTTACTTTCGTAACCTCGGTTCCCTTAGAGATAAGAACTTCCCTTAGAACTCCTTTTCTCGAGAATATTGAAGCCTTTATTTTAAAACGCATTTGCTACAGCACAGGCGAGAGCATCAGACCCACGTGAGTGAGCTGATAGGCTGTGCTGTGGGCAACTGCACGAACCAATGGCGGATAGACAGAAGCGCGCGAGCCAATCAGGGCGCTTGGCGCTCTGTCACTGTCAAGCGCGCGAAACTACACGTGACCATAACATATAAATACAGATAGAATCCGCCATTTGACAGGTATAATCGACTGAAGCGACAAACCTGCCATAAGAAAAATAGCACGGCAAGGCAACGCAGTACTCGTTCCCTTATCTCTAAGGGAACCGAGGTTACGAAAGTAACCAGTACGTTCCCTTACGAGAACGTTCTCTCGTACTGCGTTGCAAACGCTATGGGAACGTTTCCATTTAAAACGCCGTGCTATTAATCTTTTGGCCGCTCTGACTCACCAGAGTTCCGGGAAGTACAGAATAGCCAGGATAAAAAGAGACCGAACATCGGGCCCATCAATTATCCGTAATAAAGACTGGCCAGAGCCAGTCATTTAACCCACAAGGTGATAGCCGTGTGTTTAATATCAAACTAGTCTGGGTCAGCAGAGCCAGAGTCTAGACTGAAAAGACTGTAACTGCAAAGCAGGGACATTAAAGTTATAATTCATCGGATCTGGCCAGAGCCAGTCACTTAGCCCACAAAGTGAAAACCGTGTGTTCAATATCAACTAGACTGGGTCACAGAGCCAGTGTCTAGACAGAAGAACTGTAGCTACAAGCAAGGGCATTAAAGCTATAATTCAACAATGTGGACGGAGCGGATATCCGGCCGCCGCACATATGCTATAGATGGGAATACCCAAGTGACCATGGTTCAAAACTAGTCTGGATCCACAGAGCCAGAGTCTAGACAGAAAGAACGCATGTCTGCAGAGCAGGGACATCCAGCTTATAGAATCTCACAAATGTGGACGGAGCGGACCAGCCGGCCGCCGCACAAATGTCTTCAATGGGAATACCACTTGACCAAGCCCACGAAGAGGCAACACCTCTCGTGGAATGAGCTCTAACACCTATGGGACAAGAGAGGCCCAGTGAGGTGTAAGCCAGGGCAATGGCGTCAACTATCCATCTGGACAGTGTGGTTTTAGTGACCGGGAGGCCCTTGGATCGGCCCCCGAAACACACAAAGAGCTGTTCAGACTGTCTGAAAGAGGCCGAACGCTCCAGATAAATTCTCAAAGCTCTGACTGGGCAAAGCATGAGAGAATCGCTATCCTCCTCGGAGGAGGGGAGAGCTGACAGAGAAATAACCTGGGCTCTGAACGGAGTTGAGAGCACCTTAGGAACATATCCATGTCTTGGCCTAAGAATGACCTTGGAGTCATTAGGACCAAACTCCAGACAGGAAGCGCTGGTAGACAGCGCCTGTAAATCCCCTATTCTCTTTACTGACGCCAGTGCTAGAAGCAGGGCGGTTTTCAGAGAGAGAGACTTAGGATCAGCTGACTGAAGTGGTTCAAAGGGAGGTCCCTTAAGAGCCCGCAGGACCAAGGAGAGGTCCCAGGCCGGAACAGACGGTGGCCGAGGCGGGTTAAGCCTCCTGGCGCCCCTGAGGAAGCGAACTATAAGGTCGCTTTTTCCTAAGGAGGCCCCGGCTTCCAATACGTGAAAAGCAGCAATGGCTGCCACGTACACTTTGAGAGTGGAGGGGGAGCGACCCGCGTCCAACATCTCCTGTAGAAAAGACAGTACTCTTGGTACTTCACAAGTGTATGGGTCGAGGTCTCGAGCTAAACACCAGCTGGAAAACACTGACCATTTACTGAGATAGAGGCGTCTGGTAGACGGAGCTCTAGCTTCCTTTATAGTATTCAGGACGCCCTCTGGGAGGTTCTGGGGTACCCGTTGAGTGGCCATACATGTAGGGCCCATAAGTCGGGACGGGGATGCCAGATTGTCCTGTTGGCCTGAGTCAGGAGGTCGCGCCTCACTGGGATTGGCCACGGGTCTGCTACAGACAGCTGCATCAACTCTGGGAACCAAACCTGGGTCCGCCAGAGAGGAGCTACTAATAGCACTGCGCTTTTCGTGTTCCTGATCCGTTCGATGACCTGAGGGAGCATCGAGACCGGGGGGAACGCATAGAGAGGAAGGTTGGGCCAGTCGTGGGCCAACGCATCCCTGCTCTTTGAGAAAAAGATTGGGCATTGACAGTTGTCTTCTGAGGCAAAAAGATCTACTTCTGCCTTCCCGAAGACCTCCCAGAGTAGGAGAACTGTCTGAGGGTGGAGAGACCATTCCTCTGGGGGAACTCTGCCCCGAGAGAGCATGTCTGCTCCTGTATTCAACGTGCCTGGCACGTGAGCTGCCCTGAGCGAGCGCAGATTGGTGTGAGCCCATAGCAAGAGCTGTGAGGCTATGGCAAACAGGTTGCGGGACCTGAGGCCGCCCTGGCGATTTATGTAAGAGACCACCGACATGTTGTCCGTCCGTACCAACACGTGGTGTCCCGCCAGGTATGGGAGGAATGTTTTTAGGGCTAGAAAAACTGCTCTCATTTCGAGGCAGTTTATGTGTAGGCGTTTCTCCGAGCTCGACCAGAGGCCGGAGGCAGGCCTGCCCTCGTACAGAGCTCCCCAACCGGAGTTGGAGGCGTCTGTTGAAATCATCCTCCTCTCTGAAACTACCCCCATGCTTACGCCCTGCTGGTACCAGCTGGCGTTTTTCCAAGGGGCCAGGGCTTGAACACAGCGCTGGTCCACCTTGATAATCAAGTGGCCTGAATGCCAGGCGTGGGGTGGCACCAGAGGAGCCAGCCACAGCTGAAGAGGACGCATACGCAGTAGGCCTAGTTGGAGTACTGATGATGCAGAGGCCATCAGGCCAAGGATCCTCTGAAACGTTCTGAGGGGTACAAGAGAGCCCTCTATGAACGATGCCGTGAGCTGCTGAATCGTTAGAGCACGGGCCGGTGTGGGCCATGCTCTCATAAGTACGGAGTCGAGAACTGTTCCCAGGAACGTGATACGTTGGCTGGGCAACAGAACACTCTTTGCAACATTGACCCTGAGCCCTAGACATTCTAGATGGCTGAGGAGCCAGGCTTTGTGAGTATGTGACTCCGCCTCTGACTGGGTCAGTATGAGCCAGTCGTCGAGGTAGTTTAGGATGCGCATTCCCCGCTGTCTCAGGGGGGAGAGAGCTGCATCCATGCACTTCGTGAATGTACGAGGCGCTAGTGCCAGTCCAAATGGAAGAACTGTGTACTGGTATGTCTGCCCCTCGAAGGCGAATCTCAAGAATGGCCTGTGGTGGGGGTTCACTTGAATGTGAAAGTAAGCGTCTTTCAGATCTACTGAGAAAAACCAGTCGCCTGGGCGAATCTGCGTCAGGATATGTCTGGTCGTGAGCATTCTGAACGGCCGTGACATGAGAGCCTTGTTCAGATGTCTGAGATCTAAAATGGGTCTCAGGCCGCCCTCTTTCTTTGGAACAAGAAAGTATCGGCTGTAAAAACCTGACTCGCTCAGAGAAGGGGGGATCTTCTCGATGGCCCCTTTCGCCAGCAGACTTAACACTTCGGTGTGGAGGACATGACTCAATGTGCCCCTTACCGTGGTTTGTATAACCGCGCGAAAACGCGGTGGTCTGCGGGCGAACTGAAGCGAGTAACCATGCTTTATGATGTTCATCACCCATACTGAAACTCCGGGGATAGCTTGCCAAGCTAGAGCCCGCAGAGCTAGAGGCATTATCATATCTGGAACACCCAGAGTGGGGGGCTCGGACTGACATGTATGCATGTGAGAAATTATGCTCGATTTGTGCTTTGTGTGGGTCGCTGTTAAAACAGCGTTTGTTTGCAGGGGTGCGTGACATGTGACGGGCCCATGAACTGCATTTAGAACTGCTGCAGCCGCCTGAACTGAAGAGGGAGCCGTGAGCAGTAGTCGAGCGATTTTTGGGGCTGGTCCGGCCGCAGCGGGACAGTGACCCCTCTTTGTGCCGGTTAGGACGGCTTCTTGGGCTCGTGATCGAGCGTCAGCTTCGGCCGCGGGCCCTGGCGCTTAGGGAACGGGAACCGTTTCGCTGGCTTCATGTGCTTACTGGTCTCAGCCGCTGGGCGGGGCTGGAGGACCTGGGACACCACTTTCTCAGGTCGCGGCGTGCTCTTGGGGCGCCGTTGGACTGAGCTGGAGCGCTCCAAAGAAAGTGTCTCATGGCGCTGGAAGCCTTCTGAGCTTCAGTGAAGCGATCGGCGAAGCCGCTGACAGATGGGCCGAAGAGACCTGAGGCTGTGACGGGCGAGTCGAGGAAGGCAGATTTATCCGCGTCCCTGATCTCGGTTAAGTTTAGCCAGAGGTGGCGCTCCATTACCACTAGGCTGGCCATATTGCGGCCCAGGGCTTGAGCGGTGGTCTTCGTGGCCCTCAGTGCCAGATCCGTGGCACTCCTGAGGTCTTTAAATGTGTCTGGGTCCGGGCCTGACTCATCCATGGAACGGAGAAGTTTGGCCTGGAAGGCTTGAAGCGTCGCCATGGCGTGAAGTGCAGAGGCGGCTTGACCGGCGGCAGCGTATGCGCGGCTGGCAATGGCCGAAGTAGTTCTGCACGGCTTAGAAGGGTGCACCGTCTTAGACCTCCAACTACCTGCAGTGGGGGGGCATAAGTGTGCAGCGACCGCTTCCTCCAGTGGGGGGAGAGACACATATCCTTTCTCTTCAGCGCCGTCAACAGTGGAGAGCGTAGAAGAGGCAGATGAGCGCGTTCGCGCTGAAAAGGGCGCGCGCCAGCATTTTGTGAGCTCTTCGTGAACCTCAGGCATAAATGGAGCGGCGCGCTGACGAGGGGCCTGCTGGCGCCCCGGCAGGTACCATTCATCGAGGCGGCTTCTGGCGGGCTCAGCTGGAGAAAGCCAATCGAGTCCCAACTCGTCAACAGCGCGAGACATGACACAGAGAAGTTCGGCGTCAATGCTCGCTCGAGTATCAGAAAACTCTAGCTGAGAGGGGGGGGCGGGGTCCGCGGAGCCCGACCAATCCTCGCTCTCAGATGCCGCCATAGAAAGTGCGTCATCGACGTCATCCGGAGATGCGCCGAAAGAGACGAGTCCAGCCGCTTCAGACGAGGGGCGCTGCTCGCTCCGAGAGAACAGGACAGGCGAAGAAGGCGTGGGCGAGGCACGAGGAGAAAGGCCCGGCGTGCACTCGCTAAACTCACCGCGCTCAGGACGCCTCTGATCGCGCCGCTTCTTCCTACGGGGCTCGTGGGGCGCCGAAGACGGAAGGTGGGCGGAATCGGTCACCGTCGAAGACAGCCTTGAACGGAGAACGGAGACAGGCATCCCGTCGCAGAATTGGCAGCCGCCTTTCATGAGCGCTGCCTCGGCGTGCTCAGGGCCGAGGCAGGCCGCACACTGGGTGTGTCCGTCGGATGCATGCAGGGAGACCCCGCAGCTCTCACAGATGGAGAGAGGCATTATGCCGCGCTGTGAAAACAGCGGTTTGCTCTTTTAGATAAATATGCAATGAAAAGGATATAATTTTTCGTCGGATGCCACAGGGAAACGCTCAGCTGGCGAGATGCCGGGATGCGAAGCTGTTCCGCTGGACGGCTTTTCCACGACGAGGGCTTCTTACGACCGGAGAAAATCAGCGACGAGGTGAGTCGAGCTGAAGGAGATTAAATCTGTCAAATGGCGGATTCTATCTGTATTTATATGTTATGGTCACGTGTAGTTTCGCGCGCTTGACAGTGACAGAGCGCCAAGCGCCCTGATTGGCTCGCGCGCTTCTGTCTATCCGCCATTGGTTCGTGCAGTTGCCCACAGCACAGCCTATCAGCTCACTCACGTGGGTCTGATGCTCTCGCCTTTGCTGTAGCAAATGCGTTTTAAAATAAAGGCTTCAATATTCTCGAGAAAAGGAGTTTTCCCATAGCGTTTGCAACGCAGTACGAGAGAACGTTCTCGTAAGGGAACCAAGACAAAATATGTGCAAACCATTGCATGATGTCCAAAATGCATTGAATGTGTAAAGTCCAGGATCTTTCATAAAGTGCTGTGACACACAGTCTGCTGTAAACGTTAGCCTACATCTGGTCTTAACCCTTGTGCATCGTTTAAATTTACTACCTTTCGTTATGTTTGTGGCTGAAAACAGCCACTACTTTAAACTGCTGTAAAAATGTATCAGATAAATATTTTTTTTCAAAATTTTTTGCATAAATCTATTAATCAACCTCTGTCCTGCTCAAAAATACTAAATGTTTAAAAAAAATTCAGGATTTTAACTCTTTAATTGCCAAATTCGTAAATGATGTCACTGATTTGGGGGGGGGGGACACAAAATTACTCATTTTCAATATAAAATGTGATTGTGGACTGGATTTTTTTTTTACCTTTTATCACAGTCTTGGACATGTCAAAGATTAGAAACAACATTGGTTTTGATGCATTGTTAGTTTTTGTGCAGCATCAGATTTTAACTTTTTCTCCCTCATTTACTGTTCATGGCTGTTTTTGCCCCATTGACTTCCATTATAACCACATTTTTTGATTGCAAAGCCATGACACCATATTATCATGCATTTTTGATTGTTGGTGGTTTTCCCTGTTGGGAAGAGGTAAAATTTGTAATTTTTACTGTTGATAACCAGGTGGCACCATTAACCCTTTAGATAGGCCTGTGCCAAAAAAAGCTTAGTTTCTGGCTTTTACATGGAGTTATATGGAGTATAATAGCATAATAAAGTGTGTGTGTGTGTGTGTGTGTGTGTGTGTGTGTGTGTGTGTGTGTGTGTGTGTGTGTGTGTGTGTGTGTATGTGTGTATGTGTGTGTGTTTGTGTGTGTGTGTGTGTGTGTGTGTGTGTGTGTGTGTGTGGTGTGTGTGTGTGTGTGTGTGAACTCACCTTGATGCGTCTGAGAAAATCAAAATATGCACCTCAGCTCTCAGATCTACATGGAGTAAACAAAAACAAAGTAAGTGTATTTATGCATCTGCTGCCTTTTGATGGTGAGAAATGCAGACTAAACAAAAACAAAGCAAGTGGATTTAAACGCGTGCATGCAAGCCTGCTGGTCATTTGATGGTGAGAAGAGCAGCAAGCAACATGAGAAAGGGCTTGACTTGTAGTGAAGTTTTAGAGATGATTATGCAGCCTAACCCTTCCAGCGAGCTGCAGGATGTATCGTCTTCTCCCTCCTCTGACACCACAGACACAGGAGAGTCAGATCCTGATTTGGATGTGGCACCCTCATCATCCTCTCTAGCTTCCACTGAAGGCGAGGAGGATTCGGAGGATCCTGGATCTGGGTGGATTGGGAGAAACGGCGAAGTGTGGTTTTCCACTAACGCGGAGACAACTCCCTTTCTTCAGCCTGCCAGAGGCGTGACTCCAGGGCCGACGCGCTATGCCATTACAAGGCATAGTCATACATGTTTGTATGACTGTACAAACATGTATGTGTTGACGCAAGTCATGCTGACAATGAGGTCAATCATCTCCTCCGTAAAAAACAGATTGAACACGGAATCCATGTTCTGGACCCTTGCGAAGGCATAGCGCGTCGGCCCTGGAGTCACGCCTCTGGCAGGCTGAAGAAAGGGAGTTGTCTCCGCGTTAGTGGAAAACCACACTTCGCCGTTTCTCCCAATCCACCCAGATCCAGGATCCTCCGAATCCTCCTCGCCTTCAGTGGAAGCTAGAGAGGATGATGAGGGTGGCACATCCAAATCAGGATCTGACTCTCCTGTGTCTGTGGTGTCAGAGGAGGGAGAAGACGATAGATGCATAAATACACTTACTTTGTTTTTGTTTACTCCATGTAGTTCTGAGAGCTGAGGTGCATATTTTGATTTTCTCAGACGCATCAAGGTGAGTTCACACACACACACACACACACACACACACACACACACACACACACACACACACACAACACACACAAACACAAACACACACTTTATTATGCTATTATACTCCATATAACTCCATGTAAAAGCCAGAAACTAAGCTTTTTTTTGCACAGGCCTATCTAAAGGGTTAATGGTGCCATCTGGTTATCAACAGTAAAAATTACAAATTTTACCTCTTTCCAACAGGGAAAACCACCAACAATCAAAAATGCATGATTATATGGTGTCATGACCTTGCAATCAAAAAATGTGGTTATAATGGAAGTCAACGGGGCAAAAACAGCCACGAACAGTAAATGAGGGAGAAAAAGTTAAAATCTGATGCTGCACAAAAACTAACAATGCATCAAAACCAATGTTGTTTCTAATCTTTGACATGTCCAAGACTGTGATAAAAGGTAAAAAAAAAATCCAGTCCACAATCACATTTTATATTGAAAATGAGTCATTTTGTGTGTGTTTTTTTCCCAAATCAGTGACATAATTTACGAATTTGGCAATTAAAGAGTTAAAATCATGATTTTTTTTTAAACATTTAGTATTTTTGAGCAGGACTGAGGTTGATTAATAGATTTATGCAAAAAAAAAATTGAAAAAAATATTTATCTGATACATTTTTATAGCAGTTTAAAGTAGTGGCTGTTTTCAGCCACGAAACATAACGAAAGGGTAGTAAATTTGCCCACAGTGTACTGTTGATTTTTTGAAAAATTTCAAAGCATTTTCCCAAAATATGTGTCAAAATAAGATTTGTCACCAAAAATCATTCCATTTGCTGAAACACAGAAAAAGTTATGGCCAAATTTAGACTCAAAAATACCCCATAGTGGATGAAAACATCCCCAACAGCACATAAGGGTTAAATCGATTTTCCCTTAGGCATACATACATTTTTTTTTGGTTCCTGTTTCCGACAGACCCTGTCAATTTATGTGCGACACAAATTAATTTTATGAGCTTGGGGAAGAAATAATACAAATTAAATAAATACACAAATAAAAAAACTTTGAGGCTAACTATAATTTACGTTTTTGTACACGGTGCTGCATGACGTAAGCGGTACTACGTGACGTTAGCAGGTTCCAGCTCACCACGCCCTCCCTTGTACGAGCTACCACACTGTAGTGTCCCAATGTGAAGTCTGCATCCTCCGAAGGCTGTATTTGAAGGCCGATTGCGTCACAGCGGCGCGACGAAACGTCACAGCGGAGCGACGAAGGATGTCCCAATTCAAAGGCTGCACACTTCGGAGGTCGCATTTGAAGTCCGATTGCGTCACCACGGCGCTATGAAGGCTGTCCCAATTAAATTATGCATCCTCCGAAGGCCGGTTGCGTCATCGCGGCGCGACGAAGGCTAAAGCGACGCCAAATGCACCCTTCGTTTCCCCGTGAAAGGAAGGATACATAAATGGACACTTTGCGGACTATCCTATTCCTACCCCATAATTCATCGCGCGGCGGTGACGACAGCATTTTTATTAAAAAATAAATAAATAAATGACGGCCGAGAGTTCGCTGGTGGACGGAAAATTCACATTTAAATGTAAGTATTATGTTTTCATTTACTCAAATAGCTAGTGAAACCTGAGTTAAAAGCCACACGTTTTTCTTTCTTATAAACTTCACCTTAACTCCTTCACCATTGCGTGGCTTCATTTGTCAGGTGGTCTGAGGCAAAACTTGTGCTAATAGTTTAATAATTGTTTCAGGGAGCAAGGAGCAGACAGCTCAATTTATTAAACTGCAATTTAAAATAAATAAATAAACTAAATAAAATTAAATTTTATTGTAATATTTGCAGTAGTCTGTCTAACTTGTGTAAATAAGAAATATCACTCACCCTATAAAGCCCACAACAATAGGAAAAGCAGTAGATAAGGCAATGGGGTTTCACTTTTATGTGTTTTTGTAGTGCTGTCATGCAAGCTATATCTACAAAGGTTTTAACCAAATTTGAGTATTCATGAATATGATTTCTGAATATGAATATGATTTTAAAAATACAAAGTAAGAAAGTTGAGATCACATCTTTGCTGAAATGTATTGTGCTGTTATTGTTAACAAGCCTGTTAGGAATAAAATTGTCCCACACGAAGTGCCTTTTCTTTCCGTCCTTTATTTGGGTAGTGAATGAATAAAACAAAAGAAAGAAACCAGCGCTGGGAAGCTCAGGAAGATAGCTTAGGCTTTCCAAGAGTCTGGACAAATATATACTGAAAATGTATAGGGAGTATCACAATCTCAACCAATGATAACCTACATGACATCATATCATATCAGATATACTTATATAACAATCCTATAAATGGTAAATATCCGGTAAAGTTTTCCTTCTGAGCCTTGTGGTCCAAAAGGCTTCTGTAACACACAATGCATAGAAAACACACATCTCTCTCCCCCCTTCTATATTTGGGGGTGCTTCTTAATATGAAACAGATGTGCATTACATACATACAAAAGAATGTGCAAGCAAGGCTTTCTTACTGTACAGGGCCTTTTGTTCTCTGGACACAACTTATGCTCTGGACAAAACATAGTTATGAATAAAGCTATTGCATGGACAAAGCTGAGATAAAGAAAATACATTTCTGACAATGGCCCCTTTGATAAGATAATTATCATATAACAGAATTATCATATCAAACTATTCTCAGCATGTCCATTATTTGTAGGATAATACAGTGAAACATTCTTCATTCAAACATTTCCTTCAAAATCATTAAGGTTTTACAGTTCTATTCATCATAGCATATTGAGAAGATACAAAAGTATTCATAGCACGATAAATCAACATCCTAATGAATGGAATAATACAACAAACAATAAATGCAAGGATTAACAGTATAGTTCCTATTGGAATTAATGCCGAGACAAGCATTTGCCGCCAGCTCGTTAACCAATCACCAAAGCCACTCCTGTCACTCACTTCTCTTCTTTGTAGTTCATCAGCAATTCTTGTCATATTATTTATTCCTTCAGCGATAATATGGCCATCTTCGTCATTTGACGGTACAAAAGTGCAACAGGAGACACCAACGATGACACACACCCCTCCTCTGGACGCAGTAACAATGTCCAGGGCTAAGCGATTCTGTAGCGCCATTAAGCGAAGCGCTCTCAGTTCTTCTTGGACACCAGCTAAAGTGTCCCTCGTAGTTTTAATAAATGAAATTAATTCATATCTTGTAACTTCTACTTCAATTTGAAGACTGCCAATTCCTATTGATGGAAAAATACCTTCAAAGAATTTTTCCGTACCAGTCCATAGTCGATGTTCTTTCGGTACTGGATTATCTCTTCCCAAACTACTAACTGAACTGCGGTCAGAGAGAGAGCGTGTGTTTCTTTGGTTCAACACATTATCCTTTTCATGTGATCTAACAATCATAGAATATTCTTCTAAAGTTACTAGGGCACATCGTCCACTCCAATTAAAAGGTAATGAAGTGTAAACCATGTGTCCGCATAACCAAAACCAATCTCCCAAAGCTCTTGTTCCTTTTACAGATGGAACATACCTATTACAATTTTTTCCCGAGTAAAGTCCACAATACTCATCACACAATTCTTGAATCTCAGGAGTTGATGATCCATAAACACCCAAAGTAGATAGAGGGTTTGAAGATGTTTTGGTACACAATTCTAAATCAAATTTTCCTTCTCCCGACAAACAGCTAAGACAACAGGGCATGTTTCGTACTTCACAACGGCGATATATTTGCTTACATTTACTCTCAGGAATTGTACCTAGTGTTGCAGCTCCTACTTTTCTTTCAATACAGAACAATGAGTCTGGAATGGGACCTACAGTTGCCACTTTAACATGTACTTGTACTGCAACTGTCACTTTCTTGTTGCTATCAGGGCAAGTCCAATTTACCGATGAATTTTGAGGTGCAACCATTCCAATATTACTAATGAATAAAGGGCAGAATAAGTCTTCTTCTGTCGTTGGTGATTTAACACTTACATGAGGTCCGGCAGCACTTTGCGGCATTTTTGTGCAAACATAACAGTCACCCTTTTTTCCTGTAGACTTAGCAGTGAAGTTGGCTAACCTCCACCACATATTGGAGGCAAACGCATGTGGTTCGTCTTCGTGGCTCAGCCAAGTTTCATTACCACTGCTAACAAGGGCTTGTGCATAAATGAGTATGCTTGTCAGCACGAACAGGTGTAATATCAACTTTGCAGACATGGCTTAGTTGATTCAATGATACTTATTGCCAATCTCAATCAGCAATCTCGTTCTTCGTCTACTTCTCTTCCTCGCTCTCCTTTCGATCAGTGCTGGAGGTTCACTTCCGCATAGGCTTATGCGTTCCCCTGGGATGGAGCTGCCTTCACTCTGCTAGCGTGGATCCACTGCGGCTGGAGGTCAGTCAGAACACCAGTCCTCGTCACAGCGATCACCGTGGCAGGCCCCAGATAGTTTGGTTCCCCAAGTTTCGTGGGCTTCAGACACTTTATCAGCACCTGTTGTCCTGGAACGAAAGGATGAGTTGGCTTTTCTGAGGGAAGAGGGAGAGACAGAGAAACATCACCATTTATGCCATTCAAAGTTCTAACAAGGGAATCCACATAATCCGCGATGATCACCTCCGTGTCACCTGTGGAAAGATTGCCAGCGCGACCTCTGACCCAAGGGGTCGGGAAAGGTCTACCCATGAGAATTTCGAATGGAGACATTTTTGTGGTGGCTGATGGAGACATTCTCATTTCTGTCAATACGGCGGGCAACAAATCAACCCAATTTCTGCCCGTATCTAGACATGCTTTATTAAGACGTTCTTTTATCGTTTTATTCGTCCTCTCTACGTTCCCAGAAGACTGTGGAGCGTAGGGAATATGAAAATGCCAATTAATATTAAGCTCTTTGGCTAATAATTGTGTCACTTTAGAAGCAAACGGAGTTCCATTGTCACTTGCTATAACGGTTGGAATGCCGAAGCGCGGTATAATTTCTTTTGCAAGAACCTTTACTACTGTCTTTGCATTTTCTTTTCCACACGGAAAAGCTTCTGGCCACTTAGAAAATCGATCAATAATCACAAGCAGATATTTGTTATTTCCACATGGAGGCATGTGTGTAAAATCGATCTGTAAATATTGGAAAGGAAGTTCCGGATGCGGTAAAGCATCATGGGCGATTGCCTTGTGCCGATTTGTTCGTGCACACACCAGGCAAGCATCCAATATTAACAAAGTATTCCTTCGAACGTTCGCTATGCAATATGATTGATTCAAATTTTGTATCACTTTCTCTTTCGATACATGCGATACACCATGATAATGCCTGCACAACATTACAATGGTGGATGCAGGTAGCGCGATTCTACCTTGTTTATCTCTCAAAATACCAGCTTGATCTGGTTTTACTTCATTGGCTGCCCAATGATTCAAATCATCTTGAGTAGGATTCGCTTGTAGTATTTTTATGTCCAAATCATTAGTCAATGACGAATTCATCATTGGCACTTCAGTGCTTTGGTCATTTACATGTGGGCTACGTATCGCCTCTTTTGCTGCCCATTTCGCTACTTCATCTGCAAATCTGTTTCCTTTCGCTTCCTCAGATTCACCTGTCTTATGACCAGCTACTTTAATGACAGCAAGCTTTAATGGCTGCTGTGCTGCACTAATCAGCTCGGCCACAATATTATGATGCGAAATTGGTTTTCCATCGGAGGTTTTGAAATTTCTTTCCTCCCACAATTTAGCAAAATCATGGACTACGCCATACGCATATTTAGAGTCAGTGTATATGTTGATGCACTGACCTTTCGCCAATTGACAAGCTCTTGTTAAAGCAATTAGTTCTGCAACTTGTGCTGATTTATATGGCAGCGAATATGCTTCAATTACATTGTCGGGCAATTCAACAATAGCATAACCACACAAATATGTACTGTCGTTTGGCTTAAAGCAGGATCCATCAATAAAATAATGCTTCCCCTCCTCCAGGACAGATGTAGACACATCTGGCCTGCAAGCAGTCGAAGTCTGGATCCTGGTCAGGCAGTCGTGGTCGTCACTCTGAAATTCACCTTGTGTCAGCAACCTGTGCAAATGTACAGTGGGACCATGAATAACAGAGGTTACTTTCAATGTTAAATTAGCAGTAGCTAACAATATAGCCTCATAGCCTGAACGGCGTTGAGCAGTCATATGCTGTGTAGAAATATTATGCATAATAGCTCCAACCTGAATAGAAGTATGTACAGTTAATGGATGTGATAAAACAACCTTTTCAGCATCCTGTACCATGATCGCTGTAGCAGCCACTGCGCGCAGGCAGGCAGGGAGACCCCTGGCCACTGAATCAAGGGTTTTGGACAGATACGCAACGGGGCGAAAACTACCACCATGGTCCTGGGCCAGGATTGCCGCGGCCGTTCCGCGACCCTCGTGCACATATAAATGAAATTCGCGAGAATAAGAAGGGAGGCCAAGGGCGGGAGGCCTTAGGAGAGAGGATTTCAAGTGTCTGAATGCCTGATCCATTTCAGCAGTCCATGTAATGTCCTCTTTATCACCCAGCGTAGCTTCTCGCAAGGTTTTGTCATACATGGAGCAATTAGGAACCCATAGCCTGCAGTAATTCACCAGTCCCAGAAAGCTTTGCATTTGCTTCCGTGTTGATGGATGCTTGAATGCAGCGATGGCTGTAACCCTGTCAACAGACAGGCGGACTTGGCCTTGTGACAGTTCATGGCCCAAGTAGGTGACTTTTCTCTGCACCCACTGGAGTTTCTCTTTGGATGCCTTAAATCCAGCCTCAGCTAGAATATTGCAGACAATTGTGGAGGCAGCAGCACACATCTCCGCAGAGGCGCCAGTAACTAGGATGTCATCCGCATACTGGAGCAGACAAGTCACTGGAGGGAGTTTGGCATCTTTCAGTGTCGCTTGCACTACGGCGGCAAAAACGGCCGGAGAATCTCGCAGGCCCTGGGGTAGCCTTGTCCATTGGAATTGACAATTTCGATAACAAAACGCAAACAGTGGCTGAGTTTCAGGATCCACAGGAATGCTGAAAAAGGCAGAGCTTAAATCAATAACAGAAAAAAATGCATGTTCTGAAGGAATAGAATTAATTATAGTCTGCACATCTGGCACAATTGGTGCAAGTGGTTTTATCAAATCATTAATTTTCCTCAGGTCTTGCGTTAGACGCCAAGAACCATTTGCCTTTTTAATAGGATTAATTGGTGTGTTATAAGGTGAATGAGTGCGAACCAGGATGCCTTGAGCCAATAGCTGTTCTATGAGGGGGGCAATTCCCTCCTCTTTTTCCTTTGAAAGCGGGTATTGCTTTTGAAACACAGGCCGATTGGTTATCAAATTTGCCCTGTAGGGCCGGACATCAATTAGCCCTACGTCATCCTTGTGTTCCGCCCACAATTGAGGATTGACGCCCGAAATTTCCTGTGGCAGCACAGTTGCAGGCAAATCAGCGACAAGAGAACTTCCTGTGTCGGTTGTGATGGAAAAAGCTGCAGGAAACATAAGTGTCAGAGAGTCAGCATCAAAATCCAATTTCATACCAAGTTTATGCATTAAATCTCGACCCAAAAGGCAGAATGGTGAATTTGGTATGATTGCAAAATCATGCATTTTAAACAATGATGGTACATCCTTAGAAGTAACCGGTAAGGGAGGTGACATTTCACATTTTACTGGAACGTTGTCAATTCCGATAGAACTGATTTTCTTCCCCGTGATCAGACCCTCATAAAAGTTTGATGACAATGATGATACACTGGCACCTGAATCGACGAGAAAGACATATGGTTTATGATCAACATTTAATTCAATGAATGGCAGAACATTTGACTTGTTACCATAATTTAATGTAATCATTGAAAAGGCAGGCTCCTGTGTATGCACTCGTAGTCATTGTTTCCTCCATTCAGTTGGATACTGTCTCCCTTGGTCGGAAGAGCGCGAGGAGGAGGCTCTTGGCCCGCAGCCATCAGAGCGCTGAAACATCTGGTTTCCATTAGCAACTCTCCTTCTGCAAAACTTGGCAATATGCCCCGGACGGCCACAGCAGAAGCAAGTGATAGGCTTTTTAGAGTTATTGAACGGACGAGTCGGACCCTTGACCTGTTCAGGGTTAACTTGCAACATTAATGGAATTTTTCCTTTAGAGTCGAAAGCACCGGCACATGAAAGTTCACGTAAACGCTTGCCAAGGTCATCAACTGACATCGTAAAAAGATTATTTGTCGTAAGCCGAATTAATTGTGCAGTCTCATTGTGCATGTTGTTCAGAAACGTGTTCACAAACAACAGACAATTGTCATCATCGATTGGAAGTGCTGATTCCTCTATCCATGCACTTTTAAATCTATTAAAAAATGCCGTTGGCGTCTCGCCAGGTTTTTGCTTTGTGTTTGCAGCATGCGAAATATCTTGTTTAGCAGATGACAACTTCAGCAAGAATGCAGTTAATTGTTTAAAAAAGAGTTTAAGTTTACTCGGGTTGGACCATATCCAACCAGATTCATCGTCATCGTCATCCTCCTTAAATCTCAAACCACGAAATGATTTGGAGAGGTCAATCGGTTCAGGATCTGTTTTCACAAGACGACGTGACGGCGGTACATCATTAACAGGATCCAAAAGATCAACCGCTTCAATTAATTCTTCCTCCGTAATGTCAGCAGGAAGAGTTTTCGTTAATATAAATCGATAATCACGCCCAGTCAACTGGCTATAGGCAGTCAAACGCTTCAAAACAGAAACATAATGATGCGGGGTTTTGGACGGATCTGGCAGTTCTTTACAGATAGCCATTACTTCAGAGATATTTAGCGGATGAACTTTAAATCCATCTGAAGTTTCAACGAAAGGAAACGCAGTCGCTTGCTTTAAATCTGGGTATAATCTATTTTTAACGGGTGCTTCAGCGGGAGCCTGAATGCTCTCATATTTGGGAGGGAGGGGTTGCGGCGTCTGTGTCTCTTCCAAGAGAGACTTTTTTTCCGTGTGCAGGGAACTCTTCTCTGTGTCTGACGGAGAGACAGAGACGGCAGAAACTGCACTGTTCCGCACAGCCAATTCAGGGTATGATAAACTATTATTTTCAGTACTCTTAACTCTTACTGGACCTTGATCCCAGTATTTTTTCATGGTTTGCCAAGTTTTAAACGACTTCTCCATATACGGAAAATCCCACGTCGTGTCGCCCCAATTTCCGAAAATCATATCTTTTGCACTTTGCATATCAGCATCTTTAAATGACCCCTCTCGAGGGAATGGGTCTAATTGTGTCTTTCCCTCACTCCAGCCGGCCAGGTTCGACAGATAAGGCTCAGTATAAAAAGCTTGGTCGTTTCGATTCATAAAATCTTTTGGAGATTCATCAATTAACGGAGGAGATATTTTGTTGCCCATTTTAAGCCACACAAAAATTTCTCCTCAAATTCAAAGCAAACAAATTTCAAAACAGTCCAATAGAGAACAAAGAGAACAATTCTGCAGTTACAATTGTTAGTACAGTTGGCCAAAGAAACAAAGAGATAGAAGAATGGAAAAGGAAAAGATCAAAATAAAGTATGTATTGTATCATTCACTCACAACCCCAAAAAAGGAACGGAGCATTTTTGAAATATCTCGCGAAAATATTTCCTTCTTACAAAAGTAAGGTAAAACCAAAACGCAGAAAAAGTGATCAATTTCTTCTGACGCTCTTCTTGTATTAATTAAAACACAAGGAACACCCAAAAGCAACGACAAAAGATCACTTTCTTTTGTCGTTCTTCCCGTCCTAATTAAAGCACGCCTTAATTAAACACGAGGTAAACCATAACGATAAAAGGACTGATCAGGTCACTTTACCGTTCTTCTTGCTATTGCAAGGATATATAATACCAAATATGGCACTAATCACGCATCAAAATTCATCTACGTCAACAGATAGTAAGAAACTATTCTTATTTAAAAAGAAATGTCCTTACCACCTGGAGTAGACCGGACGAAGCCCCCAATTGTTAGGAATAAAATTGTCCCACACGAAGTGCCTTTTCTTTCCGTCCTTTATTTGGGTAGTGAATGAATAAAACAAAAGAAAGAAACCAGCGCTGGGAAGCTCAGGAAGATAGCTTAGGCTTTCCAAGAGTCTGGACAAATATATACTGAAAATGTATAGGGAGTATCACAATCTCAACCAATGATAACCTACATGACATCATATCATATCAGATATACTTATATAACAATCCTATAAATGGTAAATATCCGGTAAAGTTTTCCTTCTGAGCCTTGTGGTCCAAAAGGCTTCTGTAACACACAATGCATAGAAAACACACATCTCTCTCCCCCCTTCTATATTTGGGGGTGCTTCTTAATATGAAACAGATGTGCATTACATACATACAAAAGAATGTGCAAGCAAGGCTTTCTTACTGTACAGGGCCTTTTGTTCTCTGGACACAACTTATGCTCTGGACAAAACATAGTTATGAATAAAGCTATTGCATGGACAAAGCTGAGATAAAGAAAATACATTTCTGACAAAGCCATGGTTAATTTGCTCTGCCTTAGGATTGCACGTGTCCTGGGACAGGAGAGGGTGTGAGTGGGAAACCCACTGCTGAAACTAGGCCCTGGTTTGTCCTCATGGATGAGATGTTGGGACAGAGGCATTGCACCCTCATTGCCTCAATCCCTGAGGACACACCAGGGCCGAGTTCAGCAGTGTGTGACCAAGAAGAGGAGGAGCCAGGGGCAGCAGCACCAGCACCAGCACCACGAAGAAGGCGAGAAAGAGAGGATAAGTTTTTGGACTTGATTAGAGAAGACATGGGACTGCAGAGGCGAGGAAAGCACAAGAGAGAATGGACAGGCTGTTTTCTCTTCTTGAAAGAATGATTGAGAAATATGTATATATATTCTTTAACTTTTTTCACTTATATTTTTTAAAAGGAAAAAAAAAATATGTGTAAATAAAAGAGAATTTAAATGTGTAAATAAAAGAGAATTCATTGCTCTGGACATTGTTTATTTTTGTAATGACAGTCATAATTTCTACATGAAACAAATTCTTCTATAACGTTTTTCCCCCAACTATTTACAACATACGTTAAACATATCAAAATCAACATAAACATTTAAATTTACAGTACATAAAATAAGAAAAATGAAGTAGACTTTTATTCAGCTGAGTGGGAGACCCTGGTGCGCTGCTGGACCGGGATGGGCTCAACAATAGAGACCCTGGTAAGGCTTCTGCTGGTGGGACATCATCTGGGACGGTCTTCAGAGTGTTTGACTGCATATCTACACTATCCACTAAGTTGTCTACCAACAGGTTTGCAGGGCTGACTCATGGAATAAATATTTAGATACTTTATTACACTAAAGTACTTTTAATAACCACTACCGCATTGGGGAAAAACTACTAGTCATATATTTCAAACCTTAGTTAAGCAAAATTATCTTGCATACTCTAATGTACTTAAGGTATCAAGAGTAAAAGTAAAGGAATTCTGGAGGAAAAAAACCTTGTCAGGGTTTTTATGATGGTTCTGCTTTTATATTACTGCATATGTTGCATTTTACTTCTGAATATTTTCAAGGTTGATACATTTAAACTATATACTTTTGTGTAGTTTATTGTAAAACAATGCATCATATTGTAAAATAACATAATTTTGTATAACCACCACTGGTTATTTTGAAAATTAAAGTAAATGTAGGCCTATTGTCACAATATTAACAAATTGTTGCTAACTTCAGCTCCGTCCCATTTCAAAGGGCGCATCTGAAGCGCTCGGACCGGTCTACGGAGGACTGTTCTTGTCGCCTAGCAACAGTGACTGACAGCTCCCGATGAAGAGCGGGAGTAACATTCGCACTGGACTTTTTATATTCAACTGAGTTTTATATTCAAATAGGGTTGAAAACCTGTGTAAATATATTTACCAAGGTCCATTTATGTGCATAATAAAAAAAGAATACACTAGCCTACAAAATCGCATCAAGGTAAGATATAAATGAACATTTGAATCTTCGGCAAAGCCGAAAGTACATGACCTGAAACATCCTTAATACCATGTCCTCCAGTAAAATATAAAACATAAAAATGACATAATAAAAATTACCGTATGTAAAATGTTAACTGTAAATAAGAAACGTCTTACATATCAGCATCAAATTGGCAACTCTAAATTACATTGTAGTGTTCCTCGATGTGCCGTTTCATCGAGGTATAATTCTGAAGTCAGTTTTCATTGTTTTCCGCATCAGCCTGAGGTACGAGCTCAGTGGCTAGTCAAGATAAGACGCGATAACTTCACTCCTACCGATAACACCTGGGTCTGCAGTCGACATTTTAAACTAGAAGATGTCATCACAACAACCACAGGACGTCGAAAACTTGTACAAGGAGCTGTGCCATGTCTTTTTGAGTGGAACAATTTTTGTTTACCAGCGCCAAGGTGCAGTGTTTGGGAGCGCTGCCCTAAACGCCCCTCTCCCCCGCCGGACCCTCTGTCAGAGACTGCTGGCTCTGATTGCGAGATGGAAGTAACGTTACCACTGGAGCATGACTCCTCTGTAACTCCGACGACATCGGTGACTCCATCTGAGTTAGTGGAAGAGAACGAAAAGTTGAAGCAAAAAGTCCAGGAGCTGCAACAACAGATTGAAACTCTGCAACTGCAATCGAGATTTGGTGTAGAGCGTCTTGCAGGGTCTGATGAGGACATTCGGTTTTACACAAGGTAGGTCCATGACCATGTCTATGAAAAATCGTTGGTAACACTTTACAATAAGGTTCATTAGTTAACATTAGTTAATGTATTAACTACCATGAGTAGTCTATATGGGGGACTATGTGTCAAAAATGATTTATGACCCTTGATTTATGGCTGTATGACATTTGTTTATGACAGGAAGTCCTTATATGGGGGTTTTATGACCAACAGGTGGTATGTGAAATTTGACCCATGTGTGGTTTTGGTGGGGAGGGGTTTATGGCTGTGTGTTTTATGACTGCAGTAATGCTTGGAGTGACATGTGAATGTTTTTTCAGGGATGTTTTTATTATTGCTGGAATTAATAATAAATTCCACAGAATGACGAAATTATGGACATGAAGAAATCAGTCATGGATCTGTTTTTCACGACAGCTTCCATAATGTCTGTGGGGAGAATAAAAATGGGTGAATGAAATTAAGATGGTAATTTTATTAATTATATGCATTTAAAAGTAAGTTTTAAACATGTGAAACAAGATGAAATTTCTTTAACCTTTTCTAAAAGTAAGTTTTAACCTTTTAAACACCACATTTTATGAGTTAAGAATACAAATGTCTGTCTGATAGTCTCTCAGGAGTGTATAAATAGCCGATCGTGGAATATTTCTTCACCAAAAAAATGTTAGAGTGAATTGTTTTCAGATTACACAGTCACATCCATAAATAAAACAATTTAGATTATATGAAACCAGTTAAATTATCAAGTATGAGTATTTTAATCTAATACACATCAAAACACTGATAAAACATAAATAGTGAATAATAGTTCATATTATTTGAAATGTTAAATTATCAAGTATAAATATTTTAATCTAATACACAACAAAACACTGACTTGCATAGATAAAACATAAAATAGTGAATATTAGTTGATATTATTTGAAATGTTAAATTATCAAGTATAAATATTTTAATCTAATATACAGCGAAACACTGCCTTACATAGATAAAACATAAAATAGTGAATAATAGTTCATATTATTTGAAATGTTAAATTATCAAGTATAAGTATTTTAATAGTGAATATTGGTTCATATTACTTGAAATGTTAAATTATCAAGTATGAGTTTTTTAATCTAATACACAATAAAACACTGACTTACATAGATAAAACATAAAATAGTGTATAATAGTTCATATTATTTGAAATGTTAAATTATCAAGTATAAGCACTTTAATAGTGAATATTAGTTCATATTACCTGAAATGTTAAATGATCAAGTATAAGTGTTTTAATAGTGAATATAAGTTCATATTATTTGAAATGTTAAATTATCAAGTAAGCACTTTAATAGTGAATATTAGTTCATATTACTTGAAATGTTAAATGATCAAGTATAAGTGTTTTAATAGTGCATATAAGTTCATATTATTTGAAATGTTAAATTATCAAGTATAAGCACTTTAATAGTGAATATTAGTTCATATTACTTGAAATGTTAAATTATCAAGTATAAGTATTTTAATAGTGAATATAAGTTCATATTATTTGAAATGTTAAATTATCAAGTATGAGTATTTTAATCTAATACCCAACAAAACACTGACTAACATAGATAAACATAAAATAGTGAATAATAGTTCATATTATTTGAAATGTTAAATTATCAAGTATTTTAATCTAATACACAGCGAAACACTGACTTAAATAGATAAAACATAAAATAGTGAATAATAGTTCATATTATTTGACATGTTAAATGATCAAGTATAAGTATTTTAATAGTGAATCATAGTACTATTATTTGAAATGTTAAATTATCAAGTATGAGTATTTTAATCTAATACACAACAAAACACTGACTTGCATAGATAAAACATAAAATAGTGAATATTTGACATGTTAAATTATCAAGTATAAATATTTTAATCTAATATACAGCGAAACACTGTCTTACATAGATAAAATATAAAATAGTGAATAATAGTTCATATTATTTGAAATGTTAAATTATCAAGTATAAGCACTTTAATAGTGAATATTAGTTCATATTACCTGAAATGTTAAATGATCAAGTATAAGTGTTTTAATAGTGAATATAAGTTCATATTATTTGAAATGTTAAATTATCAAGTAAGCACTTTAATAGTGAATATTAGTTCATATTACTTGAAATGTTAAATGATCAAGTATAAGTGTTTTAATAGTGCATATAAGTTCATATTATTTGAAATGTTAAATTATCAAGTATAAGCATAGTGAATATTAGTTCATATTACTTGAAATGTTAAATTATCAAGTATAAGTATTTTAATAGTGAATATAAGTTCATATTATTTGAAATGTTAAATTATCAAGTATGAGTATTTTAATCTAATACCCAACAAAACACTGACTAACATAGATAAACATAAAATAGTGAATAATAGTTCATATTATTTGAAATGTTAAATTATCAAGTATTTTAATCTAATACACAGCGAAACACTGACTTAAATAGATAAAACATAAAATAGTGAATAATAGTTCATATTATTTGACATGTTAAATGATCAAGTATAAGTATTTTAATAGTGAATCATAGTAATATTATTTGAAATGTTAAATTATCAAGTATGAGTATTTTAATCTAATACACAACAAAATTAATTGGATGTAAAATTATTATCATGTGACATTTTATTTAATGTGACAGAAAAAGACAGTGACACCAATGACACAATGAATCACCAATGACAACAACACACACACACACACACACACACACACACACACACACACACACACACACACACACACACACACACACACACACACACACACACACACACACACACACAAGACCAAAGATCATTATTCTTCAACCATAATTAAGTAGATGAGACTAAATTATTATTTGGCATACAATCTAAATGAATAGCTTCGAATAAACTTTATCTTGTCAAGCATGGTATACTAACTAAATTTAGTTGTTTATTCCATAGGTATTCTAGTTTATTTTAATTTAATTTTTTACATCCCCCTAACAGTAAAGTGGGTCATACCAGTTCAACTAAAGCTTCATATGAAATCATTAGATAAATGAGAAGATTTTTGAAAACTGAAAAGAGGCCATGTGCCCTTCTTCATAGATATTCATGATTTTGGAAGAAGGAAGTCGAGTGATGTCATCAGTATGATTTTTATTTTAAAATATTAGATTTTTGTTGAACAGTACTCCAGGGGACCAATACTTTCAAATATTAAAATCAAATATTGTCATATAGATGACTCAAGACGACGTAATTATTCAAATAAAATATTGTTAATTATACAATTTATAAGAAATTGTGACCCTAAAGTGTATTTCAAGTGTGATATTTCTGTAAAGGCTAGGGACAGAAAATGGACATTGGCATACATTTTACCCGAGCTATTATTTTACATATCAGCATCTGTTCAGAACTTTACAATTTTAAAGCAAAACTGTGCTTAGTTATTAAAAGCCATCTTTTTTCTGAAAAGATGACACCTTACACTTGAAGAGCGCTCATTGTTTTATAATTTTACAATCAAAGACTAATTATGTAAAAGATCACCTATTTTAGCTTCAGGTTCTAAAAAGGGTTAATTCACTGTTCTCAAACCAAGCTCATACTCCACTCAACGGTAATCCCCCAAAAAACAAAATACCAGAAACTTTTTTAAACTATAGCAAAACAAAACATTAAAAATGACTAAATCTCCCACTTAACATTAATCTGGTACAAAACAATTTTAGCATTTACTAAAGCATTTACATAAGTGTCATGGCAAAGTTGGCACAGTTTCAGTTAAATTTAAGTTTGTCTAAATTAAAAGAAACAAGTTCATAGAACTTCTAAATACTCACAAAAGTTAATTTGATTGAACTAATTTGTATAATTTAAGTTGGCCCCATACTCAACCAATTAATTATTTTGAGCGTTAGGGTTTACAGAAAATCAGCCGACATAAGCCTCTGTAGTCCATGACACAGCATAAGTAAAGTTGTCTTGAGTGGATATTTAATCGTACTCGTCTTAAGGTCTTCAGAAGTCATAACTTCAGGGGTCAGTGGGGATCCCGAGAATATTTAATTTCCCTTAAAACCAAAGATTACGCTAAAAGACACTAGTTTCCAGTGTCCCATACCAAAATCAAATAGTGTACACAATTTGTATTACACTTTTTGTTGTATTCTGACACAATGTCATTAATTGGTACTTTCTCTTTTATAAAATTTACTTTTTCTTACATCTACAAAGTTTCAATTTCATTTAATTTCCTAGCAAGTATAAAGTAAAAAAAATTATAAATATGCCTGATGCAATGTTTTTAAGAAATAGCTGCTGCAATACTCCAAACAGTTCCTCACACAATGACACCATTAAGGATGGTCAACGGCTCACGTCAATCGGTGAAAACACAGCGTATGTAAGATAGTTTTCCAAATATTTTGGTATCACACTTTTAAAAGGATAATCTAGCTTTAAAGTTAGAATAAAAAAAGTTAAAACCAATCATAGCTTCATACCTAATGTGTTCTGACACAAAGCCATTAACTGGTTATTTTTATGTTATAAATGTAGCCTACTTATAAATATAGAGTTAACACACAGCTGTGTGTGTGTTCGAGGCTTCCTGGATTGTCACATGATTATGGCACTTCTTCATGTTCTAATACTGTGCACAGGGCGGCGAGGGCGCCCTCAGGCTATTGGTATGAATTGAAAACACATTAACAGAGTATGCAAACGCTCATAATGATTACATCGACGCATTTGGGTATAAATTCAATAAATATTATTCCTGTCTATAGAAATCTGATTTAAACCTATGAGAATATATCAATATTTCTCCAAATCTGCACATTTTTGAGCTAAAGCCTAGAAGGACGTTGTTTTGTGTATCGCTGTCATGACGACGGCACGGGAGTTTTTTTATGAATGAAAGCGGCTGACGCGCATAATTCATATCAAAGGTATCGACTAATTTTTTCATTTCATAACTCCTGACACAAATTAAGAAATAACTGTCGCTATAAGTTTCTCAGAATACAATAGTGGTCAAATTCTGAAACTTGAGTCTTATATCTTTTTAATGATGTATAGTTTGTCAAGGTATAACATTAAATCTGATAGTAACTTTGAACTATATATAAATAAAACCGCTTCAGTGCGCCCGCGCTCTGGCAACGGTTAACACCTCCCACTTGAGCTCCTGGTCAACTGACCCAAGGAGGTCACACACTTCTCGCCTGAAATTTATTTTACTGTTCTTCAATGTGAATTAGAACCACCAAGCGTCTCACATCCCTATGCAGAATCGTAGCTGGGATCTTATCAACAAGCTTCTTTGCTGGTTTGACATTCTTGGCTGTTTCTGCTTGGTTTGGTTTAACAATCGAGACAGGATAGCTGGGGAATACTCTGACCATTACATCTCTTACGGTTCCTTTCTTGTCTGCATTTATACTGACGACTCTGGCCATCTTGTACTGACCTCTTAGAGCATTCTGGTCAGCCATCCATACCACATCTCCCACGGCAATATTCCGTTCTTTAGTATGCCACTTGTTTCTTACAAAGAGGTTCGGTCCTGCGAGCTGACACCAACTTCTCCAGAACTTGTTGACTTCTTCCTGGATGATCCTTAGTCTTTTGTATGGATAGCCTTCATACTCAAACCTTCCTTGATCCCCTCTTTTTCCAGTACGTCCCAGGAGAAGAGAGTTTGGACTTATGTACTCCACGCAGTCTTCCCGACTTTGTGTCCTGGCATCGATAGGTCTTTCATTGACCAAATTGGTTGCAGTGTAAAGAAAAGTTTGAAATTCTCCCCATGACATACCACCATTACAGCCTAGATTCTGGAGGGCTCGCTTCACCAGACGGACAGCTGCTTCTGCTGCTCCATTTCTGTGAGGGGAATCTGCCGGATGAATTTTCCAAGACCACTCTGTACCATTCTTGGCTGCCTCAATCTCTAATTTTACCCCGTCTTGTCGCTCTAGGAACTTATGAAGATCTTCAAGAACAGGCTTGGCCCCTATGAAATTTGATCCCGAGTCTGACCACAGTTTCCGGGGATGTCCCCTTAAAGCTGTAAACCTTTGGTATGCCATCAAAAATCCTTCTGTTGATTGGTCACTGACAACATCAGTATGGATAGCTCTTGATGCCATACAACAGAAGACAACTCCCCAAACTTTGAGCCCCACCCTTTTCTTTACCTTATCTTTTACCAGATATGGTCCAAACAAATCCAGGGTTGTGAACTCAAATGGCGCAGCTGGTTCAGACCGCTCTGGTGGAAGGTCTCCCATAATCTGTTGGCATTGCTTTGACCTTGCCTTTCTGCAGGTCACACAGTAGTCTACAGATTTCTTAGCTAGTCTGCGGCCTTTTACAACCCAGGCTTTCCTTCTCATTCTCAACAAAGTTCCAGCCACTCCTTCATGGTTTACTTGATGAGCTTCCTGAGCCAAAAGTGTAGACACATATGCATTATATGGTAAAATAGGAACAGCAGTTTTGTTCTCATTGAAGATCTGAATTCTTCCTCCACAAACAATCAGTCCAGAATTTCCATCCTTGTACACTGCCAACATACTAAGGGTAGTATCAGGAAAGACCACATTCTCTTGGGCTGCTAGAAAGAGATCTTCAAGAGCATCCTCCTGTTCACCTACTGTCAGGATTGCTTCATTGACTCTTCCTTCCAAAGACTTTACCTCCCACTTTGATGAACCCGAGGTCTTAGTTCTTATCTTCAGCCACTTCTTGACAGCTCGACGCACCCAAGCAGTAACTCTGACCAGTCTGGACAATTTGCTGAATTTTTCAACATCAAGTAACTTGCTTGCTACTATGCCGTCAGACATCCTTCCTGATGGAACAATCATATGCTTTTCCTTTTGATTTGCAGAAGTGCCTGGATCTGCAATGAGGATATTACCCTTCTTTCCATCCTCATTAACTCTCACTTTAGTTTTCTTCAGGAGGTCTGAGTCTTGCTCTTTTTTGGCCAGACTTCTGGTTAGTACTGCAGAGAATGCCTTTCTCTGCAGTTTATTAATAGCTTCTCTTGCAGCAGTTGCAACCTCAGCAGCTGACTTAATTGGCCAATCCTCTACTGGCCACTTCAAGAACACAGGCCCTTTCTGCCATGTAGAATCTTGGTTTAGGCCTTCTGGACTACCTCCCCTTGTTATAATGTCCGCAATGTTCTATTCGCTTGGGATCCACCACCAATCCTTAACAAGCGTAGTTCTCTGGATCACTCCAATTATGTTGGCAAAGAAGGACTGGTAGCCATAGCTAGCCCGCTGAATAGCTCCCAAAACTGTTTGGCTGTCCACCAGATGGAACCATCGGTCAATCTCCACTTGACAATGTTTTTCAATATACCTTCTCAGTCTGGCTGCATAAACTGCACCACACATTTCAGCCTTGACTGCTTCCCCTTTTTGATCCAAAGGAGTCAATTTGGCCTTGGATTCAACTAGCCTCACCTCAATTCCTTGTTCTGTTTCCCACCTAAAGTATATTGCAGCTCCATAGGTCTTATCGCTTCCATCAGAGAAGGTTATTCCCAACGGTTTGCCTTTCCAGCCTCCAGGTGTTAAGCCTCTGGGAAACGTTATCTTGCTTAGCTGAACATACTCTTCAAACATTTTAATGGCTTCTTCTCTGAGGTTTTCTGACAATGGTGTGTAGGATTATCCTTGAACAGTCCATGTCATATGAAACCAACACCACATTCCACAGTTCGGAACGATTCCCTAGTGAACCATTAGTAAGTCATAAAACACAGTCATGGTGGCGAGATGGCTAAAGGAGATGTCACCCCCCTTCCCCTTTTTGTGTGTGTCTAATCTCAAACCAGCGATGCCAGGACAGCAGGAAAAGATTCCTCTTTGTTCCACAAACTTAAGACCAAATGGCCAAGAACCCTGTGGTGACCCCAATGCATAAATCCACAGCCTTATCAGGAAACGAAGGATGCTAAAGCATTCTTATGGCCCAGAATCACCAGAAACCCTCAACCAGGGGACACCCCCCTTTCTGCAGTTGTAAATTCCAGAGACTTTTTGTCTCCAAAACCAATAGACTGAAATTAACCCACTCGTTGTTTAATACAAACAACGGTCTCAAAATTGCTTCCAATAAGCTGAACTGATCACCAGTATTTACCTCACATATATCTTAAGTATCATGTATATTTTATGTAACCTGTGGAGTTATTTCTGTGTGTTTAACTTTCATTACAGCCTATTTGTAAGGTTTTCTACCTCAGCTATAGGAACTAATCACCAGAAGTTGCCTCATACATGTGTATTCTCTGTAGTCTGTATGCTTTATATTACTCAAGTTAATTTTGTGTGTTAAACACTTATCACAGCTAAATCCTTATTTACTCCCACCTCAACTATGGGAAGTATATGTATTTTGGTACCTACTTGATGGGTAAATGATTTCTAGAATTTTGATATAAAGTAGATGTGTGTAGGATGCACCATATTTAAACTATTAAGTTTACTTATTAAAGCGTTTAACTAAACTCTCAGGAGTTTGGGCACACGTGATCATGTGGACTTTACGCTAATTACATGCAAGAACCGGAGAACGGGGCGTAGGTCCCGCCCAAGACAATATCTGATTGGCTGTCGCACTAGGAAGGACGGGTCAGATGGACACGCTTATAACCCAATGACAAGCAGCTATGAGTTGCTTTTTGCCTTGCTTTTTGCCTGCCTTGTGCCTCGCTTTTGCAGTGACTTTTGCTCTCGCTGACCTTTCCATCGTCCAGCGTGTATGCTTACATACTCTTCAAACCACCAAGAGCTCACGCAAAACTCATCAACTCTTCCGTAAGATCCTTCGTTGAACTTCGTCAAAGAAACCCCTCTCAGAGTCGCTCCAGACTCAGAGGAAACTCCGTTGCATAGCAACCCGCAATCCAGGAAATCCCGCGAACGAAGCGCCACCCGGCAAAGCCAACCAACCACTCACCATCGAGTGCTGTCCCTCAGAACGCATCATCGACCGACTGCCAGCCAATCAGCGCCGAAGAGATTCCCTCTCCAGCAACTTCGTCACAGGGAACGCACGCGCTCAGGAGCATCTAAACGCAAGTACACAATTCTCCTAATTCTGGCTGAAGTGAACTGGTGCAAATCTTATTAAGAAAACGAACTAAGATTAAAGTGCTAGTAGTTTGATTCTCTCAGGTTGCGGTCAAGAAATAGTGTCTAACGCTAGACATTGGGACTCCATTCACACTCCGTTAATAACATCACTCTCTGTCACTGTTTGAATGAATGTTTGTGTGTTTTCGTGTTAGTTTAGTTTGTGTGTATTAGAGTAGTTCAATAAAGTCTTGGTTGATTTTACATACAAGCGTCTTGTGCTGTGTGCTTACAAGTTACTGCCTTAAACTAAAAAGATTTTGCTACCTTGCTCATATTAATCAGTTATCATAACTTTATGATATTATTACCGTAGGCCACGGGATAATATTCTGTCCAGAATTGATAAAATACCCTAATCTCAACTTATCGGTGGACGAATAGTTGATAAAGTGTTAAATATTAATTCTGAATAATTTGCATAATAATTCGGTTCTTCCCTGTAATTCAATCCCCTTTGAGTTATATTGATCTTAATTCCCTTATTAATCTTACAGGTGTATCCCATGTATCTTTGGTCAAATTCCCACGTCCTGCCTCCTGAAATGCCCTTCGTACAAGGATGGCCCCTTTTTGCTTTACCGGTGTGACCAGGCCAATCGGATCATACAGTCCTGCCACCTGACTGAGCAGCTCTCTTCTAGTCAGAGGATTAGGGGTTTTGGCCCTGACCTCCTCTCTAAGGAGGTTTTGTCCCATTCTCATTTTCTTTTTTCGCTTGGAGAAGTTAATTGATGTCATGATGTAAAGTTTATCTTCTTCTGCCAGATACCCAACTCCAAGGGCCTTGTTGTCTTTATCCCTCAACTGGTTTGGAAGTTTTAGGATTCTGTTTTCTGCTGTTGATTCTGACTCACCATCACCAGGCATCCAACTTTGTCCTGACCGAACCCAGTGCTTCAAGAAAAACCCTCCAGCTCTTAGAATCTCCTCAACGCCTTCGGTTACTTTGTCCAGCTTTTCCTGATCATTGTGGGAAGTTAGAATATCATCTACATAACTATCCTCTTCGATGACTTTGCGCTCTTCATGCAGATGAGAGAACTTTGCCAGTTTTGCAGTTTCACGCATGGCTAATTGCGCAATGCACCCTGCTGGTCGGTCACCGATGTTAACTCTGGTGATTGCATACTCTTCTATCTCCTTACTCTGATCACCTCTCCACAGAAACCTATGTAGATGCATTTCTCTCTCCTCCAGCCATACAGAGTTGTACATCTTCCGGATATCTCCTAGGACAGCATAAACTCCTCTCCTAAACCTTAGGAGGACAGCTCTGATCGGATTAAGAAAATCTGGGCCTTTCAGAAGAAGATCATTCATACTCACTCCTTTAAATTTTTGACTGCTGTCCCATACCAAGCACACTGGAGTCGTAACTGAGTGAGGATTTGGTGCAATCAGATGACTCACATACCATACAGGTCCATTCCAGGAAGTAATCATATCTTCAGTGAGCTTGATTGCTGCTCCGCGCTCAACCATTTCATTAATTTGAGCTGCATAAGCGACTTGCCACTCTGGTTCCCTCTTGAGCTGTTTTTCTGTTCTCAGGAATGTTGCCTCTACTCCCCCTCTATTATTAGGAAGGGAAGCTGGATCTTCAGTCCAGGGATATTTTGCATGCCAATGAGGAGACTTGCTGTGATCATCACTTTCTAGGTAGGTAAGAAACTCTTTTATAACCTCGAGTTCTCTTTCCTCTGCCAATGTCATCTCCTTACCACCTGGCTGACAATTCCCACAGCGACAAGATCCACACATTGGTTCACAAGCTGCCCCAATGCTGTCCCACTTCCACCATTCCAAGAACTCACGGTTGGTAACAGCAATGTTTGTCTCAGCTCTGGTTTCTTGAAGTATCTGGACTGACTTAGACATCACTTGCATTTCAGGTCCTCCCACTTTCTCTTCATATTTTGTTGCAGCTGTTCTCATTGAGCGAGCAAAATGCGTTTTGGACTCATATGCAGCTATGTTAATTTCCTCAAATAAGTCTGGATGAGCTCCGCCTACTGTCTTTCCCAAAGGACTGTCCCATAAGACAAGATCCCCCACAACCTTCACTCTTTGTGGGGCTAATCTCCCTTCTCGATGGCTAATCAGAAGTTCAATCTCTTTAGGTCTTACCAACTCTTCAAGCTTGACTTCTGGGAAGAATCTCTGCAATTGCTTAGGTTCGATGACTTTATGAACTTTAGCAATTTCCTCCAAGCCGTAACAGAGAAGCTCATCGCAGAAGATATCGCTTGGTTTTCACCTTGATGGCCATTCCAGCAACTCCATGCACTATCAGTGTGACATCTTCGCTCCTTAACCTCAAACGTTCTGCAGCCTTGTGGGTAATATAGTTGGTATCTGATGCAAGATCTACCAAAGTTCCAATCTTCTGCCCTGCATTGGCTGTTACTTCCATGAGCATCATAATGACAGGTAGTTCTTGTACCCCACTTTCCTTTAGAAGTCCAACTCTGGCTTTTCCAGTGCAAGTCACTGTTGCAGTTTTGTTGGTGAAGGCATTTCTGCACCTCTCAGCAAGCTCTGGGGAAAGTTCAGCTAGAAGTTCCTCTTGCTCTGCTGTTAGCCCATTTATCTTCCTACTGTCCTTTCCAAACCTTTTCTCACTCCCACTCGTGAATTCTCTTCTTGGACAGAGAAAATAATGATGATCTGGGACATTTTCTCTTCTGCAGTCTCTATTTTTACACAAGAATGTGTCTCTACAGTCGGTGTTACCTTCATGACATCCAAGGCACTTCTTGCATGCTCCAATCTTCCTCAGAGCAGCTTTCTTTTCAGCTAGCTTTAGCTCCTTAAACTTCTTACAGAAGAAAATCTTGTCCTTATGATTCACAGCTCCACACACAGCACACCCACCGTCAGAATCTCTCTTTGTGGTTCTAGTAGATGCATGCTTCCTCTCAAATCTATTTTCATATCTATCTACCTTGTCGGTGATTCTGAGCTGTTCGAGTTTTTCAAGAACATTTTCCTGTTTCCTCAAAAACTTCAACAGGAGGTCAAAGTGATTCTCTGGAGTCACACCATTGTCAGAGTCAATCATGAAGAAAAGCCAGTCCCTTTTTACAAACTCAGGGAGTTTACTCTCAATAGACTTGATTACGAGAGGGTTCTTAATTGCACCAATGTTCCCAAGATCTGTCAGGTCAGATAGAGCTTTTTCAACAGTCTGGATCAAGTCTATCACTTTTCTGGGTTGATTGCCCTTCACACCAGGAATTCTTTCCAGTTCTTCAATAATTTCCATGGCAATTGTTACCTTGTTGCCAAATCGATTTTCCAGCACTCTAAACACATCCTCAGCAGTGCTATAACTTGACAGCCTTAAGTCCTTGACAATTCTGTCATCCAAACTGTCCAGGAGCTGGATTTTCTTGACCTCTACCGATCCAGTTGGTTCACCTTGTTTCTGCAAACTTTCCCAATCCTTCTTCCAGCGGAAGAAATCTCTCTTGATTCCATTAAATCTAGGCAAACTAGTTGGTTTTATTCTCACAACTGGTGTCATCGGCATAGTTTGGGGAACTGTGTTTGGGTCTATAGAGCTTGCAAATTGAGAACTTCTTTCAGCATTACGTGCAGTAATAAACTCACTGTTTCTTGAAACAAGTGCATTATTTTCTACTTTTAACTGCTTTATTCTTCCCTCAAAGTCCTTCTTCTCTCCTGTAGGAATCCATCGCTCCCAGCTGGATAGAGTTTTGACTGCTCTACTCAAGAGCCTCTCCAAGTGAATTAGTTGAACTTCATATCCTTCACAATTGACACCAGCAACAGGTATTGAAGCACAGTGATTACAAGCTTTCTCAGCTTCATGGACTGCAACAGTCAATTCCTCTTGGCCGTACCTCTGCCATAAGTTAAATTGGACCATTCTCCGCACCTCTTCGAGCTTTGTCTCACAATCATTAACAGTCTTCTCAATATCTGTTGTCTGCTGCATTTCAAGTTCTACTTTCTCATCACTCTTTGCTTTAACTTCCAGCTCTGCCAGCAACCCCATGTTGTAGTCATCATTCGCATCAAAAAGTGCTCTTGCACTAGAAGAGAGTTTCTGGAATTCCTTCCGAAGTTCAGATTCAATCATTTGACTTGACTCTCGAATGAGAAGGTTGGCTTGCCTTGTGAAACACATCTTTGCAGTGGTTCTCTCTCTTTTAAGTTGATCCACCGTTTTCCCCAAAGCTTCTTCTGCCATCTTTATCTTCAAGTCTCAATGATACGTCTTCTTAAACAACTCAATTCTCTGATGACTTGTTTTGACAATGTTGATTCTTGTTTTGCACCAGCTTTATTATTTGGACCATCAGAAGCCTTTAATCTTCTTATCCACAAGCGTTGGTTATTAAGTGTCAAGTTCTCAGGGTTTCTTTGCCTTAATGTCTGCCCAAACTTGAAAAAGGCTTCAATCAACTTTAAGAGGAGGGTGCATGGAATAACTCAAAGCATTGAATTCTTCTTCATCAAATCAATTTATTGAAAATCTTTCCACAATGACTTGATCTTCTTGTTTCAATGAATATCTCAGATGCTTAGCTTAATAACCTATATAGAAAGACATATAAATATATGAGTCACTACACAGAGTATAAATAAATGTACATTCAGAGATATTAAAAGTACAATATTGTTAAACTATTTGCGGTTTATATAGCAGCTTGTAAACAGCAACAACAATGTAAAATCAAATACACCTAGTGCACATGTTCAGTTAGCATGCTAGATGCTAAATGCTAGCATCAAACAACTTTCAAACACAATGAATATTTGTCCTACCAGTAGCACTCCAAGTTGATGAATACATTTGGCTTTTCCCAGTAGTCTTGAACAACTCAATTGACTCGATGCTGATTTACCAATCTTTCTCATTTGATTGTGTAATCTCCAAAATCCACCAGTTTAGGTAGGAGAAGAATATCCACTGCTCAAAGATCTCAGCATGCTGACAATCACACACACCTGGTCCTTTGTGCCATGTGGAGTTTCAATGGCCAATCAGCTTCCCTGGTTGTTCCAGCAACACTGTGCTCACAGCCAATAGGCTGCACCCATTTTGATCTCAATTCTTTAATTAAACAATGATGAATATTTATTTCTCCCTCTTTCCTTCAATTTCAGATTTAACTTAACAGTGATACAATTTTCACGCTTCAAAGAATCTTACAGACCTAATGTGTTTTTTCAGAATTTAGACTACTGTTTAAAAGTGAACGTGTAGGGTTATATACAATCAGTACACTGTGTTTTAAATTCACTATAGATACAATTTAATAAATGCTTCAGGGACTGAACTTTAACATTTTAATCTTTGGTAAAAGTTAACTTAAAGTCTGCACAAAAAGAAATTCCATCCTGTCTATCCTTTTCTAAGGGCATGTTATGGATATATTGCGAACAATTCAGGCATATGTTTTGACCGTGTAATGTTTAATCAAAATTCTGTTGGAAAATTAAAAATATATGGTGGATTTACTTAACTTTTTATGGCAACAGCCTCTACGTAACTGGGTTATGTGGCATTTAATTAACAATGTATATTTCAGTAGACTTAAGTTTATTACATAAGGTTAATTCAAGGCCATTTAGTAGAATCAGGTTAACATTCTTAATTTCGTCCAAAACTATTAGGGTCTAATATCCTAAAATTAATATCAAACAAAAATTAAAACAAATAATCCAATTGTTTAATTGATTCATTTATTTAGTGAATATGTCACAGGGTGACGAAAAGGCAGGCGGAACCTTTTTCTTGAGGGGGTGTTTCCCTGTCGGAGCTGCCGGTTCCGGTATTGACGTGATGGTCGATCGCGGGGTAATAAAGTGAGAAACGAGTGTCAGCTGTGAGAGATGAGGGAGGCGATCAGCAATTGGGACGCGTGTCTTAATGGATATAAAAAGGCATTTTGGTGTGAGAAAAAGGGGAAGAAGGGCACGATGAGAGGTGAGGCGCGCAGCACGTGAGCGGCCGAGGCCGCGGTCGCGGCGGTAGGCCACTGCGGTCAAGCCAGCCTCCACCTCGAAATGAGCGGTCAAACTAGCCGCCCCTATATTTCGGGTTGCGCGTATACACTAGCTATTACGGTAAGACCGTCAACCTGTCATCTGAACTGAAAACACTAGTCTTCCGGCGAAGGCTATTTCACATTCAGCTATTCTGTCCGTCCGTCCGTCCGTCCGTCCGTCTATCTATCTATCTATCTATCTATCTACTGTAATTATATATATATATATATATATATATATATATATATATTATCGATCTATATATCCCTATAATTATCTATCTATCTATATATCCCTATAATTATCTATCTATCTATCTATCTATCTATCTATCTATCTATCTATCTATCTATCTATCTATCTATCTATCTATCATCCCTATAATTATCTATCTATCTATCTATCTATCTATCTATCTATCTATCTATCTATCTATCTATCTATCTATCTATCTATCTATCTATCATCCCTATAATTATGACCGCCGCTAGCGTAGCTAGCGAAAGCGGTCATATAGGGATTGTCAAAGTTTTTTTTTTTTTTTTTTTTCCCGTCACCTTACTGAATTTTTCGTCAACGATACCAGGGACACCGAAGCACCGGGGAACATGAAATTTGGTGGGCATGTAGCCCCACTAGACTTCTAAGGAAAAATTTCGTTTGGTCCCCGGGGGCCACTCCCCCCCCGCGCTGGGCCCCCCAAACCCAAAAAAATGCAGTTTTTCCTAAATAACTACCTGAACCGTGGCACCGAGGATGAAGAAATTTTTATGGTATGTTGGTCTACTAGACTTTTACGGAAAAATTTCGTTTGGTCCCTGGGGGCCACTTCCCCCCCCGCGCTGGGGCCCCCGTAAATTTTTCGTCAACGATACCAGGGACACCGAAGCACCGGGGAACATGAAATTTGGTGGGCATGTAGCCCCACTAGACTTCTAAGGAAAAATTTCGTTTGGTCCCCGGGGGCCACTCCCCCCCCGCGCTGGGCCCCCCCAAACCCCAAAAAATGCAGTTTTTCCTAAATAACTAACTGAACCGTGGCACCGAGGATGAAGAAATTTTTATGGTATGTTGGTCTACTAGACTTTTACGGAAAAATTTCGTTTGGTCCCCGGGGGCCACTTCCCCCCCCCCGCGCTGGGGCCCCCGTAAATTTTCCGTCAACGATACCAGGGACACCGAAAGCACCGGGGAACATGAAATTTGGTGGGCATGTAGCCCCACTAGACTTCTAAGGAAAAATTTCGTTTGGTCCCCGGGGGCCACTCCTCCCCCGCGCTGGGCCCCCCCAAACCCAAAAAAATGCAGTTTTTCCTAAATAACTACCTGAACCGTGGCACCGAGGATGAAGAAATTTTTATGGTATGTTGGTCTACTAGACTTTTACGGAAAAATTTCGTTTGGTCCCTGGGGGCCACTTCCCCCCCGCGCTGGGGCCCCCGTAAATTTTTCGTCAACGATACCAGGGACACCGAAGCACCGGGGAACATGAAATTTGGTGGGCATGTAGCCCCACTAGACTTCTAAGGAAAAATTTCATTTGGTCCCCGGGGGCCACTCCCCCCCCGCGCTGGGCCCCCCCAAACCCCAAAAAATGCAGTTTTTCCTAAATAACTAACTGAACCGTGGCACCGAGGATGAAGAAATTTTTATGGTATGTTGGTCTACTAGACTTTTACGGAAAAATTTCGTTTGGTCCCCGGGGGCCACTTCCCCCCCCGCGCTGGGGCCCCCGTAAATTTTCCGTCAACGATACCAGGGACACCGAAAGCACCGGGGAACATGAAATTTGGTGGGCATGTAGCCCCACTAGACTTCTAAGGAAAAATTTCGTTTGGTCCCCGGGGGCCACTCCCCCCCCCGCGCTGGGCCCCCCCAAACCCAAAAAAATGCAGTTTTTCCTAAATAACTACCTGAACCGTGGCACCGAGGATGAAGAAATTTTTATGGTATGTTGGTCTACTAGACTTTTACGGAAAAATTTAGTTTGGTCCCCGGGGGCCACTTCCCCCCCCGCGCTGGGGCCCCCGTAAATTTTTCGTCAACGATACCAGGGACACCGAAGCACCGGGGAACATGAAATTTGGTGGGCATGTAGCCCCACTAGACTTCTAAGGAAAAATTTCGTTTGGTCCCCGGGGGCCACTCCCCCCCCCGCGCTGGGCCCCCCCAAACCCAAAAAAATGCAGTTTTTCCTAAATAACTACCTGAACCGTGGCACCGAGGATGAAGAAATTTTTATGGTATGTTGGTCTACTAGACTTTTACGGAAAAATTTCGTTTGGTCCCTGGGGGCCACTTCCCCCCCCCGCGCTGGGGCCCCCGTAAATTTTTCGTCAACGATACCAGGGACACCGAAGCACCGGGGAACATGAAATTTGGTGGGCATGTAGCCCCACTAGACTTCTAAGGAAAAATTTCGTTTGGTCCCCGGGGGCCACTCCCCCCCGCGCTGGGCCCCCCCAAACCCCAAAAAATGCAGTTTTTCCTAAATAACTAACTGAACCGTGGCACCGAGGATGAAGAAATTTTTATGGTATGTTGGTCTACTAGACTTTTACAGAAAAATTTCGTTTGGTCCCCGGGGGCCACTCCCCCCCCCCGCGCTGGGGCCCCCGTAAATTTTCCGTCAACGATACCAGGGACACCGAAAGCACCGGGGAACATGAAATTTGGTGGGCATGTAGCCCCACTAGACTTCTAAGGAAAAATTTCGTTTGGTCCCCGGGGGCCACTCCCCCCCCGCGCTGGGCCCCCCCAAACCCAAAAAAATGCAGTTTTTCCTAAATAACTACCTGAACCGTGGCACCGAGGATGAAGAAATTTTTATGGTATGTTGGTCTACTAGACTTTTACAGAAAAATTTCGTTTGGTCCCCGGGGGCCACTTCCCCCCCCGCGCTGGGGCCCCCGTAAATTTTCCGTCAACGATACCAGGGACACCGAAAGCACCGGGGAACATGAAATTTGGTGGGCATGTAGCCCCACTAGACTTCTAAGGAAAAATTTCGTTTGGTCCCCGGGGGCCACTCCCCCCCCGCGCTGGGCCCCCCCAAACCCAAAAAAATGCAGTTTTTCCTAAATAACTACCTGAACCGTGGCACCGAGGATGAAGAAATTTTTATGGTATGTTGGTCTACTAGACTTTTACGGAAAAATTTTGTTTGGTCCCTGGGGGCCACTTCCCCCCCGCGCTGGGGCCCCCGTAAATTTTTCGTCAACGATACCAGGGACACCGAAGCACCGGGGAACATGAAATTTGGTGGGCATGTAGCCCCACTAGACTTCTAAGGAAAAATTTCATTTGGTCCCCGGGGGCCACTCCCCCCCCGCGCTGGGCCCCCCCAAACCCAAAAAAATGCAGTTTTTCCTAAATAACTACCTGAACCGTGGCATCGAGGATGAAGAAATTTTTATGGTATGTTGGTCTACTAGACTTTTACGGAAAAATTTCGTTTGGTCCCTGGGGGCCACTTCCCCCCCCGCGCTGGGGCCCCCGTAAATTTTTCGTCAACGATACCAGGGACACCGAAGCACCGGGGAACATGAAATTTGGTGGGCATGTAGCCCCACTAGACTTCTAAGGAAAAATTTCGTTTGGTCCCCGGGGGCCACTCCCCCCCGCGCTGGGCCCCCCCAAACCCCAAAAAATGCAGTTTTTCCTAAATAACTAACTGAACCGTGGCACCGAGGATGAAGAAATTTTTATGGTATGTTGGTCTACTAGACTTTTGCGGAAAAATTTCGTTTGGTCCCCGGGGGCCACTTCCCCCCCTGCGCTGGGGCCCCCGTAAATTTTTCGTCAACGATACCAGGGACACCGAAAGCACTGGGGAACATGAAATTTGGTGGGCATGTAGCCCCACTACACTTCTACGGAAAAATTTCGTTTGGTCCCCGGGGGCCACTCCCCCCCCGCGCTGGGCACCCCCAAACCCAAAAAAATGCAGTTTTTCCTAAATAACTACCTGAACCGTGGCACCGAGGATGAAGACATTTTTATGGTATGTTGGTCTACTAGACTTTTACGGAAAAATTACGTTTGGTCCCCGGGGGCCACTTCCCCCCCTGCGCTGGGGCCCCCGTACATTTTTCGTCAACGATACCAGGGACACCGAAACACCGGGGAACATGAAATTTGGTGGGCATGTAGCCCCACTAGACTTCTGAGGAAAAATTTCATTTGGTCCCCGGGGGCCACTATCCCCCCCCCCCCCCCCCCCCCAAACCCAAAAATGCAGTTTTTCCTAAATAACTACCTGAACCGTGGCACTGAGGATGAAGAAATTTTTATGGTATGTTGCTCTTAAGGGCCCACATCAACCTAGCCCATAATCACTCATTTGTGATTTGCGCCCCTCCCATAAAAAATAAAAATGCAATATTATTCTGCTTTAATCGCCCCTATCTTCAGTGGAGATGTTCAGAACTGCACCATATTTCATGTGTATGATTAACTTGACATCCTCTGGGGGTATCCTCTGCTAAGTTTCGTAGAATTTCATCCATGGGGGGGGTATAAAATAAATTAATTTATGTGCACATTTAGTGACTGTACACTCATCGGCCTGTAGATGGTGCTGTTGAGCGAAGGGTTGCTGGTTTAGGATGATACTGTCACACACACACATGCAGGAATACAAACAAACACAAGCATGCACACACACTGACATCCACACGCACAGACACACACCCATACACACACATACAAATCCACATGCACAGACACACACACACAAACACACACGCGCACACATGTACGCACCCATACATACACGCACAGACACACACATACAAAGACACACACATACACAAACACACACACATACACACACACACACACACACACACACACACACACACACACACACAGACAGACATCTATCTATCTATCTATCTATCTATCTATCTATCTATCTATCTATCCCTATAATTATCTATCTATCTATCTATCTATCTATCTATCTATCCCTATAATTATCTATCTATCTATCTATCTATCTATATATATATACTGTAATTATATATATATATATATATATATATATATATATATATATATATATATATATATGTATATATATAGAGAGAGAGAGAGAGAGAGAGAGAGATAGATATATTATCTATCTATATATCTCTATAATTATCTATCGGGTCCTCATAAAATCATAAATATGCTGGTTTGTCTATAAATTATTTTTTATTTTATTTTTATTCACAGACCAATTCCACCTCAAATGGAGAGTACACCTTCTCGAGGTGTCAACTACAATGTTTCAGGACATTCTGATGTTGTTTTACAAAATAAGAGCCCCCCAAAACTCATATATTAACTGCTGTGTCCATACATTCAGGAAATCATAAAAATAAAAGTCCTAGCTTCCACAGACAAATTCCACCTCAGCTGGAGAGTACACCTTCTCAAGGTGTCAACTACAATGTTTCAGGACATTCTGATGTTGTTTAACAAAATAAGAGCCCCCCAAAACTCATATATTAACTGCTGTGTCCATACATTCAGAAAATCATAAAAATAAAAGTCCTAGCTTCCACAGACCAATTCCACCTCAGATGGAGAGTACACCTTCTCAAGGTGTCAACTACAATGTTTCAGGACATTCTGATGTTGTTGAACAAAATAAGAGCTCCCCAAATCTCATATATATGCTGTTTTGTCCATACATTAAAAAAATCATAAAAATAAAAGTCCTAGCTTCCACAGACCAATTCCACTTCAAATGGAGAGTACACCTTCTCAAGGTGTCAACTACAATGTTTCAGGACATTCTGATGTTGTTTAACAAAATAAGAGCTCCCCAAATCTCATATATATGCTGTTTTGTCCATACATTCAGAAAATCATGAAAATAAAAGTCCTAGCTTCCACAGACCAATTCCACCTCAGCTGGAGAGTACACCTTCTCAAGGTGTCAACTACAATGTTTCAGGACATTCTGATGCTGTTTTACAAAATAAGAGCCCCCCAAAACTCATATATTACCTGGTGTGTCCATCCATTCAGAAAATCATAAAAATAAAAGTCCTAGCTTCCACAGACCAGTTCCACCTCAGCTGGAGAGTACACCTTCTCAAGGTGTCAACTACAATGTTTCAGGACATTCTGATGTTGTTTTACAAAATAAGAGCCCCCCAAAACTCATATATTACCTGGTGTGTCCATCCATTCAGAAAATCATAAAAATAAAAGTCCTAGCTTCCACAGACCAGTTCCACCTCAGATGGAGAGTACACCTTCTCAAGGTGTCAACTACAATGTTTCAGGACATTCTGATGTTGTTTTACAAAATAAGAGCCCCCCAAAACTCATATATTACCTGGTGTGTCCATCCATTCATAAAATCATAAAAATAAAAGTCCTAGCTTCCACAGACCAATTCCACCTCAGCTGGAGAGTACACCTTCTCAAGGTGTCAACTACAATGTTTCAGGACATTCTGATGTCGTTTTACAAAATAAGAGCCCCCCAAACCTCATACATATGGTGTTTTGTCCATACATTCAAAAAATCATAAAAATAAAAGTCCTAGCTTCCACAGACCAATTCCACCTCAGCTGGAGAGTACACCTTCTCGAGGTGTCAACTACAATGTTTCAGGACATTCTGATGTTGTTTTCCAAAATAAGAGCCCTCCAAACCTCATATATATGCTGTTTTGTCCATATGTTCAAAAAAATCATAAAAATAAAAGTCCTAGCTTCCACAGGCCAATTCCACCTCAGCTGGAGAGTACACCTTCTCAAGGTGTCAACTACAATGTTTCAGGACATTCTGATGTTGTTTTACAAAATAAGAGCCCCCCAAACCTCATATATATGCTGTTTTGTCCATACATTCAAAAAATCATAAAAATAAAAGTCCTAGCTTCCACAGACCAATTCCACCTCAGATGGAGAGTACACCTTCTCAAGGTGTCAGCTACAATGTTTCAGGACATTCTGATGTTGTTTTCTAAAATGAGAGCCCCCCAAACCTCATATATATGCTGTTTTGTCCATACATTCAAAAAATCATAAAAATAAAAGTCCTAGCTTCCACAGGCCAATTCCACCTCAAATGGAGAGTACACCTTCTCAAGGTGTCAACTACAATGTTTCAGGACATTCTGATGTTGTTTAACAAAATAAGAGCCCCCCAAACCTCATATATATGCTGTTTTGTCCATACATTCAAAAAATCATAAAAATAAAAGTCCTAGCTTCCACAGACCAATTCCACCTCAGCTGGAGAGTACACCTTCTCAAGGTGTCAACTACAATGTTTCAGGACATTCTGATGCTGTTTTACAAAATAAGAGCCCCCCAAAACTCATATATTACCTGGTGTGTCCATCCATTCAGAAAATCATAAAAATAAAAGTCCTAGATTCCACAGACCAATTCCACCTCAGCTGGAGAGTACACCTTCTCAAGGTGTCAACTACAATGTTTCAGGACATTCTGATGCTGTTTTACAAAATAAGAGCCCTCCAAATCTCATATATTACCTGGTGTGTCCATCCGTTCAGAAAATCATAAAAATAAAAGTCCTAGCTTCCACAGACCAATTCCACCTCAGCTGGAGAGTACACCTTCTCAAGGTGTCAACTACAATGTTTCAGGACATTCTGATGCTGTTTTACAAAATAAGAGCCCCCCAAAACTCATATATTACCTGGTGTGTCCATCCATTCAGAAAATCATAAAAATAAAAGTCCTAGCTTCCACAGACCAATTCCACTTCAGATGGAGAGTACACCTTCTCAAGGTGTCAACTACAATGTTTCAGGACATTCTGATGTCGTTTTACAAAATAAGAGCCCCCCAAACCTCATATATATGCTGTTTTGTCCATACATTCAAAAGATCATAAAAATAAAGGTCCTAGCTTCCACAGACCAATTCCACCTCAGATGGAGAGTACACCTTCACAAGGTGTCAGCTACAATGTTTCAGGACATTCTAATGTTGTTTTCTAAAATGAGAGCCCCCCAAACCTCATATATATGCTGTTTTGTCCATACATTCAAAAAATCATAAAAATAAAAGTCCTAGCTTCCACAGACCAATTCCACCTCAGCTGGAGAGTACACCTTCACAAGGTGTCAGCTACAATGTTTCAGGACATTCTGATGTTGTTTTCTAAAATGAGAGCCCCCCAAATCTCATATATATGCTGTTTTGTCCATACATTCAAAAAATCATAAAAATAAAAGTCCTAGCTTCCACAGGCCAATTCCACCTCAAATGGAGAGTACACCTTCTCAAGGTGTCAACTACAATGTTTCAGGACATTCTGATGCTGTTTTACAAAATAAGAGCCCCCCAAAACTCATATATTAACTGGTGTGTCCATCCATTCAGAAAATCATAAAAATAAAAGTCCTAGCTTCCACAGACCAATTCCACCTCAGCTGGAGAGTACACCTTCTCAAGGTGTCAACTACAATGTTTCAGGACATTCTGATGCTGTTTTACAAAATAAGAGCCCCCCAAAACTCATATATTACCTGGTGTGTCCATCCATTCAGAAAATCATAAAAATAAAAGTCCTAGCTTCCACAGACCAATTCCACCTCAGATGGAGAGTACACCTTCTCAAGGTGTCAACTACAATGTTTCAGGACATTCTGATGTCGTTTTACAAAATAAGAGCCCCCCAAACCTCATATATATGCTGTTTTGTCCATACATTCAAAAGATCATAAAAATAAAGGTCCTAGCTTCCACAGACCAATTCCACCTCAGATGGAGAGTACACCTTCACAAGGTGTCAGCTACAATGTTTCAGGACATTCTGATGTTTTCTAAAATGAGAGCCCCCCAAACCTCATATATATGCTGTTTTGTCCATACATTCAAAAAATCATAAAAATAAAAGTCCTAGCTTCCACAGGCCAATTCCACCTCAAATGGAGAGTACACCTTCTCAAGGTGTCAACTACAATGTTTCAGGACATTCTGATGCTGTTTTACAAAATAAGAGCCCCCCAAAACTCACATATTAACTGGTGTGTCCATCCATTCAGAAAATCATAAAAATAAAAGTCCTAGCTTCCACAGACCAATTCCACCTCAGCTGGAGAGTACACCTTCTCAAGGTGTCAACTACAATGTTTCAGGACATTCTGATGTTGTTTTACAAAATAAGAGCCCTCCAAATCTCATATATTACCTGGTGTGTCCATACATTCAGAAAATCATAAAAATAAAAGTCCTAGCTTCCACAGACCAATTCCACCTCAGCTGGAGAGTACACCTTCTCAAGGTGTCAACTACAATGTTTCAGGACATTCTACAGTTGTTTAACAAAATAAGAGCCCCCCAAAACTCATATATTACCTGGTGTGTCCATCCATTCAGAAAATCATAAAAATAAAAGTCCTAGCTTCCACAGACCAATTCCACCTCAGATGGAGAGTACACCTTCACAAGGTGTCAGCTACAATGTTTCAGGACATTCTGATGTTGTTTTCTAAAATGAGAGCCCCCCAAACCTCATATATTACCTGGTGTGTCCATACATTCAGAAAGTCATAAAAATAAAAGTCCTAGCTTCCACAGACCAATTCCACCTCAGATGGAGAGTACACCTTCTCAAGGTGTCAGCTACAATGTTTCAGGACATTCTGATGTTGTTTTCTAAAATAAGAGCCCCCCAAACCTCATATATATGCTGTTTTGTCCATACATTCAAAAAATCATAAAAATAAAAGTCCTAGCTTCCACAGACCAATTCCACCTCAGCTGGAGAGTACACCTTCTCAAGGTGTCAACTACAATGTTTCAGGACATTCTGATGTCGTTTTACAAAATAAGAGCCCCCCAAACCTCATATATATGCTGTTTTGTCCATACATTCAAAAAATCATAAAAATAAAAGTCCTAGCTTCCACAGACCAATTCCACTTCAGATGGAGAGTACACCTTCTCAAGGTGTCAGCTACAATGTTTCAGGACATTCTGATGTTGTTTTACAAAATAAGAGCCCCCCAAACCTCATATATATGCTGTTTTGTCCATACATTCAAAAAATCATAAAAATAAAAGTCCTAGCTTCCACAGACCAATTCCACCTCAGATGGAGAGTACACCTTCTCAAGGTGTCAGCTATAATGTTTCAGGACATTCTGATGTTGTTTTCTAAAATGAGAGCCCCCCAAACCTCATATATTACCTGGTGTGTCCATACATTCAGAAAGTCATAAAAATAAAAGTCCTAGCTTCCACAGGCCAATTCCACCTCAAATGGAGAGTACACCTTCTCAAGGTGTCAACTACAATGTTTCAGGACATTCTGATGCTGTTTTACAAAATAAGAGCCCCCCAAAACTCATATATTACCTGTTTTGTAAAATTTAATATATAAATCTCATATATTACCTGGTGTGTCCATACATTCATCAAATGATAAAAATAAAAGTCCTAGCTTCCACAGACCAATTCCACTTCAGATGGAGAGTACACCTTCTCAAGGTGTCAACTACAATGTTTCAGGACATTCTGATGTTGTTTTACAAAATAAGAGCCCCCCAAAACTCAAACATTTGCTGTTTTGTCTACAGACAAATTTCACCTCAGATGGAGAGGACACCATCTCACAGTGTCACTGACAAAAGTACAAGATATTCTATTATTGAATTTCACATTTACATTTTTTTTATTTAATTGTTATTTACAAAATATTTACAACTCTTAACACTTTTTTATAGTGAATATGTGAACACTTTTTTTAAATGAACAGAATGTAATTAGCTATTTTATTTTACAAAAAAAATTGACAATAGCATAAAATAAATAAAAAGATAAATAACATAAATTTAGAAATTCTGTTAACTCGACTGATTTAACAGCACAAAATGCAGTCCCAATTATTGACTCTGGCCCATTTCAGCTTCTTCTGAGTCATGCCCAGGCACTTCTCGTGGTACCATCTCTTGCAGCGGTCACACTGGATCTAAAATAAGTTAGAAATATCACTGAACTGCTACATACACAGATTCACGTTTTAATTTGCTACTCCTTTTCACTTTCCAATTCTCCTTTTACAAGTGAACCAAAAAACTTACCCACTTTGTCACACGTTGCCTACTTCCAATTGGCTCTTTCTGTGCGCACATGGAACAGTGATTGGTCTCATCAAACACTAAAGTATTATAAATAAATAAATGGGTAACACAAATTTAATGTTTAATGTCCATGTCCCTTTTAAAGGAACCATCTTACAATATCAACATTACATACATCGAAGACTGCATTTATTTATATATATAACAGCAAGATATTTAGGTACTATAATTACTAAATGTTGCTTTTAAACCAAGTTTTAAAATACTGAAAATACAAATGTGTGTAACTTGTGTCAAGAAATTATTGTTACTATTATAAACTGTCCATTTATACCCCTTTCATTTTTGTGAAACTATTTATGTCGCAGTATATCTATTGTGTTGCTGTTTACCGGTATGTCTAATTTTATGTATTGCATGTATTATGTCTCATTGCTTGCAATATTTCCATGCCTTAATCCTCTGCATAGTCATCTGGAATCTTTTATTGTTATTTGTCAGGCTTGTTAACTTGAATTACTGGCATGTATTACACGTGATCAATTTTCCTTTTGCCTGCTCTGTGAATGTCATCTTTATTTGTAATTTCAGTTGATCCCCTCTGTGTTTATGATTGCATGTGCTGCATTAGAAGCCATTGCCAACAAACTATAAACACCGTCCCTGTGGCATCGGAATTTGTCATGGTTTGGGTTTTGTTTCTTGTTCCTGGTTCTTGTCTGACATGTGATCCCCTGTTCTAGTCATGTGAGCTTGCCTTGTGTTCCCCTGTCTGTTGTGTCATGTTGTCATTGGTTGATTGTTTAAATGTTCACAGGTGTCCCTTGTCTCGTCATTAGTCCAGTATGTATTTAAGCCCTGTGTCTAGATCAGTCTTTGTGAGTTCTTGATGTAGTTAAGTGGATGTTCCCGAGTCCTGTTCCCGAGTCCTGTTCCCGAGTCCTGTTCCCGAGTCCTGTTCCCGAGTCCTGTTCCCGAGTCCTGTTCCCGAGTCCTGTTCCCGAGTCCTGTTCCCGAGTCCTGTTCGGCTGGGTTTTTTTTTTTTTTTGTCATGTTAAATTCTACATAATGCTGTTAAATAATGACACTCTATGGTGAAAAAGTATTTTTAGCAATGAAATATTTAATATATAAAATATTTTTGGTTACTGTCCAAATCTTTACAGCTTTTTGTAGTAATTTTATAACAGCTGTAAGCTGCTCTGTGTTGTAGCTCACCATATGTTGTCCTTAAGTTACTGGCCACCATGGCTTCACAGGTTGTATTCTGTCTGTCTTAGCTAATACTACTCTGCCAACCCTACATTTTGTGGTAGCTTTAATGTAATAAAATACAACCTGGCTGTGAGTGTTGACCGTCAGAAGACATCTTAACTAGTGTGAATTCTTTCTTTGAATTGTGAATTATTGAATTATTGTTATAACCATCTATTTCCCTCTGAAGCTGCATTAACAGATAGTTTTATTAAAAAAAAAAAAAATCTGCTGTTTTTACATTACACTAGACTTCTGCATTGTGCATTTGAATTCTGACTAGAGTCTAAACTGTTAAGCTGCATTTTGTTTTATATCCCTCCACACAACAGACAAACTCTTGCTTTACAAACCTGATTCTTTCAGTATCTGCAGAGACATCTTTTTCCGCTCTTTTGCCATTTCCTTTTTGGATGTTCCAAAATGAAAAACTGGAACAGCTGGAAATGCCCTTACTACTGCCCTTGCCATCTAAACAAATAATAATATTTACAAACATTGTGTGGACGGTGTCAGACTCCAGCATAACTACAATATTCCAATTATTTTGTATTGTCATGTTGTGTAAATTGTTGAAACAAATATCAATTTATGTTGGAAAAAAAAGAGATAGATATTACAAAACTTCACATACCAAGGTGACAATGACCCCACAGCTACTGGCATCCTGTTGGACTGGATGTGCCAGAGCTCCTCCTTTCCATTTTATGTCCACCCACTCCGTTATTCCATGGCACGTTTTCCTCATCTGTAGGTACTCACTGTATGTGATGTATTACGGGAATATGTATTAATTAGAAATAGATTACAAAAAGCTTTGCTTTCAAATGATAGGTAAATTCTAAACTTATAATTCTTCTAATCGTAAAAGTCTAAGTAAACCCAAATAATTCTCTTAAACTCTTAATTTAATTAATAAAGATCATACTAAACCAAATTACAAGGTATGGCATGTAAATAAATCCATTAATTTAATGTAATTCAAAGTCTTTACAGCATTTGTAATGTTGTCACATTCACTGTCTGTCATCGCCCTGTCTGCACTACAGTTCCCAGAATCCTCCTTGTTTCCACACCTGAACTCACTCCCTTCATTACCCACCGGTTCATCATAATTATCTGCATCACCTGTCTTGTGTTCATCTGTGTGTGTATTTAAGTTCCTGGTTTTCACTCTTCACTTGTCGGTCAATGCTTATGTTAGGTTTGTTAATGTTAGGTTCCTGTTCTGAGCACACGCTCCCTGTTTTTTGTGTATCTGTTATATTTGAGAATTAAAACTTTGGAATACTTCATCTTCGAGTTTGCCTCCTACTTCATCCACCCGGAAGCCTGACAGAATCTTTTCCTTTAAGGTCGGTCAATCTGTCAGGCTTCCGGGTGGATGAAGTGAAGACCGACCAGTGAAGAGTGAAAACCAGGAACTTAAATACACATACAGATGAACACAAGACAGGTGATGCAGATAATTATGATGAACCGGTGGGTAATGAAGGGAGTGAGTTCAGGTGTGGAAACAAGGAGGATTCTGGGAACTGTAGTGCAGACAGGACGATGACAGACAGTGAATGTGACAAATGTCTCCATAAATTGTGATGTGATTTATTTAATTGGCAATTTGGGAAAAATAAATGATATAGTGAATTTCCTTTTTTTTTTTTTTTTTTTTTTTACCAGGCTATTGGGTTAATATTTGGTGTAACCCTTTTAGTTCATGTAAATCAGTAAATATGTATCTCCATGAACGACCACTCCTTGGTTTAGGAATTTAATTAGTTATAAAATGAATACCTGAATTTTTGGGCAGCATGAGTGGAATCGGCTTTCTCTGTGTTATTTTTTGAAGGATCCATCAAGTACACTGTGTGGTTGACAGCATTTATGTACTGAAAATGATAAGATGGAAATGCAACCAATACAGCTTTTAATAATACACCAGACACTCTAAATAATGACATATAGATATCATTCTGCTACTCACCAGAAGTTTCCAGTGGACGTCACAGATGTTCACAAATGAAAGAATTGCCTGGTAATGGTCAAAGTTGACCAAATGAAGAAGTTAAATAATAATTACCTTTGCACTGTAAACCATAATTAGTAAATTCAGCCTTTCAAAGCAAAATGGAAAGCTGGCATATTCAGCATACATTCAGTATGTAGGGCTGCAATAGTTAATTTATATTTTTACATGCATAAGGTCCCTTCACAAACACACAAAACACATCCATTGCACATCCACACTGTAGTCCATGTAACCACTGTGATCACCTTTGACAAACTGTGCAGGACAAGCTGTGAGCTTTCCCCATGCAGAATCACCCATGCTGTATAGTGATTGAGAATGTAAATGGAGCTCCCCATCTCCAGCTGATTGACAGCAAGATGAAACAGGCCTTCAATTATCTACATAAGAAATTTGTGAGAATTGTATTAATTTATATGAAGTTTTATTATAGAATAAAAATACAATGTTAAGAAGACATTATAATTATTACAGTTCCAATCATAAGGACATATCATTTGATTTAAATTGTACTTTTGGTTTGTTACATTCAACCATTTCAATATTTTAATGTTTACACCAAGAAACACATAACAAACACAACATAACTAACCATGTCTATAATTATACTTCACAATATTGGTCCATCATTAATGGGTATCTGTGCATGAATTAATGCAGGGCAAATGAGTAAAACTACATAAACACTTCAGCTATCTACCACTATTAATTAATGTGAAAACAAGTTTACCTAAACAATAAGTACTAGTCAACTTAGAACTGATATAGTTTCTTTATAGGTAATCAATAACTAATGAATTAGATCAACCTCATTATGAAATATTAAGTAACTATGACAAATTATTAGCAATTATTACCAACTACTGTACACTGTCTGAGACATAATACATTGCATTTTTTACTCTGAATATGGTTGTTTTCTAATGACTCAGATGTTATGTATTCAATATGCAAAAACAAGTAGTGATCTGGACCTTTATTTAAATGTGAAAAAAATAAATATGTTTTTCAATTTACAATAGAGGATCAGAACACAAGAAGTTCATACAGAGTTAATAGGTAAATAGCAATGCATTTTATGACCATGGTAAGACTACAAAAAGACAAGTGGTCACATCTCAGATACGTTAAAGTGGTGATTATTTAGTAATTGTTCATTATTTGTCATTGTTCGTTGTTACAGTACTACTTAACGAGGCTAATGTTTTTTTGTATTTATTGATTACCTATTAAGGAACTATCTTATCCTAAATTTACTTATTCTTCATATTACCAAATAGTGGTAGCTGAAGTGTTAATATAGAACTACAGATTTATAATTGTAAAACTTAACTAGAGTTTGTATAACTAAATATTCAAGAGAATGAAATGCATACTACCTCGCCATATAACCACCGGTGCGGTTGAAGTGTACGGAGCTCACGGTGACGAACAATAATTGTTTGCCCTATGTTCTGGGTGGGATCACAGAAACCACAACCTCTGTGTCTTTTCTTTTCCACCAGGAGGTGAGCTGCATGCCAAAAATTTAAATAAAAAATAACACATAGTTAAACATAAGTTGAATGTGTTTCTTTTTAATGTTCATTCAAATAATAACCTTTAAAAGCTACTAGTAAGAACTTGTGATACTAGAAATCCTTCTTACTTGATGCTGTGGGGTTATCGATGTCTTGGAGGTTTTCTGAGGTTTGGTAGACATATCCCCATGTTCTACATCCTTTCCATCCAAGCTTTCTTCCTGGTCCCCAAGCAGAGATGAACTAGGCTGTGGTGAAGATTTTTGTTTCCCAATGGCACCGTCAGCTACTGAGGAGTCAACCTATCAACAGTGTATTTAAAAATACTAAGGATCATCATGTTAAATTCCTTTCGTTCGTCTCTTAATTTCCTATTTTAAATACATTTAAAACAAATATAAAATAAATTACTTTACAATATTTCAATTGTTTGTAGAAGTTTCAGTTGTAATTTAATGAATAGTTTTCTAAATAAAATGTACCACACACAAAATGATAAACCACATATAATATTAATATTGAGTAAAGATTGTGTAGTGTGTAGTAAAAACAGCTTTTGCTGTTATATATCTATGAGTAGTAAACTATTTTGGATTGGCTGTAATTACATTGGCTGCAGTAAAGCTAAAACTGTAATGTTTAGATTAGGATTATTACTATTAATTCTGTAGAAGGCATGACAGCTTTATATCTACAGTGTACCTTCTTGTTCGATGTTTTGAAATGAAACGGCTTCCGGAGTGGTGTAACATATCTCCCCCTCTTTTTCTGCTGCCGTTCTTTCCACTTTTCTTGGTCCACTCTGTATGTCTGCATAAAGTAAAGTTTTGATGGAAGCAGTCATTTATAATTTCAATAACTTTGGAGAACTGTTTTAGATACCAATACATATAATATGATGACATACAAAATGTACAGTAAGTTTCTTTATAATTACTTTGACTTAAACACTTTTACCCATGCCACCTTCAATGAAACCTTAATTAAATTCAAACCTTTCTTCTAAAAACTCTTTCGGAATCATCATACTCCTTCAGGAGAGCAGTGTGAGTAATCTGATAGCGGGCCACAAAATCATCAAGCCTAGTCAGGCGGCCAGAGGGAAATCTAATGTGTTTTAAATCCCACTGGCTCTTTTCCATTATGCCCTGGGTTCTGTTGTCCTCTGTTATGTTCTGAGAAATGAAAAAAAAAACAGGTAAATTCGTAAAATAATTTACCTGTTTAAACACATTAAGCAATGAGTAATAAAGTCATGTCATGTAAAATATATTATAATTACTTGTCTTGGAAGCTTTCTGAGGGTGTTGTATTTCCTAGAGCAGTGATTCTCAAACTTTTTAGAATGGCGTACCCCCTGAGGCTTTTAACATCCTTCTGCGTACCCCCTCTCTGCAGTCGCACCTTTTTCAGTAAGGGACAATATTTACCCCTTTAAATCAATTTTTAAATCGACCTTTACAAATACCTTTATAAAAGAAATAACAGTCTAGTGTCTATATTTGTTCTTCGTGCTAGTGAGTACTAAATCCCCACTTTTACAAAGGTAGGCTACATTGTCGAGAACGGCAGTATTGTGTGATTTGCCAAGGCAGCATAATCTGCATGTGTCGTGGCAAATTCTTGATCTTTGGTTCAGGTCTTTAATGTCTGGTTCAGGTCTCAAAAGAAATCTTTCAGAGTCGAAGTTTCAGGTCTCAGAAGAATTAACTTTATTGAGCAGTTCAACAAAGTGAGATGCCAGCTGTTCATCTGATCTTACAATGGTCTGTGCTCAAGTCTTATACCCTTTTCTTATTATTTAGTGTCCAATTAGCGTTCATATAGTTATCTTTTTCTTTATGCTCCTCCTCGTCACTTTGCCACGATTAGAAACACCTGCATCCATGTCTTATTTTTATTGGTGGCGAGTCCTTGCGCATGCGCTTTTTAAAAAAATGATTTCATATATGTTTTTTAGGTACTTTTCCTGTCTTGTTTTGTCACAACCTTTGACCTGGTTTCTTTCTTCACATACTCTTTTGACCTGTTATCTCTGTTTTCCCGTAGTTTTGTTTTCCCATACTCTCAGGCCTAGTTTCTCTGACATTTACAGCATTTATTTGGACCCATGTATGAGACAGATGAAATTCTCCAATACACGCAACCTACAGTATCATATGCACGGTGCTTGTGTGAATGCAGTCAGTTTTGACCGCAAAAGATGAGGTAATTTGATTGGGTGTTTGATGCTCAGGTTTAATGTTATTTTTAAGATGGGGTAGAATTAAAGGAATGGCAAAACTCAGTATTTTGTTCGCGTACCCCCTTCTGTCACCTCATGTACCCCCAGGGGTACGTGTACCCCAGTTTGAGAACCACTGTCCTAGAGCACTGCTCATAATCTGGTCCCGTCCCATGTCGTCCAAGGTCACCTTTGAACAAAAGTACGCAAGTAAAGCCATGTGTTTAATTTTCATAAAACCAAGCAAGATTTTTATATCGAAAATGGATATATTGATTAATGATGGCAAACCTAACATTATCCCGGTCCACAATCCAGAATAAGGCAGAAGGTATTTGGGTAACACTTTAGAATACTGTATCTTACTTACTGCATAACTAATAAGTAATTATTGAAGAACTAATAGGTAATTATTCATTAACTACTTCTTCACAACTGTTAACTACTAAGGAATTTGTGTTAACTAATCAGTATGTAATATATTTTTATGATTGTGTTCAGTAACAGTTAGTTAATCAATAAATAATTAATTCTGTCATAACTCTTGAAGAACTACTACTAATTATCTACTAATTAAGGTTCAAGAAAAATAACTAAGAAGTAACTACTAATGAACAGTCATACAAAACTAACCTCAGATTAGTTTTTATATTTTATATACAGTACTGTGTGTGTCTGTTTTCCTCAGCATAGAATGCCATTGAGTAAATTCATGTTTGAGGCAATGACTGAGGGAAACTGAAAATATAGGGAACTTATTAGTAATTCATAAATAATTATCAAATAATTCCACAGGAATTACTTAGAACCTGGAACAGTATTCTAAAGTGAGAATATAGGGAACTCATTAGTAATTAATAAATAATTATCAAATAATTATCCAGGAATTAGGCTACTTATAACCTGAAACTGTATTCTAAAGTGAACATATAAGGAAATTAATTGGTAATTAACAAATAATTATTAGATAATTCTTCAGGAATTACTTGGAACCTGGAACAGTATTCTAAAGTGAGAATATAGGGAACTCATTAGTAATTAATAAATAATTATCAAATAATTATCCAGGAATTAGGCTACTTATAACCTGAAACAGTATTCTAAAGTGAACATATAAGGAAATTAATTGGTAATTAACAAATAATTATTAGATAATTCTTCAGGAATTTCTTGGAACCTGGAACAGTATTCTAAAGTGAGAATATAGGGAACTCATTAGTAATTAATACAGAATTGCCACATACTTCTGACTCAAATCAAACTTACTGTAAAAAACACATTATTAACGGTATTATCTAAACCTTTGTAAAATAGATAAGTTATCATACATTATGATACATTTTGCTAATTAAATAAAAAGTTTGCTTATTTGCAGATCAATATATAGCCTAGTAAATGTCTGCACTTATCTTTCTTATTAGTGCTGAAGAATGACTAAAACTGTCTAGAAAATAAAATAAAAAACATTGATCAGTGCTTTTTACTTTTCAAGTAATTACCTTATACTTTTACTAAGGTAATTTTGAAAATGAATAGGCCAATAGTTTATCATTTTACTGGAGTAATATTTTATTGGGTTATCTGTACTTTTACTCAAGTACTTGATTTGTGTACTTCATCCACCACTCCACTGCTAAAATAAAACGGTTTATTGTAGTAACCACTGTGTATGACTGTTCATTAGTAGTTACTTCTTAGTTATTTTTCTTGCACATTAATTAATAGATACACTGTAAAAAAAAAACCTGTAAAAAAACGGTATTATTCCGGCAGCTGGGGCGCCAGAAAATTACCGTAAAATAACGGCAAAAAACAATCACGTTAAAATACAGTAATTTTCCATAATTAAATAACAGATTATATCTTTAATATTACATTAAATCTTATGTAATTACTGGGATTTTTAATGTTTTAAAAAGTCATATACACCTTTAAAACAATTAAATACTGTAAATTTAAGGTTTTATAAAATTATTTTATATAATAATGCTGTCTATCTACAGTAATTTTCTTTTAATATAGTTTTTATGTGTAAAATAACAATGAAATTATGTATAAAAAATGCACACAAGTACATAAATTCAAATACAAATGTTTGTAAATTTACAGTTTTATTTTTTATTTGTACAGATCCAATTTCACAACATCTCTAATTACGTTCTTAATAATAGCAAATGTACAGTCAATTTCTTTTAAATTAACTAAATGTATGAGTACAAATTACCTGCATATTTAAAGTATTAGTAATTGAACAAACACTAAACATCAAGATAAGTGATTGATAGGAAATAGAAGCTTAGTATATAATTTAGAACATGTAAAAATATCCACAATAAAAAGCAATTACCGTATACCTTTACAGTATAACTTATTTTAACATTTACAATTACATTTTATCCAAAGTGACTAACCAATTAAGATAATAATTAAAGATAATAAAAAGCAACAAGTGCAGTGACAAGTCCCAGTTAGTCTAGTACAGTACACATAGAAAGTAGGGATGTCAACGATTAATCGACGATCGATTAATTGTCGATAATACATTTAATCGATAAAACTTATCGATCATCGATTAAGCAGGTCTTCATGCGCGTGTGCGCTGCTCAACCGCGAAACATGTAAAGCGAGCGCGCCGGAGTTATGTTTGGGACCATTTTACACCTTCATCATGACTATAAGCTTGCGTGTGCATTCGCAGCCTTTTGTTTTGTGCAAATGTAAGTTGTTATACTTTTTATTTTGTGTAGGCCTATCTATATCTGATTTATCTCATATTGGATGCATTTGGTTAAGAATTAACTCTGTAGTAAAGCGTCAGCTTCAGCGCGCGCAGCTCAAACGGCAGTGCACGACTAATAATGACTATTGGGACTGTAATATTACATAACATTATAAAGAGAACAATATTGTAATAAAACATTGTGAATTATTTGGGTTTAGTTGCCGTGTCGCGTTGCTCCAGGAAGCGCGCGTCCACAACATGAGTAGTTCTGAATGATAGCACGTAACGTTAACTTAGTTCAAGTTCACTTGTGCATGAATTTGCGTCATTTTGTGCAGATATAATTTGTAATATTATGTTTATTTTTAATATATCTGATTAATCTCATATAGGATGCGTTTCTTTTAGATAAATAACGTGCTAGCAAAGTGCTCCAGTTTAACGGTAGCAGATTCATTCAGCGCGTGCAGTTGTTCCAGGAAGAGCGCGTCACACATTCTAAGCGAATATGAGGCGGCGTTGGTGACACGTTGTATTAGTAGTTATATTTGATTATTAAATAATTAATTTAATTATCAATCACATCGAAACATTTTACAATCCTATTAGCCCTTTATTTATATTTAAAACCATTCTCATTGATTTGGTGAGGATTATAGCGTTCTGAGCAGCATTTGCACACCCTGTCATGCTGTTGGCCATAGCCACTGCAGTAGACGCATATCGCAGTATTACGGCTAACGATTAATCGATTAATTGATCGTTAATTTAAATGACGATCGATCATAGGAATTTGTGAAAATTGACATCCCTAATAGAAAGGTTTTTTTTTTTTTTTTTTGTAACAAAGATTAAGTATTATTGGGTGAAGTGTTTATGAAAAAGATGGATCTTTAGCAGTTTCTTGAAAATGTGTTGCGTTGCGCCGGTCATTCCACCACCAGGAAACAGTCCAGGTAAATGTCAGTGAAAGTGGTTTTGTGTCTCTTTGGGATGATGGCACCACAAGGCGCCGTTCACTTGCAGAGCACATGCTTCTGGAGACACACAGATCTGAAGTAGTGAGTTAAGGCATAGGGCTACCTTTAAAGACAACTCTTGCTGCAGCATCTGGATCAGTTGCAGAGGTTTGACTGACACTGGAAGAGCTGCCAGGAGGGCATTACAATAGCCCAGTCTGGATAGAACAAGAGAGTTGTGTAGCTCCGATAGGAAGGGCCTGATCCTCCTAATGATAAGGCAAATCAGCAGGATCACAGCAAGTATGTTTTGGCTGAAAGCTGAACCATAAGCAGTTCTGTCTTGGCAAGGCTGATTTAAAGGTGAAGGTCATTCATCCAGCAAGAATTTTCCATCAGGTAGGCTGAGATGCGAGCAGCAACCGTCAGATCATCTAGCTGGATTAAAAGATATGTGTCATTAAGATAGTAGTGATAGGAAAAGTCATGTTTCTAAATGACAGAGCCCCACTAAGCAAAATGATGTCCGAAAGACGTCTTTTCAATGTCTTTGTTACAAAAATCAAAGGTTGAAATGCCGTCCACTGAGGAGCCAGAATGAAAGTTATGAAGTCTTTTTTTGACGTGTTCTGCACGTCCGATATAGACGTTCATCGAACCTTCGTACAAGGTTAAAACTAGTTAAAATGTGGCCATTGTGGACATATTTCAACATCATTTATGGTCTCATTTAGACATAATTACTTTGACTATTGCTGTCAGATGATCTTAGTGAGAATTAACAGAGGTTTAGATGTTGATATTCGTTTAATTTGAAGTGTCACCATTGTGGCGATCCGTGTTTGCTTTAGTTGGGCTCTTGGTCCCCGTTCCTTTTACTTTAACTTTTCTTTGGCTGCTGTAACAGTGTGTTTGTGTAACACAATTGTTGTGGCAGAGAAAGCCTAGAAAAAGTTTGAGGTGTTATCAGTTCAATGTTGATGATGACATAATTATCACAAAAATGGGCCTTTAATATTGTGTTTAAAGTTTTGTGTTTATATTTGCCATTAATAACCAACAACCTTGTGGAACTGCATTATTGGTGAAGGTGTATTTATTTGAAGGTGTGTAAAAAGCATGTGCACATGATGTTTTGAGCAAGAGTATCATACAGTCACACACAGACATCAAGATTGTGCATATGATTTCCAACAATGGTGACAATTAAAAAAAAAGCTTCATGCTGCAATGCATGATGGGTAGCTTTCATAGTACAAAACTCATCCTTAATTCCCAAGCTTTTTTTGGTTGTCACCGTTGTTGTGATTCATATCCAAAATCTTGATGTCTGTGTGTGACTGTATGATACTCTTGCTCAAAACATAATGTGCACATGCTTTTTACACACCTTCAAATAAATACACCTTCACCAATAATGCAGTTCCAAAAGGTTGGTGGTTATTAACGGCAAATATAAACACAAAACTTTAAACACAATATTAAAGGCTCATTTTGTGATAATTATGTCATCATCAACATTGAACTGATAACACCTCATACTTTTTCTAGGCTTTCCCTGCCACAACAATTGTGTTACACAAACACACTGTTACAGCAGCCAAAGAAAAGCTCAAATAAAAGGAACGGGGACCAAGAGCCCAACTAAAGCAAACACGGATCGCCACAATGGTGACACTTCAAATTAAACTAATATCAACATCTAAACCTCTGTTAATTCTCACTAAGATCATCTGACAGCAATAGTCAAAGTAATTATGTCTAAATGAGACCATAAATGATGTTGAAATATGTCCACAATGGCCACATCTGAACTAGTTTTAACCTTGTACGAAGGTTCGATGAACGTCTATATCGGACGTGCAGAACACGTCAAAAAAAGACGTCATAACTTTCATTCTGGCTCCTCAGTGGACGGCATTTCAACGTCTGATTTTTGTAACAAAGACATTGAAAAGAAGTCTTTCGGACATAATTTTGCTTAGTGGGTAGTTAAAAAAATAATAAAAAAATAAAGAAAGATGGGTGGAATCTAACACAATCGTAATCTTGCTGTAGCAAATCCAAACCTTGTGCATACTTTTAGTGCAATCATATGGAATCAGAAGACTGTTATGAACATATGGAATCAGAACCGTTATGATTTTTATGTTTTAATGAATTCTTCCCATACCTTGTTTGCCATGATCATCTGCTTTCCACGTGACCTGAAATCACACACACACACACACACACACACACACACACACACACACACACACACACACACAAGTTATTAGATTTACACATGTCAGAATATGTTCCATTGGGACAATGCAAAAACTCAAATGACTATGATCTTGAAGCTGAGCTGGAAAGGCTAACAGTAATATTTTGAGCTGCCATGTGATTTTAGCTAAGTTACATTTATAGAAAGTAAAGTTAAATGAATATGATTTACTGTGACCTAGCTGCACACCTAGGTCCTAGGGGTTCATCATGTTGTATTCATATTCTAGTATTCCTGTTCTAGGCTTTCCTGTATCATCAACAAGTACCTTAAGTTACAGTATTTTGATTTCTTAACGGTCTTAATAAAGTTAGTCATGTTAACTATTACGAAATAAACAAAAGAAACACGGTAGGCCTATTTTTAGTAAAACTGTGGCTATTACAATGGTAAAAAATCAGCTAAAAACGTGTTTACTACAATTTTATTATAATAAAATAAAGTATTTTTTTAAGAGAAAAGTTTTCAGCTTCCAGACAGTGTTTCAAAATATCCCGCCATTTATTGATTTAATGTTACTGACTATCATAACGAAGATTTTATACACAATTATGGACTTTAATATGAATAACAAGTCTACTAAAGATTGTTTTAGGTCTTTAAGTTAATAAGTAGAGATGTGGGTTGGGTTCAACTGATCTTTCTTAACACAGATCGATAATTAAAAACGCATGCTGCATTTTCAGTGTTTTGCCCTGACCCAGTTATAACTGAACATCATTTAAGAATGCTAACGTTAGCATGGAAACTGTCTAACCACTTAACACAAATGTAATATAAAATATCGTACACACATGTAGTATGAGACTCTTACCTCAGCCGTTGATCGGTCGGGATGAGGTCCGCTGTGACGACGAACCAGGCTCACTGAAAAAGGGCGCATTATTTCTGGACTGACTGACAGACTACAAACAACTAATATGTGTTCAGCGCTCCTGCTCACGGCTGGTTGCTTCTGTCGAATACGATTATAGCTTTGAACCACTGTGATCACAATCCACGACTACTTCACGAGCGTAGACTGAAACTTCAAATCTCCCGCTTGCCCTTGACACAGATCGACGACAGAGACAGATCTGTAGCTAACTGTTGTGGGCGGGACTAGCAGCAACGAAACGTAATGGCGGATAATTTGAATCTGCGCGCGCGCGCGGGCACACACACACACATACATACAAACGCACACAAAGCCACGCAGATTTGGAAAAACGATTCATAAAAGACATAAAATATAGGCCTAAATGAAATTTTCGGGCAAATAGCCTACAAATGATGATCAAAATGAACATCTATTTGCAAGACAAAATTAAAAGACTATAAATAATTAAATAGGCTTGCCTAATGTGTGTACAAATCTTAAAACTCACTTTAACCCCCACATGCTTAATAATCTTTAAGGAAAACATGTTTAGTGACTGCTGATTTCTGCAGTTATACCTTATTTTCTTTGTTTTCTAATTCCACAGAAATAATCTGTAAAATATTACTTAATTTTTTATGTAAAATTACACATAACCCTATAAAATTACAGAGAATTTCCTTTTAAAAACGTAAAATTAATGTAAAACCAAAATAAAAGCAATTACCTGTAAATTTAATAGTGGACCTTTAAATTACAACAAATATCTGTAAAATAACAGGTATTCACTGTATAATGACAAAACGACAAAATTCTGTTAAAAAATACAGACCGTTTCCTGTAAATTTACAGTTTTTTTTTACAGTGTAATTAATAATAGTTCTTCAAGAGTTATGACATAATTCATTAGTTATTGATTAACTAACTTAAACTTAACACAATCATACAATTCTATTACATACTAATTAGTTAACACATCTTCCTTAGTAGTTAACAGTAGTGACTTAAGTGTTAATAAATAATTATCTATTAGTTCCTCAATAATGCCTTATTAGTTATGCAGTAAGTAAGATACAGTATTCTAAAGTGTTACCGGTATTTGTTGAGGTGCTCGATAAGGCCTCTGCAAAAGTAAAGATTCGGCTCTCCATGCCTGTCTAGTGGAGCATTGGAAATGACTTCTTTGCAACGTTTTGCAAATCTGTTGTCTCCATCGATGTCCTTAATGTAATGTAACAATGTGTTATTATTACAGGTCTGTTTGAAAATGAAAAAATGACTGACAAATCTTTAACAAGTTTCAGCTTTGACCTTTTTGATAATGTCTGGGCAGGACTACACCTCAGTAATACACAATTTTTTTTAATTTTTTTTTTACTGTGTTCACAGTCTGTTAATCTTCAGTGTACCCAGCTTTCCCATAAGTGTCCTAATTTCATGTGTGTCTTTAGCTCCCTTATTTTTCTGTGTCTGTTAGTTGTCAAGCTTTGTTTAATGTCACAAATGACCGTGCTAAGTTTCTCCTTATATATGTAATATATAATTTCCTAATGATCCTAAATCATGTGCTTTAATACCACTACCAATTGACAATCATACTGTTACATATGTTTGAGGCTGCAGATGCTGTGGACTTTATATTTATTATACATTTCTGTCTTGTTATATTAAAATGATGCTGTGTTGTGGTGTTCGAGTGGCAGATAATTAATTTATTCTTTTTTTAAATGAAGTAAGTATTTTCTGACAACACACACTTACAATTCACAATAAAGTTACTTTTTGTACTGACAAAAGACCTTGTTGTTTCTATGTCCTACTGTTATTGTACAGTATTTACATGTACTGCAATTGTTCCATGAATTTGTTCTGTTAAATGGTAGTAATATCAAATATGTATCATTGTAACCTACTTTTATATCATTGTAAACTAGCTGCACTCTAAGTACATTTATCTAAGTACATTTTCACTCAAGAAATTTAACTTCATTACCTTTTCTTTATAGTATTTACTTGATAACAACAGTATACCTTTGCATATTTGTCAAAATTAAAACCATAAATGTTCAAATGTAAACTTGGAATTGACATTTACCTTCAAGCTCTCACTTTTGGACTTGGTTGTTTCATCCAATGTCCCTGTTCTCAGCAGCCACGACTGCAGGTTTTTGAAATGTTTCTCTACATTGGGCCCACAGGATGGACTGGAGAACACAACAGCAGCACTTTGAACCATGTCATCTAGCTCTATTAAAGTGCTTGCAGTTGTCAGTGAACCGAAGACGTACATCGCCAGATGGTAGTGGTTTGGCGCACTGTGGAATGTAACAAAAATAATTAGGTTCAAGAATATAACTATGGTCTTCAAGGTTATATGTTGATAGATGATAAATTGTACAACTTGTGCGTATTATATCCAAATCTGCAGTTTATGTAATACTTGTTGGTCTTTTGTATATTTGTTGAATAGATCATTATTCTTTTCATTTCACAGGCAAAGCCAATTTAGGGGAATTCAGAGGCCACACTGCTAACAGAAAGTGTCTGCATTTTGGATAGTTCAGTTCACATTGCAGGTAACATTATTAGTTTTTGGTATGAGGAAAAGAGATGTTGCTGTTGTGTTTTTTAGCCTAGCACATTAATGAAAGGTACTTCATTACAGAATCTGTATAAAGTTTATTGTACACTTAGCAACTGACACTAAAAGAGGGTTGTCACAAAAAGTAATTTTTTCAAGTACACAACTTACTACTTTCTGCACATTTCCTTTGCATTCTTCATTACGTGGCTGAGACAACGATGAAGAATGGGCACCTCAAAATCTTCTTTTTTTCCTTTACCACTTGCTATGTTGTAGTAGTGGTTAATAGTGTCTTTCAGGTTTTTTTTGGCAAATGACAGGCATATTGCCTCAACACCATTGACCCATCACACAGGATCATGATGGGTGACCGCATACCTTTTTTCCCAAAAGACCTTGCCACATCCGTCTGAAACGCCTCAAGGAAGTAATTAACTGAGGCTGTGGTGTGATCACAGGTAAGGTATGTGGCAACAGGTAGTGGAGATGAGTTTTTATGGGGATTCCTGACCACCAACTCATATACATAGAAAGGAGGAGATCCTTTCTGCTTTTTCATGATGCTGCCAGTCGCATCCAGATAGACAATGTCCTCCTGGCATCGCTCCTGATATATTTCAATCCCCCTGCGTGACCAAAGAAGAACCCCTTTTGGGTGTAGCATCACTTTCTGGAGGACCTCATCAGGACTTCCTTTTTTCTGGTCAACCATTATCTGAAGACTTATGACTTCATTACTGTGCTGCCGGCTTCTCTTACGTGCTTCCCACGATATATTTTTCAGGACATTCGGACTTGGAGCCTCATCCCGACAGCCAGACTCCATAACATCTTCGGGTATGCTTGTTAATTTGTCAAGGTACATTGCTCGTGGAAGCTGTCTTTGTAAGTCTTCGCCCAGTGATTTTCTTTCATGTGCCCTAACAGGTCTTCTTTTTAATTCCGTTAAATTATGTATACTCTTCTCCCCTTGGTAATTTACTATTGCCTTGAGGTCCTCTTCACTGTCCACAGTAACTGTTACTGTGACAGGGCAATCCTCGAATCTGCAGTAACCAAGGCAGGAGAATTCAGGGCTCGCATGTAACGAACCCATCACCTTCAGTTTGTGCCTTTTAAAGGCAATTGAACAGTATGGGTTTATGGTCCTCAGACCTTTTGAAATCACATTTGTCCACTGGAGTCCTTTAAAGCTTCTTTCTTTTCTGTTCTTCTTCAGCTTTTCCCAATCACTCCTTTCAATGTAAAAGAATGATGGGTTCTTGGGTAAGTGGATTTTTATAAATCCATCGTCATCAGAGGTATTACTCATAGACCCCTAATGAAGAAATAAAATGTTACTATAACCTGTACGTGTTCATTAATTAAATTTTTTTTTTTTTAACTGTGGAACATGTAATTCGAAAACCTTTGTTTCTGCATTAATAGTACAGTCAAACGTGAACACGGACAAATACTTATTTTTCACATATTGTAATTGTAACATTAACAATAACAAGGAATAATGTGATGTGAAGTCAATGTAGAACACAAGATTCTTATGATCGTTATTTTTCTTTCAATTACAAGACAAGGCATATAGGCACCCAACATTGAATTAAACAAATTAGAAAAAGAGTGACGACTAACCTTCTCTGAAGACTTGTGTCCCTCATCTTCAGCAGCACTTCCACTGGCCACAGACAGAGGAGTAGATGGGGAATATTCTGCATGCTGTGTTGATAGAAAGTCAAGCAATGTTTGACATTATAATTTAGAAGAACACAAGAAACCTTTATAAACACAAGGAGTGAAGACTAACCTTCTCTGAAGACTTGTGTCCCTCATCTTCAGCAGCACTTCCACTGGCCACAGACAGAGGAGTAGATGGGGAATATTCTGCATGCTGTGTTGATAGAAAGTCAAGCAATGTTTGACATTATACTTTAGAAGAACACAAGAAACCTTTACAAACACAAAGAGTAAAGACTAACCTTCTCTGAAGACTTATGTCCCTCATCTTCAGCAGCACTTCCACTGGCCACAGACAGAGGAGTAGATGGGGAATATTCTGCATGCTGTATTGATAGAAAGTCAAGCAATGTTTGACATTATAATTTAGAAGAACACAAGAAACCTTTATAAACACAAAGAGTGACGACTAACCTTCTCTGAAGACTTGTGTCCCTCATCTTCAGCAGCACTTCCACTGGCCACAGACAGAGGAGTAGATGGGGAATATTCTGCATGCTGTGTTGATAGAAAGTCAAGCAATGTTTGACATTATACTTTAGAAGAACACAAGAAACCTTTACAAACACAAAGAGTAAAGACTAACCTTCTCTGAAGACTTGTGTCCCTCATCTTCAGCAGCACTTCCACTGGCCACAGACAGAGGAGTAGATGGGGAATATTCTGCATGCTGTGTTGATAGAAAGTCAAGCAATGTTTGACATTATAATTTAGAAGAACACAAGAAACCTTTATAAACACAAAGAGTGAAGACTAACCTTCTCTGAAGACTTGTGTCCCTCATCTTCAGCAGCACTTCCACTGGCCACAGACAGAGGAGTAGATGGGGAATATTCTGCATGCTGTATTGATAGAAAGTTAAGCAATGTTTGACATTATACTTTAGAAGAACACAAGAAACCTTTATAAACACAAAGAGTGAAGACTAACCTTCTCTGAAGACTTGTGTCCCTCATCTTCAGCAGCACTTCCACTGGCCACAGACAGAGGAGTAGATGGGGAATATTCTGCATGCTGTATTGATAGAAAGTTAAGCAATGTTTGACATTATACTTTAGAAGAACACAACAAACCTTTACAAACACAAAGAGTAAAGACTAACCTTCTCTGAAGACTTGTGTCCCTCATCTTCAGCAGCACTTCCACTGGCCACAGACAGAGGAGTAGATGGGGAATATTCTGCATGCTGTGTTGATAGAAAGTCAAGCAATGTTTGACATTATACTTTAAAAGAACACAAGAAACCTTTACAAACACAAAGAGTAAAGACTAACCTTCTCTGAAGACTTGTGTCCCTCATCTTCAGCAGCACTTCCACTGGCCACAGACAGAGGAGTAGATGGGGAATATTCTGCATGCTGTGTTGATAGAAAGTCAAGCAATGTTTGACATTATAATTTAGAAGAACACAAGAAACCTTTATAAACACAAAGAGTGAAGACTAACCTTCTCTGAAGACTTGTGTCCCTCATCTTCAGCAGCACTTCCACTGGCCACAGACAGAGGAGTAGATGGGGAATATTCTGCATGCTGTATTGATAGAAAGTTAAGCAATGTTTGACATTATACTTTAGAAGAACACAAGAAACCTTTATAAACACAAAGAGTGAAGACTAACCTTCTCTGAAGACTTGTGTCCCTCATCTTCAGCAGCACTTCCACTGGCCACAGACAGAGGAGTAGATGGGGAATATTCTGCATGCTGTATTGATAGAAAGTTAAGCAATGTTTGACATTATACTTTAGAAGAACACAAGAAACCTTTATAAACACAAAGAGTGAAGACTAACCTTCTCTGAAGACTTGTGTCCCTCATCTTCAGCAGCACTTCCACTGGCCACAGACAGAGGAGTAGATGGGGAATATTCTGCATGCTGTGTTGATAGAAAGTCAAGCAATGTTTGACATTATACTTTAGAAGAACACAAGAAACCTTTACAAACACAAAGAGTAAAGACTAACCTTCTCTGAAGACTTGTGTCCCTCATCTTCAGCAGCACTTCCACTGGCCACAGACAGAGGAGTAGATGGGGAATATTCTGCATGCTGTATTGATAGAAAGTTAAGCAATGTTTGACATTATAATTTAGAAGAACACAAGAAACCTTTATAAACACAAAGAGTGACGACTAACCTTCTCTGAAGACTTGTGTCCCTCATCTTCAGCAGCACTTCCACTGGCCACAGACAGAGGAGTAGATGGGGAATATTCTGCATGCTGTGTTGATAGAAAGTTAAGCAATGTTTGACATTATACTTTAGAAGAACACAAGAAACCTTTATAAACACAAAGAGTGACGACTAACCTTCTCTGAAGACTTGTGTCCCTCATCTTCAGCAGCACTTCCACTGGCCACAGACAGAGGAGTAGATGGGGAATATTCTGCATGCTGTGTTGATAGAAAGTCAAGCAATGTTTGACATTATACTTTAGAAGAACACAAGAAACCTTTACAAACACAAAGAGTGAAGACTAACCTTCTCTGAAGACTTGTGTCCCTCATCTTCAGCAGCACTTCCACTGGCCACAGACAGAGGAGTAGATGGGGAATATTCTGCATGCTGTATTGATAGAAAGTTAAGCAATGTTTGACATTATACTTTAGAAGAACACAAGAAACCTTTATAAACACAAAGAGTGAAGACTAACCTTCTCTGAAGACTTGTGTCCCTCATCTTCAGCAGCACTTCCACTGGCCACAGTTGCCAGAGGAGATGAGGATTGTTCTGCCTGGTGCTTTTTGACAAAGTATATAATGTAATAATGATGTTTAAATGTAAACATTTCGAAAAGAACCTTGTTAAAATATGAAATGCCTGCATCTGTCTTTAAGAAACTCAATATAACAACCTTTATTATTGACTATCATCAGCAAGATTTGTTATATATATATATACTGTATATTTGGTTGTGTGTGTGCTCACCTTATGAAATACATTTTGCAGACGATAGCGATTGTTTTTAGTGTTTGCAATGGCAAGTGTAATGCACACTTGTCCCCAGAAGCCGTCTTTATTTGTAATAGTATCATCATAGTCGCTGAGTTTCTTTTTTAGGACTTCAACTGTCTCCACAATTTCATGGTCTACTATATGTATGGTTTTGTTCTATTGGGGAAATAATGCATTACAAATAAATGACATCGTTAGACATAGTTATTCAACTAAGTGTAATTTCACAGATGGATAGTTAATTATTGAATTACTCACCCCAAATAACTTGAATGAGTGAACTCTGGATAAAATCAAAAGAGGAAGAAATTAGGATGACACACACACACACACACACACACACACACACACACACACACACACACACATATATATATATATATATATATATATATATCGGTAACACTTTACATTAAGGTTCCTTTATTAAACATTAGTAAATGTATTAACTAACATGAACTAACAATGAGCAATACGTTTACTACTGTTTTTGTTAATCTTTGTTAATGTTAGTTAATAAAAATAAAGCTGTTCATTGTTTGTTCATGTTAGTTCACAGTGCATTAACTAATGTTAACAAGATTTTAATAAAGTATTAGTAAATGTTGAAATTAACATCAACAAAGATGAACAAATGCTGTATAAGTGTAGTTCATTATTAATTAATGTTAACTAATGTAGTTAACTAATGAACCTTATTGTAAAGTGTTACCTATATATCATTGCTGTAAAACTGTAGAATACAGTTCTGTTCAGTCATTAATAAATTAATATAACGCACTTTTGGACATTCAAGTAACTACTAATAACAAACAAGAATTAATAAAACGATTTGTAATTAATATTACGTTGCCGTGTGGTAGTTCACTTTTAGAAAATTACTATTACTTATTTATTACTTATCTATTAATTACCTATTAAAAAATAATAAAAAGGATCATAATACTTGTGTTTTACACATAATACATAATTAATGTACATTTAAGAAAAAAGGTAACCCACTTGTAATTACTGTGTCTATAATCTGTATTCTAAAGAGAAAACATCACAAAAACGCAAAAGTTTAAATGATATCAGTTAGTATTTAAGAATTCTCATACTTTTCACTTTAAAATAATGTTTAAAATAAATAGTAATTTTGGAATATTTGAGTCATAATTATTTGGTTAACACCATGATCTTTACTTTAGAAAAAAATATACATTAAACATTATACATTAAAATTATACATCTAACATGTACAGTTAATTATAGTCCTCAGTGAGGAGTGAAAAAAAAATGGATTAGATAACAGTGAACTACTAAGCCAACTAACCACTATCACATAGCCTATTAATTCGGTAATTCGAGTTTTTGGTTAATAAACAGTAGTTACTACAGTGTTAATAATACTCATTTGCGCTACTCATTTGCTCCTGTGTAGAAAAAAATCAAACTCACTTTACCTAGACAATAACTTTTTATAGAGTTGTTGTAAAGGCAAAACAATATCTATCCTTTGACTTTCCTATTTTCACTGTAAAGCTGCTTTGAAATCCGTGTTGTAAAGCAATATATAAATGAAGATGAATTGACTAGTTTTTCATTAATGATGGCATAGAACCGTATTGTAAATTTCTCACTGTACTTACTTTTCGGTGGCATCAATAGTCATACGTGTCTATTTAAAATAATTATGACAATTTATTGAACCAAAGACTGCATGGTCTAAGAAAAACATTTCTTTTTTACTATTCAGTAGACACTTTACTGTATAATAAACATTGCATGACATTAGACAGACATCAGAGAAATAATGCTAGCCTAGATGGTTGAATTGTGCTACGTAGGCCTAATTAATTTGACATGCATATGGCTAATGGTGTGTGTGGCAAACAATGTAATTGCCGTGATGAGTAAGGTTACTCAATGTGCAAATAAATCCAGCTGTGTATAGCAAATGGGGATTGTACATTTAATAAAAAGATGCAGTCACCCTTTCTTGCTCTTCGGCATCTTTCCAGTCATCAAATGGTGCAAGGTACGGTTTGTGTTGCTTATCAAGAAACAGCAATAGCCTACTGTCATCGCACGGTTGTTGTCGGTGTAGGTGCAAGTTTAGGCCTCGCAGGTGCCTGTTTAAAACGTATTACATATTTGCTCTTCTGACATTGCACTACGTTGCACAGTGTAATTTTACAAACAAATCATACTTTAGACATATTAAGGGTCATTCCTGGGATTCGGTAATATTTCAACTTGGACTTTTTTCATTTTTGAACTACATATGATTACATTTCTAAATATCCCACATTATTAGGCACATATCAAACCTTCAAAAAATCCTATTTTCCCATCTCAGGCATTAAAGACTTATTATTATTTTTAGTTTTTTTTTTTTCAGATTTGTACACCTTTTATTCTCAACCCCGTAACGGACAAAATTGAATTAACAGGATTTTACACAAAACCTACTACCTACTGCTCATGTGTCCCTCATACCAATTCAATGACTTCAAATGTAATATTTATGATAATTTTCACATTTGTATGTGATGGAAGTTACAAATATCCAAATTGTTTGTCCGTGGTCTCTTTATTTTAGTAAGAAAAAATGTAATTAAGATGTTTCACTAAAACCACAATTTTACTGTGTTAGCCCTTAACCCCTTAAGGGTCACCGTACCGTATACGGCACGCCTAACTTTACTTCCCTATATTACTATTTAATCCTAATCTAATTATGACAAACTATATATCGTTGGAAAGTTCTAAGACTCCTAAATAGATATTTAGGACTGTTTTTTTTGTTATAAATTATGTAGGAACATAAATAGATGAATTTATGACAAGAGTGCACCTCAAAAAATCTACATCAGGGATTCCCAAAGTGTGGTACGCGCACCCCCAGGGGTACGCGAGCTACCACCAGGGGGTGCGCGAGAGGAAAAATGTAATGGCGGTCTGTTTTTTTAATTGGGATTTTTCCATACAATAAAAAACATGAACAGTAAACATTTCCTTTGTAAATTCCTTTTCCTTTTATTTTAAATAAAAAAACTATAATTTATTAGTTTTTGATAAAACAAATACATATGAAATGCACAACGACACACCTAAAGTCGCTCACGCACATAGGCCTACAAGCAAACTCTACACACACGAGACCCGCGGAACTCCCCGCGCACATACTCATATGAGACGAGCGCGCGCACACACAAACTCTCCACGCACATACTTATAAAACGCGAGCACAACACACAAACTCGCGCACATACACATACTCAATGTGTCCCGAGCACACACACACAAACTCTCCGCGCACTTACTCATATGAGACGCGAGCACACACACACACACACACACACACACAATATCATAAAGATGTGGAAAAGTCGATCAAAAGTATGGCTACATTTCTCCAGGCTCGATGCCAACAGCGCGCGATGCAGTATTTGCGGTAAAATAATTGCTGCAAAGACCACGACGAATACGAATTATTTGCCACGACAAATATGATGAAGCCCTTGACAGTGCACGGAGTAAACATAAGAGCAGAAAGTGGCTCCGTCTTCGACTGGTAAATGAAGTTCTTTTGAAAATTTTATACATCAAAGAATCATGAAAAAAATTATAGTTTCCAAAATATTAAGCTGTTTTCATATTTCTGAAGGGTCATGTGACACTGAAGTAATGATTTTGAAAATGCATCTTTGACATCACATGAATAAATTACATTTTGAAACATATTCAAATAAGATTTAAAATTGTAATACAATACAATAAAATTGTGTTATGATGATGATGCTAGCTCCACGGTCATTTAATATTGCTGCAATGTTTCTTTTACGCGGCTGAAAATAACCGTGCTTTCTACTGAGCCTGTGTCTGTCACTCGTCCTCTTAAAAGTGGAAGCTTGTGCGTAGCTTTGTTGCATTATATTGAAACTTTGTTGATGTTGATGTTGCTATTGTCATGCGTGTTCTGGTTATTTGCGCATGATTAAACATGAGTCTTTATATGGCGATAAAACAAAGTTTTGTTGCGTTATTTTTTTTAAGTGGGGATTGGGGGTGCGCCAACCCGGTTAGGACATAGAAGGGGGTGCGCAGGAAAAAAAGTTTGGGAACCGCTGATCTACATCATAACAGGCGTTTATGGCGTTTGTCACAAAAAGTCGACGCACACACTTTTAATAATTGAAACTTTGGTTTTCATGCTAAAAGTTCATAATAAAACATTTAATCTAGTATTTGTCAATAAAAAAAATGTATAAAATAATATTATCCTCTAAAAAGTATAATATACATATTATCCTCTAAAATATAATATTATCTTTTTTATTGCCTTTTTTATTACATCACATATTTTAGTAGTTATCATAAATTAGGTATCATTTGAAAGCTTACGATCTCAGAATTCACCCTGTGTAAACTGTTTTGAAATTGGACATTGTGTTACCATAGAAACGGTACTCTAAATTATTTTATCAGGCTCCTCCCCTTTTGGGCGTCATCATGTTTCATAATTTATGATCAAAATATTTTTTAATCTTGACAAAACACATATTGTCAGAAAGGTCTGAGTCTCAAGGTTCCATATTTTGTGACAGAAGTGATATTTGGACAGAAATTTATTAATTTGTTATGGTAGAATGCATACAGTTAAATTCAATGGAATTCAATGACACCCGGTGGCTATTTTTGGTAATACGCCTAAACAAAATCTCATGGGAACTTCAATTTTTGTGATATCAACTTCAAATTTGGAACACAACTTGGTTAGATATATGGCTTTGATTTTATAGTAATTTTTTTGTAAAACATATTTTGTAAAATATATATTTTAAATAAAAGAAAAATATTAAATAAATTATATTTGATTTAATGTAAATTTAAACTTCCATAACTTTTTCATACTTTAATTTTTTGAAGTGCTTTCACTTCAGTAATAATCTGCATTTTTTTCCCTTTAAAACAAGACCAAACTTGGGTCTATACTCCAAAGCATTCTTGAATTACAACCATTTAAGCTTGAATAGTGCATTTTAATGTCCATTCTCAAAAAGGGGGGTGACAGCTAAGGGGTTAACATGTCGGGTGGTTATCAGCAAGAAATGCTTTAATTTTTAATTGTCTTCCTTATTTTATTTTCCAAAAATATTAATGTGACAGGGTTGAGAATACTGTAATGGGGTTGAATACTATTACAGGGTTGAAAGGACACATTGGCCCACTTTTAATTTGTATTTGTTTAATACGAAAATCCCTCTTGGAGACTCAAACAAAACACTATTTTATTTTTGGCAACCATGTAATAAAGACATAGCCTAGTCATATTATTATTATTTTTTTTTTTTCGTTTTTACTTTATTATCTGAACTGCAGTGAGAATTTAAACAAAGAAAACTACTGCAGACAGTACGGTCGTTAGTAACTTTCAAATATTTTTGGTAAGAAAAACAAAAATAGATTACCAAACATCCTTTTATTAAATGGGCACAATAGGTAAATTTACTAGTGTCTAAAACATTCCTCAGTGCTCGAACATAAAACAAAACTGCAGCAGATAACGGCAGATTGGAAGGCCGATCTCTTCCAGCTGGCCTCGTAGAGATTCTGGCAAACTATCCAGCGCCTCAGGAAGGGGAAGCAGTGCCCTACCAACGCTGTCTACAGTGTAGCCATCACGTCTTCCATTGAGGAAGCAGAGGCTGAGGGCTCGGAGGCGGACTCGTCCATCACCCGGGCTTAAGTCACAGAGGAAATCAAGAAACTCCTCGGTGGCAAGGCACCGGGGGTGGATGAGATCCGCCACGAGTACCTCAAATCTCTGGATGTTGTGGGGCTGTCTTGGCTGACACGCCTCTGCAGCATCACGTGGCGGTCGGGGACAGTACCTTTGGACTGGCAGACCGGGGTGGTGGTCCCTCTTTTTAAGAAGGGGGGCCGGTGGTGCTGTAGTGTTCCAACTACAGGGGGATCACACTTATCAGCCTCCCTGGGAAAGTCAATGCAGGGTACTGGAGAGGAGAATCCGGCCAATAGTAGAACCTCGGATTCAGGAGGAACAGTGTGGTTTTCGTCCAGGCCGTGGAACACTGGACCAGCTCTATACCCTCTACGGGGTGCTGGAGGGTTCATGGGAGTTTGCCCAACCAGTCCACATGTGCTTTGTGGATTTGGAGAAGGCATTCGACTGTGTCCCTTGCGGCGGCCTGTGGAGGATGCTCCGGGAGTATGGGGTTCGGGGTCCTTTGCTAAGGGCTGTCCGGTCCCTGTACGACTGCAGCAGGAGCTTGGTTCGCATTGCTGGCAGTAAGTCAGACTTGTTCCCGGTGCATGTTGGACTCCGGCAGGGCTGCCCTTTGTCGCCGGTTCTGTTCATAATTTTAATGGACAGAATTTCTAGGCGCAGTCAGGGGCCGGAGGGGGTCAGGTTTGGGGACAGCAGGATTTCGTCTCTGCTCTTTGCGGATGATGTTGCCGTGTTGGCCTCATCAAGCCAGGACCTTCAGCATGCACTGGGACGGTTTGCAGCCGAGTGTGAAACGGCTGGGATGAGAATCAGCACCCCCAAATCCGAGGCCATGGTCCTCAGTCGGAAAAGGGTGGCTTGCCCACTTCAGGTTTGTGGAGAGTTCCTGCCTCAAGTGGAGGAGTTCAAGTATCTTGGGGTTTTGTTCACGAGTGAGGGAAGGATGGAACGGGAGATTGACAGACGGATCGGTGCAGCTTCTGCAGTAATGCGGTCGATGTACCGGTCTGTCGTGGTAAAGAAAGAGCTGAGCCGCAAGGCGGAGCTCTCGATTTACCGGTCAATCTACGTTCCTACTCTCACCTATGGTCATGAACTTTGGGTCATGACTGAAAGGACAAGATCCCGGATACAGGCAGCCGACATGAGCTTTCTCCGCAGGGTGGCTGGGCGATCCCTTAGAGATAGGGTGAGAAGCTCGCTCACTCGGGAGGAGCTCAGAGTAGAGCCGCTGCTCCTCCACATCGAGAAGGGCCAGCTGAGGTGGCTCGGGCATCTGTTCCGGATGCCTCCTGGATGCCTTCCCGGGAAGGTGTTCCCGGCGCGTCCCACTGGGAGGAGTCTCCCGGCTGGTCTGGGAACAAGCCCCCCAGGAAGAGCTGGAGAAGGTGTGTCCAGGGAGAGGGAAGTCTGGGCATCTCTGCTTAGACTGCTACCCCGCGACCGGGCCCCGGATAAGCGGAAGAAGATGATATGGTATGGTACATGCTCTAAACTAATTTTCTACTCTCAACTTATTAGTTATTAATATATTAATAATATATTTACTGAAATTAAATTTCTAAACTGAAATCTTTGATTAAATTAAATGAATAACTTAACCTGTCACAAAGATTACAACCCCGAAACAATGACATATGTGACGGGGTTGAGTGTGATGGGGTTGAGTTTTTTTGCTCAAAATGGCCACTGCTCTTAATGTGGTATAGAAGAGTGGGCCACATGGCAGCCAATGAAATAAGTATATTTTAGATTTTTATGGATTAAAATAAAATTTTGAAAAGTCATAATTTTCCATCTTAATTGTATGTGATGGGGTTGAGTTTTTAAGCTTGACAGTAACCTCCCTGATAATATACCTCAAAAAATGAATAAAAAGTGTGATATCAATCTTCTTCTGCACCATGCTGTTGAAGAGAGCTGAATAATGCAACTTCCTGTGAATGATGTCACATATGACATACAATAATTATTTGTATACATTATAAAGGACATAAAGTATTGTGAAAAGCTTTTAAAATTTCAATTTGGTGAACCACCACTTCCAAAAATCTAGGGGACTGAAATATTACCGAATCCCAGGAATGACCCTTAACCATTCATTAAGAATATGAAGGTGATCATAGAGGTCAAATCTCAAGTAGACAGAACTGTAATAAAATATCTATTATTTTCAAGATATAACTGTAATGCAAAAGTAATCTAAGTTACTTAATTTTGCATTACTGCTGCAGTTAAGTTTTCTATGCAAAATGTTGCAGTTAATTTTTTATTTTATTTTATTACAAGTTAAAATAATGAACCACTTTTACCGACATTAAGCTTCCAGTCCTGAAACGATTTATTATGCCCCCCCTCTGGTGGACAACAGCTACCACCAGTCCAACTTAGCATATGTATACAACCATGTAACAGTGGTTTCCTTAATTAAGCATATTAAGTGTATGCTTTGATTATGTAGTTTAGAAAATGCTATCCGTCACAAAACAGATGGGGAGAACCACAAGAATCAGAATAACGAACACATGCAAAAATAAATTGAGTAGCTACTTCAGCACCATGGACAGCATAATTGATATGTATAGAGCACTTTTGAGGATTCAAAGTTATGAGGCATGGTCATGGATACCAATTTGTGTTTATTATATGTGATGTTTTGTGAGCAAAAGTCAGAAAGAGAGAAGAAAGCTTCCAATATGGACACAAAGAAATACATTTGTATAATGAAGAAACATTAAAAGCAGTGTTACACCAATCTTCGACAGACACACAGTCCTTGAGGCAACATGGCAAATACTTACTGTTATGTAATTCCAAAAAAATGTAAATGTATTCGCATGACAGTTACATATCACAATGACATTTATATTGCACAAATTAATGTCCACTACAGAGAGATTTGTGTCAACTAATATTTTCAATGGATACACAACCACAAAGGGAATATGAATAAAAGTCTCTTCTGGGCATTGTTCACAACTGAGAGGATATACTTGTTCAACTTAAGATCATGAAAGACACTGCAACGGTGCAATTTACATCATCTGCACTGGTTTGGGCTCTGTTGTGACTAAAACAGAAAAACAGGGAAATGAATGTTATTAATCATCAATGGCAGGAGTATTTAAAAACAGACGAAAACAGTATTTAACAAAAATACAGTATTTAAAAACAGAAGGATTTAAAGGCCATTTATTTTGTAAAACAACATCAGAATGTCCTGAAACATTGTAGTTGACACCTTGAGAAGGTGTACTCTACAGCTGAGATGGAATTGGTCTGTGGAAGCTAGGACTTTTATTTTTATGATTTTTTGAATATATGGACAAAACAGCATATATATAAGTTTTGGAGGGCTCTTATTTTGTAAAACAACATCAGAATGTCCTGAAACATTGTAGTTGACACCTTGAGAAGGTGTACTCTCCAGCTGAGGTGGAATTGGTCTGTGGAAGCTAGGACTTTTATTTTTATGATTTTCTGAATGGATGGACACACCAGGTAATATATGAGTTTTGGGGGGCTCTTATTTTGTAAAACAGCATCAGAATGTCCTGAAACATTGTAGTTGACACCTTGAGAAGGTGTACTCTCCAGCTGAGGTGGAACTGGTCTGTGGAAGCTAGGACTTTTATTTTTATGATTTTCTGAATGGATGGACACACCAGGTAATATATGAGTTTTGGGGGGCTCTTATTTTGTAAAACAGCATCAGAATGTCCTGAAACATTGTAGTTGACACCTTGAGAAGGTGTACTCTCCAGCTGAGGTGGAATTGGTCTGTGGAAGCTAGGACTTTTATTTTTATGATTTTTTGAATGTATGGACAAAACAGCATATATATGAGGTTTGGGGGGCTCTCATTTTAGAAAACAACATCAGAATGTCCTGAAACATTGTAGCTGACACCTTGTGAAGGTGTACTCTCCATCTGAGGTGGAATTGGTCTGTGGAAGCTAGGACTTTTATTTTTATGATTTTTTGAATATATGGACAAAACAGCATATATATGAGGTTTGGGGGGCTCTCATTTTAGAAAACAACATCAGAATGTCCTGAAACATTGTAGCTGACACCTTGTGAAGGTGTACTCTCCATCTGAGGTGGAATTGGTCTGTGGAAGCTAGGACCTTTATTTTTATGATCTTTTGAATGTATGGACAAAACAGCATATATATGAGGTTTGGGGGCTCTTATTTTGTAAAACAACATCAGAATGTCCTGAAACATTGTAGTTGACACCTTGAGAAGGTGTACTCTCCAGCTGAGGTGGAATTGGTCTGTGGAAGCTAGGACTTTTATTTTTATGATTTTCTGAATGGATGGACACACCAGGTAATATATGAGGTTTGGGGGGCTCTTATTTTGTAAAAGAGCATCAGAATGTCCTGAAACATTGTAGTTGACACCTTGAGAAGGTGTACTCTCCAGCTGAGGTGGAACTGGTCTGTGGAAGCTAGGACTTTTATTTTTATGATTTTCTGAATGGATGGACACACCAGGTAATATATGAGTTTTGGGGGGCTCTTATTTTGTAAAACAGCATCAGAATGTTCTGAAACATTGTAGTTGACACCTTGAGAAGGTGTACTCTCCAGCTGAGGTGGAACTGGTCTGTGGAAGCTAGGACTTTTATTTTTATGATTTTCTGAATGGATGGACACACCAGGTAATATATGAGGTTTGGGGGGCTCTTATTTTGTAAAACAGCATCAGAATGTCCTGAAACATTGTAGTTGACACCTTGAGAAGGTGTACGCTCCAGCTGAGGTGGAACTGGTCTGTGGAAGCTAGGACTTTTATTTTTATGATTTTCTGAATGGATGGACACACCAGGTAATATATGAGTTTTGGGGGGCTCTTATTTTGTAAAACAGCATCAGAATGTCCTGAAACATTGTAGTTGACACCTTGAGAAGGTGTACTCTCCAGCTGAGGTGGAACTGGTCTGTGGAAGCTAGGACTTTTATTTTTATGATTTTCTGAATGGATGGACACACCAGGTAATATATGAGTTTTGGGGGGCTCTTATTTTGTAAAACAGCATCAGAATGTCATGAAACATTGTAGTTGACACTTTGAGAAGGTGTACTCTCCAGCTGAGGTGGAATTGGTCTGTGGAAGCTAGGACTTTTATTTTTATGATTTTTTGAATGTATGGACAAAACAGCATAAATATGAGGTTTGGGGGGCTCTCATTTTAGAAAACAACATCAGAATGTCCTGAAACATTGTAGCTGACACCTTGTGAAGGTGTACTCTCCATCTGAGGTGGAATTGGTCTGTGGAAGCTAGGACTTTTATTTTTATGATTTTTTGAATGTATGGACAAAACAGCATATATATGAGGTTTGGGGGGCTCTCATTTTAGAAAACAACATCAGAATGTCCTGAAACATTGTAGCTGACACCTTGTGAAGGTGTACTCTCCATCTGAGGTGGAATTGGTCTGTGGAAGCTAGGACCTTTATTTTTATGATCTTTTAAATGTATGGACAAAACAGCATATATATGAGGTTTGGGGGGCTCTTATTTTGTAAAACAACATCAGAATGTCCTGAAACATTGTAGTTGACACCTTGAGAAGGTGTACTCTCCAGCTGAGGTGAAATTGGTCTGTGGAAGCTAGGACTTTTATTTTTATGATTTTCTGAATGGATGGACACACCAGTTAATATATGAGTTTTGGGGGGCTCTTATTTTGTAAAACAGCATCAGAATGTCCTGAAACATTGTAGTTGACACCTTGAGAATGCGTACTCTCCATTTGAGGTGGAATTGGCCTGTGGAAGCTAGGACTTTTATTTTTATGATTTTCTGAATGGATGGACACACCAGGTAATATATGAGTTTTGGGGGGCTCTTATTTTGTAAAACAGCATCAGAATGTCCTGAAACATTGTAGTTGACACCTTGAGAATGTGTACTCTCCATTTGAGGTGGAATTGGCCTGTGGAAGCTAGGACTTTTATTTTTATGATTTTTTGAATGTATGGACAAAACAGCATATATATGAGGTTTGGGGGGCTCTCATTTTAGAAAACAACATCAGAATGTCCTGAAACATTGTAGCTGACACCTTGTGAAGGTGTACTCTCCATCTGAGGTGGAATTGGTCTGTGGAAGCTAGGACTTTTATTTTTATGATTTTCTGAATGGATGGACACACCAGGTAATATATGAGTTTTGGGGGGCTCTTATTTTGTAAAACAGCATCAGAATGTCCTGAAACATTGTAGTTGACACCTTGAGAAGGTGTACTCTCCAGCTGAGGTGGAACTGGTCTGTGGAAGCTAGGACTTTTATTTTTATGATTTTCTGAATGGATGGACACACCAGGTAATAAATGAGTTTTGGGGGGCTCTTATTTTGTTAAACAACATCAGAATGTCCTGAAACATTGTAGTTGACACCTTGAGAAGGTGTACTCTCCATTTGAGGTGGAATTGGTCTGTGGAAGCTAGGACTTTTATTTTTATGATTTTCTGAATGTATGGACACACCAGGTAATATATGAGGTTTGGGGGGCTCTTATTTTGTAAAACAGCATCAGAATGTCCTGAAATATTGTAGTTGACACCTTGAGAAGGTGTACTCTCCAGCTGAGGTGGAACTGGTCTGTGGAAGCTAGGACTTTTATTTTTATGATTTTCTGAATGGATGGACACACCAGGTAATATATGAGTTTTGGGGGGCTCTTATTTTGTAAAACAGCATCAGAATGTCCTGAAACATTGTAGTTGACACCTTGAGAAGGTGTACTCTCCAGCTGAGGTGGAATTGGTCTGTGGAAGCTAGGACTTTTATTTTTATGATTTTTCGAATGTATGGACAAAACAGCATATATATGAGGTTTGGGGGGCTCTCATTTTAGAAAACAACATCAGAATGTCCTGAAACATTGTAGCTGACACCTTGTGAAGGTGTACTCTCCATCTGAGGTGGAATTGGTCTGTGGAAGCTAGGACTTTTATTTTTATGATTTTTTGAATGTATGGACAAAACAGCATATATATGAGGTTTGGGGGGCTCTCATTTTAGAAAACAACATCAGAATGTCCTGAAACATTGTAGCTGACACCTTGTGAAGGTGTACTCTCCATCTGAGGTGGAATTGGTCTGTGGAAGCTAGGACCTTTATTTTTATGATCTTTTGAATGTATGGACAAAACAGCATATATATGAGGTTTGGGGGCTCTTATTTTGTAAAACAACATCAGAATGTCCTGAAACATTGTAGTTGACACCTTGAGAAGGTGTACTCTCCAGCTGAGGTGGAATTGGTCTGTGGAAGCTAGGACTTTTATTTTTATGATTTTCTGAATGGATGGACACACCAGGTAATATATGAGGTTTGGGGGGCTCTTATTTTGTAAAACAGCATCAGAATGTCCTGAAACATTGTAGTTGACACCTTGAGAAGGTGTACTCTCCAGCTGAGGTGGAATTGGTCTGTGGAAGCTAGGACTTTTATTTTTATGATTTTTTGAATGTATGGACAAAACAGCATATATATGAGGTTTGGGGGGCTCTCATTTTAGAAAACAACATCAGAATGTCCTGAAACATTGTAGCTGACACCTTGTGAAGGTGTACTCTCCATCTGAGGTGGAATTGGTCTGTGGAAGCTAGGACTTTTATTTTTATGATTTTTTGAATGTATGGACAAAACAGCATATATATGAGGTTTGGGGGGCTCTCATTTTAGAAAACAACATCAGAATGTCCTGAAACATTGTAGCTGACACCTTGTGAAGGTGTACTCTCCATCTGAGGTGGAATTGGTCTGTGGAAGCTAGGACCTTTATTTTTATGATCTTTTGAATGTATGGACAAAACAGCATATATATGAGGTTTGGGGGCTCTTATTTTGTAAAACAACATCAGAATGTCCTGAAACATTGTAGTTGACACCTTGAGAAGGTGTACTCTCCAGCTGAGGTGGAATTGGTCTGTGGAAGCTAGGACTTTTATTTTTATGATTTTCTGAATGGATGGACACACCAGGTAATATATGAGGTTTGGGGGGCTCTTATTTTGTAAAACAGCATCAGAATGTCCTGAAACATTGTAGTTGACACCTTGAGAAGGTGTACTCTCCAGCTGAGGTGGAATTGGTCTGTGGAAGCTAGGACTTTTATTTTTATGATTTTTTGAATGTATGGACAAAACAGCATATATATGAGGTTTGGGGGGCTCTCATTTTAGAAAACAACATCAGAATGTCCTGAAACATTGTAGCTGACACCTTGTGAAGGTGTACTCTCCATCTGAGGTGGAATTGGTCTGTGGAAGCTAGGACTTTTATTTTTATGATTTTTTGAATGTATGGACAAAACAGCATATATATGAGGTTTGGGGGGCTCTCATTTTAGAAAACAACATCAGAATGTCCTGAAACATTGTAGCTGACACCTTGTGAAGGTGTACTCTCCATCTGAGGTGGAATTGGTCTGTGGAAGCTAGGACCTTTATTTTTATGATCTTTTGAATGTATGGACAAAACAGCATATATATTAGGTTTGGGGGCTCTTATTTTGTAAAACAGCATCAGAATGTCCTGAAACATTGTAGTTGACACCTTGAGAAGGTGTACTCTCCAGCTGAGGTGGAATTGGTCTGTGGAAGCTAGGACTTTTATTTTTATGATTTTCTGAATGGATGGACACACCAGGTAATATATGAGGTTTGGGGGGCTCTTATTTTGTAAAACAGCATCAGAATGTCCTGAAACATTGTAGTTGACACCTTGAGAAGGTGTACTCTCCAGCTGAGGTGGAATTGGTCTGTGGAAGCTATGACTTTTATTTTTATGATTTTCTGAATGTATGGACACACCAGGTAATATATGAGATTTGGAGGGCTCTTATTTTGTAAAACAACATCAGAATGTCCTGAAACATTGTAGTTGACACCTTGAGAAGGTGTACTCTCCAGCTGAGGTGGAACTGGTCTGTGGAAGCTAGGACTTTTATTTTTATGATTTTCTGAATGGATGGACACACCAGTTAATATATGAGTTTTGGGGGGCCCTTATTTTGTAAAACAGCATCAGAATGTCCTGAAACATTGTAGTTGACACCTTGAGAAGGTGTACTCTCCAGCTGAGGTGGAATTGGTCTGTGGAAGCTAGGACTTTTATTTTTATGATTTTCTGAATGGATGGCCACACCAGTTAATAAATGAGTTTTGGGGGGCTCTTATTTTGTAAAACAGCATCAGAATGTCCTGAAACATTGTAGTTGACACCTTGAGAATGTGTACTCTCCATTTGAGGTGGAATTGGCCTGTGGAAGCTAGGACTTTTATTTTTATGATTTTCTGAATGGATGGACACACCAGGTAATATATGAGTTTTGGGGGGCTCTTATTTTGTAAAACAGCATCAGAATGTCCTGAAACATTGTAGTTGACACCTTGAGAATGTGTACTCTCCATTTGAGGTGGAATTGGCCTGTGGAAGCTAGGACTTTTATTTTTATGATTTTTTGAATGTATGGACAAAACAGCATATATATGAGGTTTGGGGGGCTCTCATTTTAGAAAACAACATCAGAATGTCCTGAAACATTGTAGCTGACACCTTGTGAAGGTGTACTCTCCATCTGAGGTGGAATTGGTCTGTGGAAGCTAGGACTTTTATTTTTATGATTTTCTGAATGGATGGACACACCAGGTAATATATGAGTTTTGGGGGGCTCTTATTTTGTAAAACAGCATCAGAATGTCCTGAAACATTGTAGTTGACACCTTGAGAAGGTGTACTCTCCAGCTGAGGTGGAACTGGTCTGTGGAAGCTAGGACTTTTATTTTTATGATTTTCTGAATGGATGGACACACCAGGTAATAAATGAGTTTTGGGGGGCTCTTATTTTGTTAAACAACATCAGAATGTCCTGAAACATTGTAGTTGACACCTTGAGAAGGTGTACTCTCCATTTGAGGTGGAATTGGTCTGTGGAAGCTAGGACTTTTATTTTTATGATTTTCTGAATGTATGGACACACCAGGTAATATATGAGGTTTGGGGGGCTCTTATTTTGTAAAACAGCATCAGAATGTCCTGAAATATTGTAGTTGACACCTTGAGAAGGTGTACTCTCCAGCTGAGGTGGAACTGGTCTGTGGAAGCTAGGACTTTTATTTTTATGATTTTCTGAATGGATGGACACACCAGGTAATATATGAGTTTTGGGGGGCTCTTATTTTGTAAAACAGCATCAGAATGTCCTGAAACATTGTAGTTGACACCTTGAGAAGGTGTACTCTCCAGCTGAGGTGGAATTGGTCTGTGGAAGCTAGGACTTTTATTTTTATGATTTTTCGAATGTATGGACAAAACAGCATATATATGAGGTTTGGGGGGCTCTCATTTTAGAAAACAACATCAGAATGTCCTGAAACATTGTAGCTGACACCTTGTGAAGGTGTACTCTCCATCTGAGGTGGAATTGGTCTGTGGAAGCTAGGACTTTTATTTTTATGATTTTTTGAATGTATGGACAAAACAGCATATATATGAGGTTTGGGGGGCTCTCATTTTAGAAAACAACATCAGAATGTCCTGAAACATTGTAGCTGACACCTTGTGAAGGTGTACTCTCCATCTGAGGTGGAATTGGTCTGTGGAAGCTAGGACCTTTATTTTTATGATCTTTTGAATGTATGGACAAAACAGCATATATATGAGGTTTGGGGGCTCTTATTTTGTAAAACAACATCAGAATGTCCTGAAACATTGTAGTTGACACCTTGAGAAGGTGTACTCTCCAGCTGAGGTGGAATTGGTCTGTGGAAGCTAGGACTTTTATTTTTATGATTTTTTGAATGTATGGACAAAACAGCATATATATGAGGTTTGGGGGGCTCTCATTTTAGAAAACAACATCAGAATGTCCTGAAACATTGTAGCTGACACCTTGTTAAGGTGTACTCTCCATCTGAGGTGGAATTGGTCTGTGGAAGCTAGGACCTTTATTTTTATGATCTTTTGAATGTATGGACAAAACAGCATATATATGAGGTTTGGGGGCTCTTATTTTGTAAAACAACATCAGAATGTCCTGAAACATTGTAGTTGACACCTTGAGAAGGTGTACTCTCCAGCTGAGGTGGAATTGGTCTGTGGAAGCTAGGACTTTTATTTTTATGATTTTCTGAATGGATGGACACACCAGGTAATATATGAGTTTTGGGGGGCTCTTATTTTGTAAAACAGCATCAGAATGTCATGAAACATTGTAGTTGACACCTTGAGAAGGTGTACTCTCCAGCTGAGGTGGAATTGGTCTGTGGAAGCTAGGACTTTTATTTTTATGATTTTCTGAATGGATGGACACACCAGTTAATATATGAGTTTTGGGGGGCTCTTATTTTGTAAAACAGCATCAGAATGTCCTGAAACATTGTAGTTGACACCTTGAGAATGTGTACTCTCCATTTGAGGTGGAATTGGCCTGTGGAAGCTAGGACTTTTATTTTTATGATTTTTTGAATGTATGGACAAAACAGCATATATATGAGGTTTGGGGGGCTCTCATTTTAGAAAACAACATCAGAATGTCCTGAAACATTGTAGCTGACACCTTGTGAAGGTGTACTCTCCATCTGAGGTGGAATTGGTCTGTGGAAGCTAGGACTTTTATTTTTATGATTTTCTGAATGTATGGACAAAACAGCATATATATGAGATTTGGGGAGCTCTTATTTTGTTAAACAACATCAGAATGTCCTGAAACATTGTAGTTGACACCTTGAGAAGGTGTACTCTCCATTTGAGGTGGAATTGGCCTGTGGAAGCTAGGACTTTTATTTTTATGATTTTCTGAATGGATGGACACACCAGTTAATATATGAGTTTTGGGGGGCTCTTATTTTGTAAAACAGCATCAGAATGTCCTGAAACATTGTAGTTGACACCTTGAGAAGGTGTACTCTCCAGCTGAGGTGGAACTGGTCTGTGGAAGCTAGGACTTTTATTTTTATGATTTTCTGAATGGATGGACACACCAGGTACTATATGAGTTTTGGGGGGCTCTTATTTTGTAAAACAGCATCAGAATGTCCTGAAACATTGTAGTTGACACCTTGAGAAGGTGTACTCTCCAGCTGAGGTGGAACTGGTTTGTGGAAGCTAGGACTTTTATTTTTATGATTTTTTGAATGTATGGACAAAACAGCATATATATGAGGTTTGGGGGGCTCTCATTTTAGAAAACAACATCAGAATGTCCTGAAACATTGTAGCTGACACCTTGTGAAGGTGTACTCTCCATCTGAGGTGGAATTGGTCTGTGGAAGCTAGGACCTTTATTTTTATGATCTTTTGAATGTATGGACAAAACAGCATATATATGAGGTTTGGGGGGCTCTTATTTTGTAAAACAACATCAGAATGTCCTGAAACATTGTAGTTGACACCTTGAGAAGGTGTACTCTCCAGCTGAGGTGGAATTGGTCTGTGGAAGCAAGGACTTTTATTTTTATGATTTTCTGAATGGATGGACACACCAGTTAATATATGAGTTTTGGGGGGCTCTTATTTTGTAAAACAGCATCAGAATGTCCTGAAACATTGTAGTTGACACCTTGAGAATGTGTACTCTCCATTTGAGGTGGAATTGGCCTGTGGAAGCTAGGACTTTTATTTTTATGATTTTCTGAATGGATGGACACACCAGGTAATATATGAGTTTTGGGGGGCTCTTATTTTGTAAAACAGCATCAGAATGTCCTGAAACATTGTAGTTGACACCTTGAGAATGTGTACTCTCCATTTGAGGTGGAATTGGCCTGTGGAAGCTAGGACTTTTATTTTATGATTTTTTGAATGTATGGACAAAACAGCATATATATGAGGTTTGGGGGGCTCTCATTTTAGAAAACAACATCAGAATGTCCTGAAACATTGTAGCTGACACCTTGAGAAGGTGTACTCTCCATCTGAGGTGGAATTGGTCTGTGGAAGCTAGGACTTTTATTTTTATGATTTTCTGAATGGATGGACACACCAGGTAATATATGAGTTTTGGGGGGCTCTTATTTTGTAAAACAGCATCAGAATTTCCTGAAACATTGTAGTTGACACCTTGAGAAGGTGTACTCTCCAGCTGAGGTGGAACTGGTCTGTGGAAGCTAGGACTTTTATTTTTATGATTTTCTGAATGGATGGACACACCAGGTAATAAATTAGTTTTGGGGGGCTCTTATTTTGTTAAACAACATCAGAATGTCCTGAAACATTGTAGTTGACACCTTGAGAAGGTGTACTCTCCATTTGAGGTGGAATTGGTCTGTGGAAGCTAGGACTTTTATTTTTATGATTTTCTGAATGTATGGACACACCAGGTAATATATGAGGTTTGGGGGGCTCTTATTTTGTAAAACAGCATCAGAATGTCCTGAAACATTGTAGTTGACACCTTGAGAAGGTGTACTCTCCAGCTGAGGTGGAACTGGTCTGTGGAAGCTAGGACTTTTATTTTTATGATTTTCTGAATGGATGGACACACCAGGTAATATATGAGTTTTGGGGGGCTCTTATTTTGTAAAACAGCATCAGAATGTCCTGAAACATTGTAGTTGACACCTTGAGAAGGTGTACTCTCCAGCTGATGTGGAATTGGTCTGTGGAAGCTAGGACTTTTATTTTTATGATTTTTTGAATGTATGGACAAAACAGCATATATATGAGGTTTGGGGGGCTCTCATTTTAGAAAACAACATCAGAATGTCCTGAAACATTGTAGCTGACACCTTGTGAAGGTGTACTCTCCATCTGAGGTGGAATTGGTCTGTGGAAGCTAGGACTTTTATTTTTATGATTTTTTGAATGTATGGACAAAACAGCATATATATGAGGTTTGGGGGGCTCTCATTTTAGAAAACAACATCAGAATGTCCTGAAACATTGTAGCTGACACCTTGTGAAGGTGTACTCTCCATCTGAGGTGGAATTGGTCTGTGGAAGCTAGGACCTTTATTTTTATGATCTTTTGAATGTATGGACAAAACAGCATATATATGAGGTTTGGGGGCTCTTATTTTGTAAAACAACATCAGAATGTCCTGAAACATTGTAGTTGACACCTTGAGAAGGTGTACTCTCCAGCTGAGGTGGAATTGGTCTGTGGAAGCTAGGACTTTTATTTTTATGATTTTCTGAATGGATGGACACACCAGGTAATATATGAGTTTTGGGGGGCTCTTATTTTGTAAAACAGCATCAGAATGTCCTGAAACATTGTGGTTGACACCTTGAGAAGGTGTACTCTCCAGCTGAGGTGGAATTGGTCTGTGGAAGCTAGGACTTTTATTTTTATGATTTTTTGAATGTATGGACAAAACAGCATATATATGAGGTTTGGGGGGCTCTCATTTTAGAAAACAACATCAGAATGTCCTGAAACATTGTAGCTGACACCTTGTGAAGGTGTACTCTCCATCTGAGGTGGAATTGGTCTGTGGAAGCTAGGACTTTTATTTTTATGATTTTTTGAATGTATGGACAAAACAGCATATATATGAGGTTTGGGGGGCTCTCATTTTAGAAAACAACATCAGAATGTCCTGAAACATTGTAGCTGACACCTTGTGAAGGTGTACTCTCCATCTGAGGTGGAATTGGTCTGTGGAAGCTAGGACCTTTATTTTTATGATCTTTTGAATGTATGGACAAAACAGCATATATATGAGGTTTGGGGGCTCTTAGTTTGTAAAACAACATCAGAATGTCCTGAAACATTGTAGTTGACACCTTGAGAAGGTGTACTCTCCAGCTGAGGTGGAATTGGTCTGTGGAAGCTAAGACTTTTATTTTTATGATTTTCTGAATGGATGGACACACCAGGTAATATATGAGGTTTGGGGGGCTCTTATTTTGTAAAACAACATCAGAATGTCCTGAACCATTGTAGTTGACACCTTGAGAAGGTGTACTCTCCAGCTGAGGTGGAATTGGTCTGTGGAAGCTAGGACTTTTATTTTTATGATTTTCTGAATGTATGGACACACCAGGTAATATATGAGATTTGGAGGGCTCTTATTTTGTAAAACAACATCAGAATGTCCTGAAACATTGTAGTTGACACCTTGAGAAGGTGTACTCTCCAGCTGAGGTGGAATTGGTCTGTGGAAGCTAGGACTTTTATTTTTATGATTTTCTGAATGGATGGACACACCAGTTAATAAATGAGTTTTGGGGGGCTCTTATTTTGTAAAACAGCATTGTAGTTGACACCTTGAGAATGTGTACTCTCCATTTGAGGTGGAATTGGCCTGTGGAAGCTAGGACTTTTATTTTTATGATTTTCTGAATGGATGGACACACCAGGTAATATATGAGTTTTGGGGGGCTCTTATTTTGTAAAACAGCATCAGAATGTCCTGAAACATTGTAGTTGACACCTTGAGAAGGTGTACTCTCCAGCTGAGGTGGAATTGGTCTGTGGAAGCTAGGACTTTTATTTTTATGATTTTCTGAATGGATGGACACACCAGTTAATATATGAGTTTTGGGGGGCTCTTATTTTGTAAAACAGCATCAGAATGTCCTGAAACATTGTAGTTGACACCTTGAGAATGGGTACTCTCCATTTGAGGTGGAATTGGCCTGTGGAAGCTAGGACTTTTATTTTTATGATTTTTTGAATGTATGGACAAAACAGCATATATATGAGGTTTGGGGGGCTCTCATTTTAGAAAACAACATCAGAATGTCCTGAAACATTGTAGCTGACACCTTGTGAAGGTGTACTCTCCATCTGAGGTGGAATTGGTCTGTGGAAGCTAGGACTTTTATTTTTATGATTTTCTGAATGTATGGACAAAACAGCATATATATGAGATTTGGGGAGCTCTTATTTTGTTAAACAACATCAGAATGTCCTGAAACATTGTAGTTGACACCTTGAGAAGGTGTACTCTCCATTTGAGGTGGAATTGGCCTGTGGAAGCTAGGACTTTTATTTTTATGATTTTCTGAATGGATGGACACACCAGTTAATATATGAGTTTTGGGGGGCTCTTATTTTGTAAAACAGCATCAGAATGTCCTGAAACATTGTAGTTGACACCTTGAGAAGGTGTACTCTCCAGCTGAGGTGGAACTGGTCTGTGGAAGCTAGGACTTTTATTTTTATGATTTTCTGAATGGATGGACACACCAGGTAATATATGAGTTTTGGGGGGCTCTTATTTTGTAAAACAGCATCAGAATGTCCTGAAACATTGTAGTTGACACTAGAGGTCTGCACTCCCGCGGGAGTCCCGCGGGACCCGCGGGTTGCGACGCAAAACAGTGCGGCGCGGGACAAATTTTGAAAGGTCATTGCGGGCGCGGGCGGGATGATGGAGGTGCACTTGCGGGTGCGGGCGGGAGGGATGATACGCTGCACTCCCGCAAATTAAATATGAGTGTAAAGTAAAATATATAAATGATTAAAGTAGCGTACATAATTTGTAGTTTTGAGGGAGATTCTGTTTGGCAGCAATAAAAACGTTTTAAGCAGCCTAAACTTGTGGATGTTGTCCTTTGGAGTACGGGCGGGGCCTAATCTCACGCACACTTGTTTAGAGACAATTCCTTCCCGCTGCTCCGTGTTCGAACTCGAAAGCTCAAAATAGACAGCAATAACATTCTAACATTATCTAATATATAATTATATATATTAGATAGATAATAATATTACCTAATCGAATAATAATTATTTTATTTTTTTTGGTTACTGTTAGCCTACTAGTGAATATTATGCTGTTCGTAGGCCTAATATGGGACCGTTTCGTGTTTTGGTGATCAAATTTTAAATGTTTAAATGGCCTGTAGTCTAGGATAAAAATGATCCTTTTAACAAATGTTCCTATGTGTGTAGGCCATGCCTAAGGCTGTTTTTATGTTACATGATAATTAAGCCTATTGAAATTTGGGCCGATTAATGTTTATCTTTGTTGGCGTTAGTTACTGTAAGGAATTATGTGCGCACGCATTTTTTTTCCAAGACCTTTCGTGAGACAGAATGTGAACATCCATCCTGCTGCCTGCCGTCTTGCTGGCATTTGCGGGCGGGAGCGGGACATAATATCACAGATGCGGGCGGGAGCGGGACTAAAAATGACAAATCTTTGCGGGAGCGGGCGGGAGCGGGACTGAACACTGCGGGAGCGGGCGGGAGCGGGACTGAACATTGTGTCCCGCGCAGGTCTCTAGTTGACACCTTGAGAAGGTGTACTCTCCAGCTGAGGTGGAACTGGTCTGTGGAAGCTAGGACTTTTATTTTTATGATTTTCTGAATGGATGGACACACCAGGTAATATATGAGTTTTGGGGGGCTCTTATTTTGTAAAACAGCATCAGAATGTCCTGAAACATTGTAGTTGACACCTTGAGAAGGTGTACTCTCCATCTGAGGTGGAATTGGTCTGTGGAAGCTAGGACTTTTATTTTTATGATTTTTTGAATGTATGGACAAAACAGCATATATATGAGGTTTGGGGGGCTCTCATTTTAGAAAACAACATCAGAATGTCCTGAAACATTGTAGCTGACACCTTGTGAAGGTGTACTCTCCATCTGAGGTGGAATTGGTCTGTGGAAGCTAGGACCTTTATTTTTATGATCTTTTGAATGTATGGACAAAACAGCATATATATGAGGTTTGGGGGCTCTTATTTTGTAAAACAACATCAGAATGTCCTGAAACATTGTAGTTGACACCTTGAGAAGGTGTACTCTCCAGCTGAGGTGGAATTGGTCTGTGGAAGCTAGGACTTTTATTTTTATGATTTTTTGAATGTATGGACAAAACAGCATATATATGAGGTTTGGGGGGCTCTCATTTTAGAAAACAACATCAGAATGTCCTGAAACATTGTAGCTGACACCTTGTGAAGGTGTACTCTCCATCTGAGGTGGAATTGGTCTGTGGAAGCTAGGACTTTTATTTTTATGATTTTTTGAATGTATGGACAAAACAGCATATATATGAGGTTTGGGGGGCTCTCATTTTAGAAAACAACATCAGAATGTCCTGAAACATTGTAGCTGACACCTTGTTAAGGTGTACTCTCCATCTGAGGTGGAATTGGTCTGTGGAAGCTAGGACCTTTATTTTTATGATCTTTTGAATGTATGGACAAAACAGCATATATATGAGGTTTGGGGGCTCTTAGTTTGTAAAACAACATCAGAATGTCCTGAAACATTGTAGTTGACACCTTGAGAAGGTGTACTCTCCAGCTGAGGTGGAATTGGTCTGTGGAAGCTAAGACTTTTATTTTTATGATTTTCTGAATGGATGGACACACCAGGTAATATATGAGGTTTGGGGGGCTCTTATTTTGTAAAACAACATCAGAATGTCCTGAACCATTGTAGTTGACACCTTGAGAAGGTGTACTCTCCAGCTGAGGTGGAATTGGTCTGTGGAAGCTAGGACTTTTATTTTTATGATTTTCTGAATGTATGGACACACCAGGTAATATATGAGATTTGGAGGGCTCTTATTTTGTAAAACAACATCAGAATGTCCTGAAACATTGTAGTTGACACCTTGAGAAGGTGTACTCTCCAGCTGAGGTGGAATTGGTCTGTGGAAGCTAGGACTTTTATTTTTATGATTTTCTGAATGGATGGACACACCAGTTAATAAATGAGTTTTGGGGGGCTCTTATTTTGTAAAACAGCATTGTAGTTGACACCTTGAGAATGTGTACTCTCCATTTGAGGTGGAATTGGCCTGTGGAAGCTAGGACTTTTATTTTTATGATTTTCTGAATGGATGGACACACCAGGTAATATATGAGTTTTGGGGGGCTCTTATTTTGTAAAACAGCATCAGAATGTCCTGAAACATTGTAGTTGACACCTTGAGAAGGTGTACTCTCCAGCTGAGGTGGAATTGGTCTGTGGAAGCTAGGACTTTTATTTTTATGATTTTCTGAATGGATGGACACACCAGTTAATATATGAGTTTTGGGGGGCTCTTATTTTGTAAAACAGCATCAGAATGTCCTGAAACATTGTAGTTGACACCTTGAGAATGGGTACTCTCCATTTGAGGTGGAATTGGCCTGTGGAAGCTAGGACTTTTATTTTTATGATTTTTTGAATGTATGGACAAAACAGCATATATATGAGGTTTGGGGGGCTCTCATTTTAGAAAACAACATCAGAATGTCCTGAAACATTGTAGCTGACACCTTGTGAAGGTGTACTCTCCATCTGAGGTGGAATTGGTCTGTGGAAGCTAGGACTTTTATTTTTATGATTTTCTGAATGTATGGACAAAACAGCATATATATGAGATTTGGGGAGCTCTTATTTTGTTAAACAACATCAGAATGTCCTGAAACATTGTAGTTGACACCTTGAGAAGGTGTACTCTCCATTTGAGGTGGAATTGGCCTGTGGAAGCTAGGACTTTTATTTTTATGATTTTCTGAATGGATGGACACACCAGTTAATATATGAGTTTTGGGGGGCTCTTATTTTGTAAAACAGCATCAGAATGTCCTGAAACATTGTAGTTGACACCTTGAGAAGGTGTACTCTCCAGCTGAGGTGGAACTGGTCTGTGGAAGCTAGGACTTTTATTTTTATGATTTTCTGAATGGATGGACACACCAGGTAATATATGAGTTTTGGGGGGCTCTTATTTTGTAAAACAGCATCAGAATGTCCTGAAACATTGTAGTTGACACTAGAGGTCTGCACTCCCGCGGGAGTCCCGCGGGACCCGCGGGTTGCGACGCAAAACAGTGCGGCGCGGGACAAATTTTGAAAGGTCATTGCGGGCGCGGGCGGGATGATGGAGGTGCACTTGCGGGTGCGGGCGGGAGGGATGATACGCTGCACTCCCGCAAATTAAATATGAGTGTAAAGTAAAATATATAAATGATTAAAGTAGCGTACATAATTTGTAGTTTTGAGGGAGATTCTGTTTGGCAGCAATAAAAACGTTTTAAGCAGCCTAAACTTGTGGATGTTGTCCTTTGGAGTACGGGCGGGGCCTAATCTCACGCACACTTGTTTAGAGACAATTCCTTCCCGCTGCTCCGTGTTCGAACTCGAAAGCTCAAAATAGACAGCAATAACATTCTAACATTATCTAATATATAATTATATATATTAGATAGATAATAATATTACCTAATCGAATAATAATTATTTTATTTTTTTTGGTTACTGTTAGCCTACTAGTGAATATTATGCTGTTCGTAGGCCTAATATGGGACCGTTTCGTGTTTTGGTGATCAAATTTTAAATGTTTAAATGGCCTGTAGTCTAGGATAAAAATGATCCTTTTAACAAATGTTCCTATGTGTGTAGGCCATGCCTAAGGCTGTTTTTATGTTACATGATAATTAAGCCTATTGAAATTTGGGCCGATTAATGTTTATCTTTGTTGGCGTTAGTTACTGTGAGGAATTATGTGCGCACGCATTTTTTTTCCAAGACCTTTCGTGAGACAGAATGTGAACATCCATCCTGCTGCCTGCCGTCTTGCGGGCATTTGCGGGCGGGAGCGGGACATAATATCACAGATGCGGGCGGGAGCGGGACTAAAAATGACAAATCTTTGCGGGAGCGGGCGGGAGCGGGACTGAACACTGCGGGAGCGGGCGGGAGCGGGACTGAACATTGTGTCCCGCGCAGGTCTCTAGTTGACACCTTGAGAAGGTGTACTCTCCAGCTGAGGTGGAACTGGTCTGTGGAAGCTAGGACTTTTATTTTTATGATTTTCTGAATGGATGGACACACCAGGTAATATATGAGTTTTGGGGGGCTCTTATTTTTTAAAACAGCATCAGAATGTCCTGAAACATTGTAGTTGACACCTTGAGAAGGTGTACTCTCCATCTGAGGTGGAATTGGTCTGTGGAAGCTAGGACTTTTATTTTTATGATTTTTTGAATGTATGGACAAAACAGCATATATATGAGGTTTGGGGGGCTCTCATTTTAGAAAACAACATCAGAATGTCCTGAAACATTGTAGCTGACACCTTGTGAAGGTGTACTCTCCATCTGAGGTGGAATTGGTCTGTGGAAGCTAGGACCTTTATTTTTATGATCTTTTGAATGTATGGACAAAACAGCATATATATGAGGTTTGGGGGCTCTTATTTTGTAAAACAACATCAGAATGTCCTGAAACATTGTAGTTGACACCTTGAGAAGGTGTACTCTCCAGCTGAGGTGGAATTGGTCTGTGGAAGCTAGGACTTTTATTTTTATGATTTTTTGAATGTATGGACAAAACAGCATATATATGAGGTTTGGGGGGCTCTCATTTTAGAAAACAACATCAGAATGTCCTGAAACATTGTAGCTGACACCTTGTGAAGGTGTACTCTCCATCTGAGGTGGAATTGGTCTGTGGAAGCTAGGACTTTTATTTTTATGATTTTTTGAATGTATGGACAAAACAGCATATATATGAGGTTTGGGGGGCTCTCATTTTAGAAAACAACATCAGAATGTCCTGAAACATTGTAGCTGACACCTTGTTAAGGTGTACTCTCCATCTGAGGTGGAATTGGTCTGTGGAAGCTAGGACCTTTATTTTTATGATCTTTTGAATGTATGGACAAAACAGCATATATATGAGGTTTGGGGGCTCTTATTTTGTAAAACAACATCAGAATGTCCTGAAACATTGTAGTTGACACCTTGAGAAGGTGTACTCTCCAGCTGAGGTGGAATTGGTCTGTGGAAGCTAGGACTTTTATTTTTATGATTTTCTGAATGGATGGACACACCAGGTAATATATGAGTTTTGGGGGGCTCTTATTTTGTAAAACAGCATCAGAATGTCCTGAAACATTGTAGTTGACACCTTGAGAAGGTGTACTCTCCAGCTGAGGTGGAATTGGTCTGTGGAAGCTAGGACTTTTATTTTTATGATTTTTTGAATGTATGGACAAAACAGCATATATATGAGGTTTGGGGGGCTCTCTTTTTAGAAAACAACATCAGAATGTCCTGAAACATTGTAGCTGACACCTTGTGAAGGTGTACTCTCCATCTGAGGTGGAATTGGTCTGTGGAAGCTAGGACTTTTATTTTTATGATTTTCTGAATGTATGGACAAAACAGCATATATATGAGATTTGGGGAGCTCTTATTTTGTTAAACAACATCAGAATGTCCTGAAACATTGTAGTTGACACCTTGAGAAGGTGTACTCTCCATTTGAGGTGGAATTGGCCTGTGGAAGCTAGGACTTTTATTTTTATGATTTTCTGAATGGATGGACACACCAGTTAATATATGAGTTTTGGGGGGCTCTTATTTTGTAAAAAAGCATCAGAATGTCCTGAAACATTGTAGTTGACACCTTGAGAAGGTGCACTCTCCAGCTGAGGTGGAACTGGTCTGTGGAAGCTAGGACTTTTATTTTTATGATTTTCTGAATGGATGGACACCAGGTAATATATGAGTTTTGGGGGGCTCTTATTTTGTAAAACAGCATCAGAATGTCCTGAAACATTGTAGTTGACACCTTGAGAAGGTGTACTCTCCAGCTGAGGTGGAACTGGTCTGTGGAAGCTAGGACTTTTATTTTTATGATTTTCTGAATGGATGGACACACCAGGTAATATATGAGTTTTGGGGGGCTCTTATTTTGTAAAACAGCATCAGAATGTCCTGAAACATTGTAGTTGACACCTTGAGAAGGTGTACTCTCCAGCTGAGGTGGAACTGGTCTGTGGAAGCTAGGACTTTTATTTTTATGATTTTCTGAATGGATGGACACACCAGGTAATATATGAGTTTTGGGGGGCTCTTATTTTGTAAAACAGCATCAGAATGTCCTGAAACATTGTAGTTGACACCTTGAGAAGGTGTACTCTCCAGCTGAGGTGGAATTGGTCTGTGGAAGCTAGGACTTTTATTTTCATGATTTTCTGAATGTATGGACAAAACAGCATATATATGAGATTTGGGGAGCTCTTATTTTGTTAAACAATAACAGAATGTCCTGAAACATTGTAGTTGACACCTTGAGAAGGTGTACTCTCAATTTGAGGTGGAATTGGTCTGTGGAAGCTAGGACTTTTATATTTATGATTTTTTGAATGTAAGGACAAAACAGCATATATATGAGATTTGGGGAGCTCTTATTTTGTTAAACAACATCAGAATGTCCTGAAACATTGTAGTTGACACCTTGAGAAGGTGTACTCTCCATCTGAGGTGGAATTGGTCTGTGGAAGCTAGGACTTTTATTTTTATGATTTTATGAATGGATGGACACACCAGGTAATATATGAGTTTTGGGGGGCTCTTATTTTGTTAAACAACATCAGAATGTCCTGAAACATTGTAGTTGACACCTTGAGAAGGTGTACTCTCCAGCTGAGGTGGAATTTGTCTGTGGAAGCTAGGACTTTTATTTTTATGATTTCCTGAATGTATGGACACAGCAGTTAATATATGAGTTTTGGGGGGCTCTTATTTTGTAAAACAACATCAGAATGTCCTGAAACATTGTAGTTGACACCTCGAGAAGGTGTACTCTCCATTTGAGGTGGAATTGGTCTGTGAATAAAAATAAAATAAAAAATAATTTATAGACAAACCAGCATATTTATGATTTTATGAGGACCCGAAAGATAATTATAGAGATATGTAGATAGATAATATATCTATCTCTCTCTCTCTCTCTCTCTCTCTCTCTCTCTCTCTCTCTCTCTCTCTCTATATATATATATATATATATATATATATATATATATATATATATCATATATATAATTACAGTATATAGATATATATATAGATAGATAGATAGATAGATAGATATATAATTATTGGGATAGATAGATAGATAGATAGATAGATAGATAGATAGATAGATAGATAGATAGATAGATAGATAGATAGATAGATAGATAGATAGATAGATAATTATAGGGATGATAGATAGATAGATAGATAGATAGATAGATAGATAGATAGATAGATAGATAATTATAGGGATGATAGATAGATAGATAGATAGATAGATGATAGATAGATAGATAGATAGATAGATAGATAGATAGATAGATAGATAGATAGATAGATAGATAGATAGATAGATAGATAGATAGATAATTATAGGGATGATAGATAGATAATTATAGGGATGATAGATAGATAGATAGATAGATAGATAGATAGATAGATAGATAGATAGATAGATAGATAGATAGATAGATAGATAGATAATTATAGGGATGATAGATAGATAGATAGATAGATAGATAGATAGATAGATAGATAGATAGATAGATAGATAGATAGATAGATAGATAGATAAGTATAGGGATATATAGATAGATAGATAATTATAGGGATATATATATATATATATATATATATATATATATATATATATATATATATATATATATATATATATATATAATTACAGTAGATAGATAGATAGATAGATAGATAGATAGACAGACAGACGGACGGACGGACGGACGGACTGAATAGCTGAATGTGAAATAGCCTTCGCCGGAAGACTAGTGTTTTCAGTTCAGATGACAGGTTGACGGTCTTACCGTAATAGCTAGTGTATACGCGCAACCCGAAATATAGGGGCGGCTAGTTTGACCGCTCATTTCGAGGTGGAGGCTGGCTTGACCGCAGTGGGAGGCCGCGGGAGAGAGAGGACGAGAGAGAGACAGACGAGAGAGACAGATGAGAGAGCCAGAGGGAACTTCGGCTGGAATGCGGGCGGAGGCCTTGGTACACTGTGGGTCTGTTGAGTTACAGTTTTATTGTGGAAATGAGCACGAGTGAAACCTTACAGTGTGTGGTGGAAAAGTGAGTGTGGGAATTGTTTTTGCTTTTCACTCGCAATCACAGCTGTCTGTTCCTCCCTCTGTCTGAGTCCAGTGAAGAGCCTGCTAATGCTGTGAGTTACACGTGTCTATTCCTCTCTCTGTCTGAGTCCAATGAAGAGCCTGCTAATGCTGTGAGTTACACGTGTCTATTCCTCTCTCTGTCTGAGTCCAGTGAAGAGCCTGCTAATGCTGTGAGTTACACGTGTCTATTCCTCTCTCTGTCTGAGTCCAGTGAAGAGCCTGCTAATGCTGTGAGTTACACGTGTCTGTTCCTCCCTCTGTCTGAGTCCAGTGAAGAGCCTGCTAATGCTGGAAGAGCCTGCTAATGCTGTGAGTTACACGTGTCTATTCCTCCCCCTGTCTGAGTCCAGTGAAGAGCCTGCTAATGCTGTGAGTTACACGTGTCTGTTCGTCCCTATGTCTGAGTCCAGCGAAGAGCCTGCTAATGCTGGAAGAGCCTGCTAATGCTGTGAGTTACACGTGTCTATTCCTCCCCCTGTCTGAGTCCAGTGAAGAGCCTGCTAATGCTGTGAGTTACACGTGTCTATTCCTCTCTCTGAGTCCAGCGAAGAGCCGGCTAATGCTTGATGAGCCTGCTAATGCTGTGAGTTACACGTGTTTATTCCTCTCTCTGTCTGAGTCCAGTGAAGAGCCGGCTAATGCTTGAAGAGCCTGCTAATGCTGGAAGAGCCTGCTAATGCCGTGAGTTACACGTGTCTATTCCTCCCTCTGTCTGAGTCCAGTGGAGAGCCTGCTAATGCTGTGCTGAGAAACGCGAAGAGAATGCGGAAGCTGTGGATTATGTCCATTCCTCTCTCTGTCCGAAGGTGCTGAGAAACGCGAAGAGAGCGCTGAAGAGAATGCGGAAGCTGTGGATTATGTCCATTCCTCTCTCTGTCCGAAGGTGCTGAGAAACGCGAAGAGAATGCGGAAGCTGTGGATTATGTCCATTCCTCTCTCTGTCCGAAGGTGCTGAGAAACGCGAAGAGAACGCTGAAGAGAATGCGGAAGCTGTGGATTATGTCCATTCCTCTCTCTGTCCGAAGGTGCTGGGAAACGCGAAGAGAACGCTGAAGAGAATGCGGAAGCTGTGGATTATGTCCATTCCTCTCTCTGTCCGAAGGTGCTGAGAAACGCGAAGAGAGCGCTGAAGAGAATGCGGAAGCTGTGGATTATGTCCATTCCTCTCTCTGTCCGAAGGTGCTGAGAAACGCGAAGAGAATGCGGAAGCTGTGGATTATGTCCATTCCTCTCTCTGTCCGAAGGTGCTGAGAAACGCGAAGAGAACGCTGAAGAGAATGCGGAAGCTGTGGATTATGTCCATTCCTCTCTCTGTCCGAAGGTGCTGGGAAACGCGAAGAGAACGCTGAAGAGAATGCGGAAGCTGTGGATTATGTCCATTCCTCTCTCTGTCCGAAGGTGCTGAGAAATGTGAAGAGACACATGAAGAGAACCTAAACTGAAGAGACTTTTAATATTGTTTTTATTATTTAATAAAAAAAGTATATTTATTTTGAATTCTGTGTCTGCCTGTCTCCTTCGTGCCCACGGCCGGCTCCTCAGGGGCGGCACGCAAGCGAAGGGGTGGGCGGCCCGCTGGCGCTCCACCCCGACCTGTGACAAATACGTTCAACAATTTTACATCTTTTACAAATGTTATCTAATAAGAAAAAACTTTAAAAAAAAACTTTACTCCGTAAAGACTCTTAATGTTAAGCATTTGCTAGAAAACGGTTATGCTACATCCAATGTATGTCTGAAGTAGTTGTTTTTATTATTATTAAAACCACTTTAATTGTTGTTAGCACATCCTCACCCAAGCACATGGTCTACACCTCACCACAATGGCACCCTCCAAAAACACTAATGTTTATATTTAAAAGAGTTTCTGATATGTTAAAGAACATTAAACATTAACAAGTCATCAATTTTTTATCATGATGATGAAAAAACACATAAAATAAAGTTTTATTTTAAATTTACACCCCTATCCAGTCCTGTGCAAAGCATGATGGGGAGGGGAAATCCTGTTCCGAGTGTTCTATATTGCTATTTTAACGCAACTAAACTCATTTATGTAATCTCAACTCAAATGGATTAAGTAAAACGGTTGAAAAGAATCGTGTTGAATTAACTCCATTTACTTAAGTAAATTGAGCTAGCAATAAATTTTATTTCTGGTCTACATGAAACATGTTCTTTCGACATGAAAATATTGAGTTAAGCCAAACGCAACTGTTTCAAGTCAGTTTAACGCAATGCATTGTGTTTGAATGAGAAAGCTAATACAACGGTGTTAAATGAAAATTATTTTTAAATGAACTGTTTAGTTTATTTAAAAACATTTTTGAGCGAAAACAAAAACTTCTCTCTGGTGACATAGGATCTCTGAAATATTTAATCTTTTAAATCTTGTAGTATTTTTTTTATTTTTTTTAATGAAGATTGAAGTTTTGATTGATATTTTAATGAAGATTATTAAATTATTCATTTGTAAGAATCAAGATGAATAATACCATTTTTACTAGCTCAGACAAATAAATGACGAGTTAATTTATTCAACCTTTTATTCCAACAATATTTTTCTTTACAAAAATTTGATCTTTACAAAAATTTGATCTTGCACGAAAACAATATGAAAACAATATGAAAACAATTTGAAAACAATTACGCCGTTTACAGGTGGTCTAGCCAGAATAGGAAATCGCGGCAGGCTATCATGTTTTGGTCAAGGGTATAGTTGACCAGACTTTCAACTATTTCAAAAACGAGCGTTTTTGCATTTTTTGACACCAGTGACACACAGAGATCTGTTACAAATGTATACATACACAATATTTGAGTGACTTCTAGTTCACCACCACATTCACACAACACATCCAGAACTTTTCTGAGGATTACACAGATCGGCTCTTTGGTGTTATAAAACATGGGGGTCACATCTGTCCATGAATTTGTCAGGCCTCTCACAACATCCATTTCATTTTTGAGATTTGTTACACGTTTGGTATCCAACACACAATCGTTTTTCATATCACAAGCATCATCGATGATCCTATGCTTCAAGCTAACCATCTGGCCTCTAAAATAATCTTTAAACATAGTCTATTGTAGCTCTTAAACGACACTCATTGCCCGTGACGCACTCACACTCCGGATGATACTGGTACCCTGCATCGCTAGAACTTGACGGGCAGTCGCTCTTCATTTCAGAAGTTTCTAGATTTTTTGATTGTCAAATAGGCCCCTGTTTGATGATGAAAGATTCGGTTAGGTCCTTGAATCTCCTGAGTGAGTCCTTGCAATACAATTGTCCATGCCTTGTGCGTTAACGCCCTGAAGTTTGGGTTTTGGGTAAGAAGTGTGAGTCAAAGAAGCCCAGTTTGCGTTAGGTTCAGACAAACAGCAATGTCAGGCTTTGGCAGTCCATGTAACAAGCAAATGTTCCTTCAGCTTTTGATCAGTGAGATGTTGCAGTAGCACAGCAGTCCGCGCTTTTTACGATTTTAAATCCAAGGGTGCTGAAGCAGCCGTCTGTAGCGTCAAAACAGGGTTTAGCAGCAGAATCGTTACCACCACACACGCATCAGTTAGGAAAGCGGCTTGCGTGCGATAACTGAGGCTGAGTTCTGTAAGCTCTGAGTTTATCAGGACAGCGGTTGGGGTCCGCCCTCGCCCTCTTGTTGTGTTCGGGGTCGTCATCAGTAAGCCATAAATAACTAGGTCCTGCATAAACAACGAGTCCTGCATGTCACCAGAGAGAAGTTTTTGTTTTCGCTCAAAAATGTTTTTAAATAAACTAAACAGTTCATTTAAAAATAATTTTCATTTAACACCGTTGTATTAGCTTTCTCATTCAAACACAATGCATTGCGTTAAACTGACTTGAAACAGTTGCGTTTGGCTTAACTCAATATTTTCATGTCGAAAGAACATGTTTCATGTAGACCAGAAATAAAATTTATTGCTAGCTCAATTTACTTAAGTAAATGGAGTTAATTCAACACGATTCTTTTCAACCGTTTTACTTAATCCATTTGAGTTGAGATTACATAAATGAGTTTAGTTGTGTTAAAATAGCAATATAGAAAACTAGGAACAGGATTTCCCCTCCCCATCATGCTTTGCACAGGACTGGATAGGGGTGTAAATTTAAAATAAAACTTTATTTTATGTGTTTTTTCATCATCATGATAAAAAATTGATGACTTGTTAATGTTTAATGTTCTTTAATGTTTATATTTAAAAGAGTTTCTGATATGTTAGTGTTTTTGGAGGGTGCCATTGTGGTGAGGTGTAGACCATGTGCTTGGGTGAGGATGTGCTAACAACAATTAAAGTGGTTTTAATAATAATAAAAACAACTACTTCAGACATACATTGGATGTAGCATAACCGTTTTCTAGCAAATGCTTAACATTAAGAGTCTTTACGGAGTAAAGTTTTTTTTTAAGTTTTTTCTTATTAGATAACATTTGTAAAAGTTGTAAAATTGTTGAACGTATTCACTAAATAAATGAATCAATTAAACAATTGGATTATTTGTTTTAATTTTTGTTTGATATTAATTTTAGGATATTAGACCCTAATAGTTTTGGACGAAATTAAGAATGTTAACCTGATTCTACTACAGATGTGGCCTTTAAAAATGCGCGTCTCACAGAAAAGAATGCCACGAGCACTTCCGAAATTCTGCGGGATCGTGCAGAAGGGGGATTAGGTGTTGGACGCAGGAAATACTAAAACCTGTAGATGGCAGTCGTGTTTCATGTGGCCATACTGAGTTGACGAAGTATGACGAATACAATGTTTTCTTTTGCCAGTTACATAAACAGTCACATATTCTTCTTAAAAATCCGACTCAAACGCGCATCATTTGTCTTTTTTTTTTCTGTGTACTTACAGTAGAAGAGACGTGAGGTAGGCTATGATAACTGAGTCTTATAACACAATAATTTGCGAAGACCTTTAAAGAGACCGAGATCATTTGCGCAATATCATTATCTAATTTTACATTTAGTTCATTTTTGCATCTTAACGTTTTAAATAGTTTTAACATGGTTTTAATGCGCTTTTCTGCATTACACACAGTACTTTTTATACTATCATGTTTCCCTTATAGGCGTCGATTTCGGTGGGGACGGTGGGTACGCACCCACCAGATTTCGTCATGAGTCATTTTGTACCCACCACTTATTTCAGTCCATATTAATTTGACTTTTGGTTCGATTTTTTTTACCGTTTTCAGTGGTTATGAGGAGCTTAATTAATTTAACCTGAGATGTGCGTTATATCGCTTTTTGATCATTCTTTGTGTTGTCGAATTTTGACACAGTTTCATTATTTGTTCATAATAATTTGATTCATAATTATGTCATTTTTTTCTAAAAGTAAAAAAAAAAAAAAAGTTTTTTCTAAAAGCAATATTCTAAAGAGATACAAAGACATTGTACGTGTAACCACCAGATTTCGTCATGAGTCATTTTGTACCCACCACTTTTAACTTCGTTGACCGTTTTCAGTGGTTATGAGGAGCAATATGAGAGAAAAATGTTGTAATCATTGTCTGACACAACAAAAAAATATATAATATTCATTTTATTTTAATTTTCGTGTTCGCATTTATGAGGGAAAAAACAACTGTCAGTTTACGGTTATGGACGTGAGCGCTCTAAAAGCGGCAATAAAAGTCTGCTTTAAAACTTTCACAGAGACCTCAAACAGAACAGCTGCCTTTCTTTAAATCGAATTTCGTTTTGTATTAATTATATCTTAATTTTAATCAATGTTTCGTGAACCAATTGCCTGGATTTAAGAAGTAAATATAGCAGACAATCACGAAATTGGAGGCGCCGGCGATATCTCATAAATGAACCGAAACTCAGCGTGTAATGCACATTCACATTTACAGTGTATTTAGACACATTTAGACGCATTCATATTCATTACTTTTTAACCGGTTCTTTGTGGCAAGCTTTATGCGTGCGGTCGTGCGCTTCAGTGCGGCTATATTACGTAAACGCTCATCCATATGATATAAGTAGGCTAATTAAATTAATATAAAGGGGCGATTTGTCCACGAATTACTTAAATGAACAACTAGCCTATACTAGTCGACTAGAAAAAAAAACTTTTAGTCGAAAGCAGCCCGTATTCCACATATTTTCGAACCAGGCAACAGGACATCTGTGTTGAGCGAGCGACCCTGCGGAATGAACGAGCGGAGCGGAATATACAGAAATGCGCTCTCCACTCACGAGCTCTGATCGGAACAAACCCGAACCTCACTGTCTGCTGAACTTGCAGAATCATCAAAATATAATATTTTCTAAAGAAGAATTTTAAAACTTTATTGGTGGTAGTTGAGAAGAATTCCTCTTTCCATATCTAAATCATTTCGAGTGCAATATAAATGTATCATATTGTTATTCTTATTATATAAGAATAATACGTATTTTTTACAACATTTTTAACATATAGAGAATATAATTTTAGCGTGTTGTGTGTATTTCCTAATTATAAGCTTTTGGTGAAATTGCAACAAAATTAAAAGAGTAAAAGTGCATAAAACATAAAAACATGGCGTCGTCTCAAGAAATATCTGCGTACACACTAAACCACTGAAACCGACTCAAAACGATGTAGCCTATACATACCAGACCAGGCACTGTAATTCTGCCACAGACATACACTAAAAACGGAGAAGACTTAAAGCATGCGCATAAACCTTGCGCGCTATACAACAATAATATTAGGCACAGTAGCTTCTTTTTTTTATTTTTTATTTTTTTATCAAGAACTTTGTTGAACATGAACAACCATAAATGGTCTGGTACAAAATATGAGTCACGATATTCGATAGTTAACGGATGCATAAAGCTTGCCACAAAGAACTGGCAAAAGTAATCATGTGTCAAATATAGCAAGGAGACATTTTAATTGTTTACTAATCAACTAGTGTTTTATGTGTCAGTCAAAGATGTTGAAAATGCTGACTTGTCATCTTCGCAGATATTGTGAACGTGCCTAGAGAGAAATGCACACTTACATAAGAGAGTTATCTGTTTCTTTTCGTTTTGAATTGTTTTGTTTAAAAGTGGACATTTCAAGCTTTCTAGATACATTTCTGAGTTTCGGTTCATTTATGAGACGAGCTCAGTTCACGAGCAATGCAAGTTATATCGCGCCGGTGCCTCCATTTCCTGATTAAATTGTCTTAAATGCGTCTCCGTGTGGACAGAAACCAATGTAATCTTCCTAATTTAATCACGTAAAACACAAGTCTAAACACAAGCACCACTCTTCTGAATGATGGTAACCACAAACCTCCAAGAGTTTGTAAACCAATTGTTTGTAAAACATAGCCTATTTAATATTTACAAATTCAAAAAAAAAAAAAATGTTTTACAGTGTATAAATAAAACGACATGAAGAAAGTTATTTCCAAAATGTAATTAATTGCACAGTCTTTGTTTTAGCTGCTTGTTTTAGCTGCTACCAATTGCACAGAGTCAAGAAATTACAACCACCCACCCCCCAGGTCTGCCGATTCAACCCCCAATGCTAATCGATCTCCTCTCAGGGAATCAAAAGAAAACCGGTTTTTCCAGTTTTCACCAGCGTGTGGGCAGGGTTTTAATCCCTTGCAGTTCCTTTGTTTAAATGCTATTTAAGCAAATATACTATACGCTTTAAGTTATTTCAAATTAATGTTTATAGCTTAATTTGTTGATATCGCGTAACTTAATTTGACATATGTTGATTTAACCAACTGACATTGTAGATTCCATTGCATGCCAGGAAGAGGCTTATGCTTTGCTTTAAGTAATGAGCATTTACTATAATATAGCCGCACTCAAGCGCACGACCGCACGCATAAAGCTTGCCACAAAGAACCGGTAAAAGTAATGATTATGAATGCGTCTAAATGTGTCTAAATACACTGTAAATGTGAATGTGCATTACATGCTGAGTTTCGGTTCATTTATGAGATATCGCCGGCGCCTCCAATGTCGTGATTGTCTGCTATATTTACTTCTTAAATCCAGGCAATTGGTTCACGAAACATTGATTAAAATTAAGACATAATTAATACAAAACGAAATTCGATTTAAAGAAAGGCAGCTGTTCTGTTTGAGGTCTCTGTGAAAGTTTTAAAGCAGATTTTTATTGCCGCTTTTAGAGCGCTCACGTCCATAACCGTAAACTGACACGTTGTTTTTTCCCTCATAAATGCGAACACGAAAATTAAAATAAAATGAATATTATAATTTTTTTTGTTGTGTCAGACAATGATTACAAAAATGTTCTCTCATATTGCTCCTCATAACCACTGAAAACGGTCAACGGAAGTTAAAAGTGGTGGGTACAAAATGACTCATGACGAAATCTGGTGGTTACACGTACACTGTCTTTGTATCTCTTTAGAATATTGCTTTTAGAAAAACTTTTAGTTTTTTTACTTTTACTTTTAGAAAAAAACGACATAATTATGAATCAAATTATTATGAACAAGTAATGAAACTGTGTCAAAATTCGACAACACAAATAATGATCAAAAAGCGATATAGCACATCTCAGGTTAAATTAATTATAGAAAAAAACGGAACATTTTGTAAAAGCAAAACTGAACAAAATGCATACTTAAAATAATTGTATTAGGCTATGTGCTACCGAATATTTAATACCACTTCCCCATAATGTTGTAATTATTTTTTTAAAACAACATCTGTCAAACTGTCAATCAGATACCTCTTATCTGGTCATTTTTATTTTATTTTAGAAGTCATAACTGTTGATCACCCTTTGTATGCACTCAAAAAAATGATTTTAGCTCTTTGTTCAATTTCATTAATTAAAATGAGCATATACAACACAACCCTTCATAGAAATGATTCCAGCTTAATTTCATTAAACGTAATCAATGTAATTTGTAAAAAATTTGGTTTACCAAATTTTTTTTAATTGAGTCAACATGAATATTTTTCGTTCGTCTTAACCGGATGTCACTCAAAAAAAGAATTTTGGCCTCTTGTTAAAATAATTAATTACAATAAGCAAAAGTAACACGATTGTTTAATATTGTCACAACTTAATTTAATTGTGTTCAATCAACCTAATTCATTTGTGTGAAAACTACATGAATCATTGTTGCTGACATCTAACTGTACAGTGGATCTGTAGTTCCCAGCATGCTTTGCAAGGGACTGCATTAAGAGGGTCAATTTAGGGAAAAAGTGTTATTTTATGTGTTTTTCAGTAAATGGAAAGATGTTGTTAGTTAATGTTAGTGTTTAATGTTCAGTTATGTTAGAAACTTAGAGGACTTTCTGTAATGTTTTTGAATTTTGTGGTTACCATTATGCAGAAGAGTGGCGACTGTGTTTAGGCTGTGGGCTCAGTATTATGCTATATGTGCATTAAACCTCATGTTCAGGCTGTGGGCACTCAGTATACACTGTGTAAACCTCGCTTACAGACCTGCACAAGTAATAATTCAATTGAATACTAGTAATGTCTATCATTAGAAGTGACCATAGAGTCAAATTAACAAAAATTATAATGTTGGTTATTTAAGGCAGGACAAAAACTAAATGTAGTTAACCTGACAAAACTTTATCTAGCAGGAATGACTAAATTAATTTAAATTCATACAACAAGATTACAACAAATTATTTCAAACTATTTCGATTTTGTTGGAAAAGTGTAATTCAATTTCGTGGAAAACCTTTCCTTAATTTAATTAAGTTCGTTCAACAGATTATTTTTTTGAGTGTGGAATTTGTGAATATAAATATATAGAAGATATACAAACTGTCGGCAAGACCTCAAACCAACCCCGGACATTCTGAGACTAACGTGGAAAAATCTTTATGCTTAATGCATTAAGACAGTTCAATTAAAATATTTATTAATAATGTAATGGCAAATCAGATGCGCCCAAAATATAAATGCTACGCGTTGAGCTGCAACATTACCTCACAAGAAATATCTGCACAAGAACAATCACACAATAAATATCTGCACGAATTAAGAATCTGGGTAAGTCGCATTATTTAATTGCATTATGTTAGGATGATTTTGTGTATATATATAAAAAATACTGCTGGGTTTTTACAGGCAGAGTCACGTGTATTATGCTCACACTAAATTCTCTGTTGCACTTATATAAATGCCCATTGCATGCACAATCATCTTAATAGTTGTACAAAAAAGTTATGCGCTGGCAAGAACGTCACTTTGCTGTTTTAATAAAAGCAATGTTAAATATTCTGCATGCACTCATCTCCTGGAAACCACAGCAATGACAAAGCATATAAAAATCCGTAAACATTGTCCAATACCCCTTCTTGTCTTAATGAACCTTTTGCATTTACAAATATTTTTAAATGTCTGTATAATACAGTAGCCTACTGTAAATATTTGTGCCTATTACTATTTATAATTTATATTTTATTGTGGATGTTTTCTCACAATCATGACGTAATGTGAAGTAAAAGAAAAAATCTAATGTAAAGTTGTTTTTTATGCGCCACCTGGTGGATATTCTGTGAAGCGAAACACATTGAGGTATTTTTTAAGTAGGCCCCCCTGAAAGCACTTGCAGAATTCTGCGAGACTCTACGAGACGAATTGCCGAATGCCGCGGGAGAAAACGCGCGTTTTTAAAGGCCAGATCTGTAAATGGCCTTGAATTAACCTTATGTAATAAACTTAAGTCTACTGAAATATACATTGTTAATTAAATGCCACATAACCCAGTTACGTAGAGGCTGTTGACATAAAAAGTTAAGTAAATCCACCATATATTTTTAATTTTCCAGCAGAATTTTGATTAAACATTACACGGTCAAAACATATGCCTGAATTGTTCGCAATATATCCATAACATGCCCTTAGAAAAGGATAGACAGGATGGAATTTCTTTTTGTGCAGACTTTAAGTTAACTTTTACCAAAGATTAAAATGTTAAAGTTCAGTCCCTGAAGCGTTTATTAAATTGTATCTATAGTGAATTTAAAACACAGTGTACTGATTGTATATAACCCTACACGTTCACTTTTAAACAGTAGTCTAAATTCTGAAAAAACACATTAGGGGCCCTATTTTAACGATCTGAAACGCAAGTGTCAAAGCGCAAAGCGCAAGTAACTTTGTGGGCGGGTCTTGGCGCTGTTGCTATTTTCCCGGCGGGATAAATGACTCTTGTGCCAGGCGCAAATCTAAAATGGGTTGGTCTGAAGTAGCTTCATTACTCATAGGTGTGGTTTGGGCGTAACGTGAAATAAACCAATCAGAGCGTCATCTCACATTCCCTTTAAGAGCAGACGCGCTTTTTCTAAAGCGGATTCCTATTGTAACGGCGGATTTGCCAGGCGCGCGCCAGGAGCGGTTCACAGCCAAGGAGAGCAACACTCTCGTCAGGGACGTTGGGGATGGAGAAACACACCCAAATTAACTTCGGTTAAAAAGGCGTATGATAATTTGGGTAAATGTGTAAGCTAGATGTATGCTTTTATAATAAATTATCTATCTATCTATCTATCTATCTATCTATTGTAATAATGTATGATTTGCAAAAATGAAAACTGCTGCTTCTGTGTAGATGAGAGAATCAAGGTGCGCGTTGTGCACACGCTACATTGATTATGGCCAAGCATGCGCCCTTAAAATAGCATATGAATAACATGCGCAACGCGCCACTGACTTTAAACTATTTTTTCCTGGTTAGTAGCGCAATTGTTTTCTAAACCTGCAAAATAGCATGAAGGAACGTTTGCGCTGGAACACGCCTCCTTTTTTGCGCTGAACCGCCCAGGGAGCGCAAGTTCATTCCCTAGTTTAGCAACGTGCTTCTGTGGAGGGAAAAACGCGCTTTGCGCGGGTGCAAAATAGGAATGATACAGTACATGCGTCGGTGTACAAAGTCAATTGCGCTGGGTGCAAGATAGGGCCCCTATGTCTGTAAGATTCTTTGAAGCGTGAAAATTGTATCACGGTTAAACAAAAACGTTTCGGTTACTCACGTAACCTCTGTTCTCTCTAGAAGAGGGAACGAGTATTGCGTAGTTGCTTACGCTACGGGAAAGCCTTTCTTTCTCGAGATACTGAAGCCAAAAATTATCCTTAATTTTTATAATCTTGTCAACGCAGTGCGGCAGCCTGCAGACCTAGGGCAAGCTTACTAGCGTGCCCATTGGCTGCCCTGCGGCAACTGCAGCAGCCTACCGCTGAGCCCTTGGCGTGACGTCACGACCAATGAGCGCGCTTGGTGCGCTTAATGCGTCACAGCCCGCGAAAAGGGGTGTGGCTTAGCGTATATAAACAGGGCTCGGAGGCTGCTTCTCTGGTTTCTGTCGCATGAAGCGAAATGAGCTCGTGGTGCGAGCACGGCGGGCTACGCAATACTCGTTCCCTCTTCTAGAGAGAACAGAGGTTACGTGAGTAACCGAAACGTTCTCTTACGAGAGGTTCTCTCGTATTGCGTAGTTGCTTACGCTACGGGAACGCCCTTGTCAACGCCGTGCGCGCCCAGCATCCACTGAATGAGTCCCAGGGAGAGCCCGGGGAACGTGATAGCAGAGAGCCGGGCGGCCCGAAGAGGGCTAGCGCCGTACATAAGCACACACTAGGGGGTTAGGAGCGGCACGGCCGGTCCGAACTGACAATTCCCTGCATAGTGCAGCTCAACCAGTAGAGCTAAATCACACAACGTAGCCCGCGCACAGATAGTGGGCTGGCATACGCGAGACTTAGACTGATAACACTTTCGCCTGCAAGGCGGGAACATCCAGGTTGTAAAACCTAACAAATGTGGAGGGGGAGGCCCAGCCTGCCGCTGCACAAATGTCATGAATGGGAATCCCGCTGGACCACGCCCACGACGAGGCCATGCCTCTGGTGGAGTGAGCTTGAATGCCCAATGGGCACTGCAGGTCTTTAGACGCATAAGCAGCAGCAATAGCGTCCACTATCCATCTGGACAGGCTGTGTTTCGAGGCGGCGAGACCCTTGGTGCGCCCGCCAAACGAAACAAAGAGCTGTTCCACCACTCGTTTGACTGAAGACAGTGCTATCAGAAAAACGGTTTTGAGCGTGAGGTATTTCATATCCACAGTTTCCAAGGGTTCGAAGGGATGCGCTTTCAGGGCCTCCAAGACCAGTGAAAGATCCCACATAGGAACCGAGGGGGGTCGCGGGGGGTTCATCCTCCTGGCTCCTCTAAGGAAGCGGATGACGAACTCGTTCCTTCCTAATGCGCGGCCCAGCTCTGAACAGAGAGCGCTGAAATGGCCGTGACATAGACTTTGAGCGTGGAGGGGGACCTGCCCGCGTCCAGTAACTCTTGAAGGAACACAGTACTCGCGATACCCCACATGTCTGTGGATCGAGCCCCTTAGCAGTGCACCATCTGTTAAACACTGACCATTTCGACATGTAGAGCCGCCTCGTAGAGGGGGCTCTAGATTGTATGATCGTGTTCATGACCCCGTCTGGCAGATCAGCGTGTAATCGTTGAGGCTCCACGCATGCAGAGACAGCGCTCTAGATGGGGATGCCATATCGAGCCGCGGGCTTGAGAGAAAAGGTCTCTCTTCACCGGTATCGGCCAGGGGGCTGAGTCTGCCAGCTGTATTAGATCCAGGAACCAAGCTTGGTTCTCCCAGTATGGGGCTAAGAGGAGCACTGTGTGGCGCGCTTCCCTGATTCTCTTGATGACCTGAGGCAGCAGAGAGACCGGGGGAAAAGCATACAGCGGGCCACTGGGCCGGGTCTGGGCCAGCGTGTCCTCGTTCTTCGAGAAGAACTCTGGGCAATGAGCGTTGTCTTTTGACGCAAAAAGGTCGACTTTCGCTTTGCCGAAACGGCGCCACAGTGACTGGACTGTTTGGGGGTGTTGAGACCACTCCCCAGGGGGAACGCTGTCCCTGGACAGTCTGTCGGGGCCCTCGTTCAGGTGGCCAGGCACATGCGCGGCTCTCTCAGCGAGCGCAGAGAGTGCTGAGCCCACACGAGGAGGCGTTCCGCCAGGGTGCAGAGCGTCTGATCTGACACCGCCCTGGCGATTCACATAGGCCACTACCAATGTATTGTCCGTGCGGACTAGAACATGGTGACCGTGGAGGAATGGGAGGAAGTGTTTGAGAGCTTTCTCGACCGCGAGCATCTCTAGACAGTTTATGTGTAGGAGATTCTCCTGGTCTGACCAGCGGCCATAGACCGGTCTGCCTTCGAAGAGCGCTCCCCAATCTAGGTTGGAAGCGTCTGTTGAGACAACTTTCCGGTGTGAAATCACTCCCATAGTCACTCCTGTGTGATACCATTCGGCTGCCAGCCAGGGCTGCAGGGCTGAAAAGCAGCTCTGATTCACTCTGACTCGCAAGCCGCCGGCCGCCCAGGCTCGGTGGGGCACGCGCGCTTTCAGCCAGCGTTGAAGCGGGCGCATGCGCAGTAAGCCCAGCTGGAGCACTGCTGCAGCTGAGGCCATATGCCCCAGGATACGCTGGAATGTCCTCAGCGGAACCCGGCTGCCTATTTGGAGGGATGCGGCGAGGAGGCGGATGCGGCGCGCGCGCTGCTCCGACAGTCTGGCCGTCATAGCCACCGAGTCCAGTTCTATTCCAAGAAGGAAATTGACTGACGGGGCGATAGCGAGCTCTTGGTCCAGTGACCGAGAGACCCAGATCCTCCAGATGGCTGAGAAGCGCTGTTCCGTGAGACACAAGTTCCGTCTCTGACAGCGCTAGAATAAGCCAATCGTCCAGATAATTCAGTATTCGCATTCCCTGTTTTCTCAGGGGAGCGAGAGCCGTGTCCATGCATTTCATAATGTACGGGGTGCCAAAGACAGGCCGAAGGGCAGGATTGTGTACTGATATACTCGACCGTTGAAGGCGAATCTCAAGAATGGCCTGTGACGGGGAGTTATCTGGATCTGAAAATATGCGTCTTTTAGATAGAGAGAGATAAACCAGTCTCCTGGGCAAATCTGCGCGAGGATTTTTCTGGTTGTGATCATTTTGAACGGCCGTCTCATGAGGGCTTTGTTCAGATGTCTCAGATCTAAAATAGGTCTTAACGCTCCGTCCTTCTTGGGTACGAGGAAGTAGCGGCTGTAAAGGCTCAACTCGCTTAGAGAAGGATGAACCTGTTCTATAGCCCTTTTGCGCAGTAGCTTCGCTATTTCGGCTTGAAGCAGGTGCGCAGCTTCTGAACTCACTTTCGTCTCCGTCTGTGCTAGAAAGCGCGGAGGGCGACGAGCGAATTGAAGCGAATAGCCGTGTTTTATAGTACTCAGCACCCATTCTGACGCGCCCTGAATAGCTTCCCATGCTTCCGCATGCATAGCTAGGGGTCGAATGGTCTCTGGGTTCAGATCGCCGCGCTGCGCGGGATTGGGGAACCTGTATCAGAGAGGATGGAGCGGCGTGCGCGCCGCTGGTGCTCGAACACGGGGGCTGGTAAACAGTATTGGCCGGCTGTACAGCGTTCGGTAGCTCGGTCCCAGAGGATGGAGCGCGATTTGCTGACAAACACCCCTGGCGCGAAAGCGGCGTGGGGATTGTAATGTCTAAAAGTGAGTGCGCGTGCACCTGAGCGGGCGCAGAGTTTACACTTATGACACGGCCAGAGTTTGGGAGCTTAGAGGGTGTGCGACCCGAGGTAACTGAATGGCAGAGCGAGCAGCGGGTAGGTGTGAGCACAAAGTTGTGGGCACATTTACTACACTTAGTACTCGAGCGGCTTGTGTCCGCTTTATGAGAGAGCGCTCTATGCGCGTTACCATGGGGACCATGTTTGTGTGAAGCAGTGAGCACATGGGAGTGGGCACATTTTCTACACTTATAACACCCTCGGCTTGAGCCGCTGTTGCCCGGGGTAACCGAGTGGCAGAGCGAGTTACAGGTAGATGTGAGCACAGAGTTGTGGGCACATTTACTACACTTATTACTCGAGCGGCGTGTGACCGCTTTATGAGAGAGCGCTCTGAACGCGTTACCATGGGGACCGTGTTTGTGTGTAGCAGTGAGCACATGGGAGTGGGCACATTTTCTACACTTGTAACACCATCGGCGTTATAGAGCAAATGCTTTGATGGCTCATATGTTTAGACGCTCATAAATACTCAAGCACCATCCTGTGAGATGCAGGTTTGCTTTCTGTATGTAAGAAAGCTGGCCGCGAGCTCGGAGAAGACAGCAGAAAAAATATTTTCTGCCGCCAGAGCCGGATTTGAACACGGTTCTCCAGTAAAATTCTGCCACTGAGCCACAGGGGCACACATGAGCTTCCAGTTGGTGCGAGCATATGACCGAGCGTCGTGTTTCGGCGTTTGTTTGCAGGCGCGCGTGTATTAAAACAGGCCCGTTTACTGCAGCATTAGTATTTCCAGCCGCCTAACTTAGAGGGGACTGAGAAATATGTATCCCTTGAGATGCGGGTTTGCTTTCTGTATGTAAGAAAGCTGGCCACGAGCTCGGAGAAGCAAGCAGAAAAAAGTTTTTTCTGCTGCCAGAGCCGGATTCGAACACGGGTCTCTGGTGCGGAAGCCTAATGTTCTGCCACTGAGCCACAGGGGCACACATGAGCTTCCGGTCAGTGCAAGCATATGACCGAGCGTCGTGTTTCGTTTCGGCGTTTGTTTGCAGGCGCGCGTGTATTAAAACAGGCCCGTTTACTGCAGTATTAGTATTTCCAGCCGCCTGAACTTAGAGGGGACTGAGAAATCTGTATCCCGTGAGATGCGGGTTTGCTTTCTGTATGTAAGAAAGCTGGCCGCGAGCTCGAGAGAAGCAAGCAGAAAAAAGTTTTTCTGCTGCCAGAGCCGGATTCGAACACGGGTCTCTGGTGCGGAAGTCTAATGTTCTGCCACTGAGCCACAGGGGCACACATGAGCTTCCAGTCAGTGCGAGCATATGACCGAGCGTTTGTTTGCAGGCGCGCGTGTATTACAACAGGCTCGTTTACTGCAATAATAGTATTTCCAGCCGCCTGAACTTAGAGGGGACTGAGAAATATGCGAGGATTGGAGGAAGTCCGGCCTAAGCGGGACGTAAACACTCTCTCTTCCTCCTTTCGCCGGTGCTCGTGACGTCCGCTCTGATATCCCTTGAGAACGGCGCAGTTGCGCGGCTCGAACAAAGGGAGAGAGAGCGGGAAGATGTCATTATGTGCTGTGACATCGTTTGTTTGCAGGCGTGCGTGTATAACAGGCTCGTTTACTGCAATATAGATATTTCTAGTCGCCTGAGCTAGGAGGGGACTGAGAAATGTGTGAGAAACGGAGGTGGCCGGAGAGTGACGCGCGCGACCGAGACGCGGGGTAGCTTTCTTATAACGTAAAGGAAGCCAGCCCGTGACCGTCTACTTCTGACATCCCTTGTGAGCGGCGCCTTGCGCGGCTCGAACAGAGGGGGAGAGGGCGTGCGTCATCCGGGGGGGGTAGCTTCCTTGTAACGTAAAGGAAGCTATAGCCCGTGACCGTCCGTTCTGACATCCCTTGTGAGCGGCGCCGTTTGCGCGGCTTGACAGAGGGGAGTAACCAGCTGGTCTGCTTCATCCCCTGAGGCGACGGCAGTGCGGGCAGAGGCCGGCCGCTGCGCGTCGGTGAAGGGCGGGGGAGAAGGAGAGAGCGAGGCTCGCGGGAGGGGCTCCGGCGAGCGCTCAGCTATAACCACCGGCTCGGAAGGCCTTTGAGAGCGGCGTTTTTTCTTACGCGGCCCGGAAGAGGCAGCCGGAGAAGGTGGAGGATCGTGAAACATGGCGAGTCGAGCCCGCAGGGTCGACATCGGCAAGTCCTCACACTGTTCGCAGCCGCCCGTGAAGGGCGCGGGCTGCGTGGTCGAAACCCAGGCAGAGAGCGCAGATCACGTGGCGGTCTCCGTCGCTGAGCGCGGCTCTGCACGAGCCACAGGATGAGCGAGGCATTTGCAACAACGCCTCGCGCTCTTTTAGATGCAAAGTGTGTCGCGGGGCGAACACACAAACACATACAACACAGAGCAGTAAAAGGATATATTCGCCGGATAGCGAAGCAGGCAGGGAAAGCTGAAGGCGGCGAAGGCGGCCGGCGTCCTCAGGCTGAGATCCTCGGCGTGCTGGTCGCTTGATTCGACGGCGGCTTCCTCAGAGAGCAGCGATGCGTAGAGCTTCGCTGAAAAGACAGAAATCAGAGAAGCAGCCTCCGAGCCCTGTTTATATACGCTAAGCCACACCCCTTTTCGCGGGCTGTGACGCATTAAGCGCGCCAAGCGCGCTCATTGGTCGTGACGTCACGCCAAGGGCTCAGCGGTAGGCTGCTGCAGTTGCCGCAGGGCAGCCAATGGGCACGCTAGTAAGCTTGCCCTAGGTCTGCAGGCTGCCGCACTGCGTTGACAAGATTATAAAAATTAAGGATAATTTTTGGCTTCAGTATCTCGAGAAAGAAAGGCTTTCCCGTAGCGTAAGCAACTACGCAATACGAGAGAACCTCTCGTAAGAGAACAAATAAACATCGCAAGAAACACTGCGATAATGTCGAGTAACACAAAAACAGAGGCAACAACTCGATACATTACAATATCATTCTACAAATAGTGGTTCACTAACATTACACAGGAAACAGATATCATTTGGTATTCTGCTGATTAGGGACAACAACTTTTTTCTTTTTTTTTCCTTAAAGAAGCTGAAATTGTGAAGACAAACATGACAAATTGTGTGTCCGCGACACCTTGACTCATAATGCGTAACTTAATTGATAGGTTTGTTTTAAATGTAGCAGTCGTATGTGTATCAGAAAAACATCAAGACTCACTTTTCATGTTGGGCCTATTATGTGTCTTGTGACCACTTCGTAGACAGACCTAAAAAAATATCACAGTTTATATTTTACATTTTTTTTTACATTTTCTTATGCTGTATTTGTTCATTAAATCCTATATGAACATGTTTGACAGCGCTCAAAGTGTAGTCTTCTGTGAATCTAAAAACTTTATATTTAAAATTAAATATTCTCGGGATCCCCACTGACCCCTTATGACTTCTGAAGACCTTAAGACGAGTACGATTAAATATCCACTCAAGACAACTTTACTTATGCTGTGTCATGGACTACAGAGGCTTATGTGGGCTGATTTTCTGTAAACCCTAACGCTCAAAATAATTAATTGGTTGAGTTTGGGCCAACTTAAATTGTACAAATTAGTTCAATCAAATGAACTTTTATGAGTATTTAGAACTTTCTTTTCTTTTGAGTTCACAAAACTTACACATTTTAATTATGTTTTAATTATGAATTGTTTAATTGTTTTGAGTTCTATGAACTTTTTTTAAAAATTAGACAAACTTAAATTTAACTTTTTTTTAATTTAGACAAACTTAAATTGAACTGAAACTGGGGTGGGATCTCTATTCCCCAGCATAGACTGTGCAAAGAAACAAGATGTACACGGTGCCATCCGCTAGTGGGGAAAATGATATAAATCACATCATTCCTCATCTGTATTTTAAACACTGCTTTTCTTAAAAACATTGTGTCAGACGTATTTGGTAGCATTATTCACTTGTTTCATCGTGTGTTAACACTATATTTATAAGTAGGCTACATTTATAACATAAAAATAACCAGTTAATGGCTTTGTGTCAGAACACATCAGGTATGAAGCTATGATTGGTTTTAACTTTTTTTATTCTAACTTTAAAGCTAGATTATCCTTTTAAAAGTGTGATACCAAAATATTTGGAAAACTACCTTACATACGCTGTGTTTTCACCGATTGACGTGAGCCGTTGACCATCCTTAATGGTGTCATTGTGTGAGGAACTGTTTGGAGTATTGCAGCAGCTATTTCTTAAAAACATTGCATCAGGCATATTTATAATTTTTTTAACTTTATACTTGCTAGGAAATTAAATGAAATTGAAACTTTGTAGATGTAAGAAAAAGTAAATTTTATAAAAGAAAAAGTACCAATTAATGACATTGTGTCAGAATACAACAAAAAGTGTAATACAAATTGTGTACACTATTTGATTTTGGTATGGGACACTGGAAACTAGTGTCTTTTAGCGTAATCTTTGGTTTTAAGGGAAATTAAATATTCTCGGGATCCCCACTGACCCCTGAAGTTATGACTTCTGAAGACCTTAAGAAGAGTACGATTAAATATCCACTCAAGACAACTTTACTTATGCTGTGTCATGGACTACAGAGGCTTATGTCGGCTGATTTTCTGTAAACCCTAACGCTCAAAATAATTAATTGGTTGAGTATGGGGCCAACTTAAATTATACAAATTAGTTCAATCAAATTAACTTTTGTGAGTATTTAGAAGTTCTATGAACTTGTTTCTTTTAATTTAGACAAACTTAAATTTAACTGAAACTGTGCCAACTTTGCCATGACACTTATGTAAATGCTTTAGTAAATGCTAAAATTGTTTTGTACCAGATTAATGTTAAGTGGGAGATTTAGTCATTTTTAATGTTTTGTTTTGCTATAGTTTAAAAAAGTTTCTGGTATTTTGTTTTTTGGGGGATTACCGTTGAGTGGAGTATGAGCTTGGTTTGAGAACAGTGAATTAACCCTTTTTAGAACCTGAAGCTAAAATAGGTGATTTTCACATAATTAGTCTTTGATTGTAAAATTATAAAACAATGAGCGCTCTTCAAGTGTAAGGTGTCATCTTTTCAGAAAAAAGATGGCTTTCAATAACTAAGCACAGTTTTGCTTTAAAATTGTAAAGTTTTGAACAGATGCTGATATGTAAAATAATAGCTCGGGTAAAATGTATGCCAATGTCCATTTTCTGTCCCTAGCCTTTACAGAAATATCACACTTGAAATACACTTTAGGGTTACAATTTCTTATAAATTGTATAATTAACAATATGTTATTTGAATAATTACGTCGTCTTGAGTCGTCTATATAACAATATTTGATTTTAATATTTGAAAGTATTGGTCCCCTGGAGTACTGTTCAACAAAAATCTAATATTTTAAAATAAAAATCATACTGATGACATCACTCGACTTCCAATCTTCTCATTTATCTAATGATTTCATATGAAGCTTTAGTTGAACTGGTATGACCCACTTTACTGTTAGGGGGATGTAAAAAATAAAATTAAAATAAACTAGAATACCTATGGAATAAACAACTTAATTTTGTTAGTATACCATGCTTGACAAGATAAAGTTTATTCGAAGCTATTCATTTAGATTGTATGCCAAATAATAATTTAGTCTCATCTACTTAATTATGGTTGAAGAATAATGATCTTTGGTCTTGTGTGTGTGTGTGTGTGTGTGTGTGTGTGTGTGTGTGTGTGTGTGTGTGTGTGTGTTGTTGTCATTGGTGATTCACTGTGTCATTGGTGTCACTGTCTTTTTCTGTCACAATAAATAAAATGTAACATGATAATAATTTTACATCCAATTAATTCTGATGCACTCAAGGTTAAGATTTAAAGGATTGTATCATTACTTGATTTTAACAGGTTTTTCAAATATTTTCATTCTTATAGCAAACACATGGTAGCACAGATGAACTATCATCATCCAAGCATACTTTTAACAATCCTGCTTAAAATAAATAAAACAATCTCCTTATTTGTTGCACTATTATTATTTTCTGTAACTCTGACTGCATGTGCTGAAAAATAGTAATAATATTTCATAAAAACCTTTAATATTGCCAACACAAGCTTCAAAATGGTAGGCCTATACATGCAGTAAATGCACAGAATAAGCCGTAATTATTTTGTATTCATAAAGTCAAAGGGTGTTCTATAATATGTTCTAAGTTTAAATGTTAGAAAAAGAAATCTGATCTTAAAAGGTGCCAGAATTGAGGTGTCATTTTTGGGTTTCATCTTTCTTTCACACGTTCTCCTAGAACAACAGGCTGGGGGACAACTCCCCCGGGAAGAGGACGATTGAGCTTATCAGAACAATCACTGGATAAGAGTAGGCTATATAAAATGTAACTTCCTGGCTCTTTTGTTTTGACCCCTGACTTTTCCTTAAGAAACTGGTATACATCTAATTATACTGATCTTACAACCTGGTCCCTGTGAACTGTCAGAATGGGCACATGTTGGGTCTCCCTTCCTGACAGGAATGCTTCAGATCAGGAGATTTTATGATAGACGTCTTTGGCGTCTCTGACTGTAAAACACCAGGTGACCTGGCCTATCTTTTAATTGCTTGATGTTTTCTGAAACAAACTGCATATGCTAATATAGCAACTACACAGAGAGGAAGAGGAGGGCCTGTGCCCCTGCCATGATGGAAACAATCTTCATTCTCAATTTAGCAAATGGGAGCAAACATCTCTTCTGCTCAAGGATTCTAAATTCAAGGATCTATGATTTTAACCAGAGACAAAAAGATCTCCTATTTCACCGATGGTAAGTTCACTTCAACACATGTTTAAAACTACCTTTAAAATACTTGATAATTTAACATCTTATTTCAAACAAAACAAACTATTATATACTATTTTAAGTCAGTGTTTTGCTTATGTATTAGATAAAAAAAACTCATACTTGATAATTTAACATTTAAAAGAATATGAACTTTATTCACTATTTATGTTTTATCTATGTAAGTCAGTGTTTTGTTGTGTATTAGATTAAAATACTCATGCTTGATAATTTAACATTTCAAATAATATGATTCACTATTAAAATACTTATACTTGATCATTTAACATGTCAAATAATATGAACTATTATTCACTATTTTATGTTTTATCTATTTAAGTCAGTGTTTCGCTGTGTATTGGATTAAAATACTTGATAATTTAACATTTCAAATAATATGAACTATTATTCACTATTTTATGTTTATCTATGTTAGTCAGTGTTTTGTTGGGTATTAGATTAAAATACTCATACTTGATAATTTAACATTTCAAATAATATGAACTTATATTCACTATTAAAATACTTATACTTGATAATTTAACATTTCAAGTAATATGAACTAGTATTCACTATTAAAGTGCTTATACTTGAAAATTTAACATTTCAAATAATATGAACTTATATTCACTAGTAAAACACTTATACTTGATCATTTAACATTTCAAGTAATATGAACTAATATTCACTATTAAAGTGCTTACTTGATAATTTAACATTTCAAATAATATAAACTTATATTCACTATTAAAACACTTATACTTGATCATTTAACATTTCAGGTAATATGAACTAATATTCACTATTAAAGTGCTTATACTTGATAATTTAACATTTCAAATAATATGAACTATTATACACTATTTCATGTTTTATCTATGTAAGTCAGTGTTTTAATGATGTTTTATTAACAAGGTTCGGGAGGAGCACGTTCAGATAATTAACACAAGTGGAGAGCACTCAGCAATCAATGGTGAGAGGTATATATACTCAGCAGTCTCACCTCATTCCATTGACAGTTTTTGCAGCATGTAGCCCGACAGTATCGTCCTAACAGGTCTGAATCGAGCAATTCCAGTCCGATGAGTAATCTCTCATCTTTGAGGAACCTCTGCCGCAATCGTCTGACCAATATCGCGGGCGTCAGGCTTAACAAACGGGATCATAACCGCGGGCGAAACATCCGCGATCTCCTTCCGCGTATTTCTCTACACCGGTCCATACAACAATTCCCGCCATAGAGAAATGGTTAGTAAGGCAATGCCGCCCTCTTCACGCGAGGGAAAGGGTCTTCCTCCTTCTTCAGGCCGCCACAGCAGGCCCTAATGTAAGCCGCGCCGCGCCGCAGATTCAGTCCCGGACAGTCCATATTCAACGTTTGCCGGGTCAACTCAGTGAGTGCTCAGCTCGCTCTTCTCGAGTCTGTATTGGTTGAGCTTGGCATTGCTTCAGTTGTTTGAGTCACGAGCAGTCATGCCATCTGTATACAATTTTTGATTGGGAGAATGCACGTTAAATTGTTTCTGTACAAATGATTTACCGTCAAACATAAACAGTAGGTCGCACGTTACGTGCAGATTGCTCACAGAATCATTAAGAACCTATCATTAACACTGTCCTGCAATTTATCTTCAAAATTGCGTAAAATCAAAAAAAAAAAAAAAAAAAGCAGTGTTTCATGCCAAGAGTTTAGTAATCCTTAATTGAATCACAGTTAAATAAAAACAAGATGCCTATACATTTATGCAAGCTTCGTCTTTTACCATAAACCGTCTCTCTTGTACTTAACTAAATGAACTTCAGACAATCAAAATTGTTCTAAACGCAAACTGTTATGTTTGCTCGGTCACTTAAACTCCAATGTGCATAATCCTGCAAGGATTTCATTTCGCCTCCTTTTTCTCGCGTCTCTGATCTAAAGCACAAGAAGACGAGCATCGGCCCGCTGAGTCCCACTCTCCTCCTCCCTTTGTTCAGCCACACACTGCAGTAAAGCTCAGTTTCTCCAGGTAAGTTTATCCACTGCTGCAGCAGTGATGTCTCCTTTGGTCCTGGAGGAGCTCAAGTTCTCTGGCTGAGTTTTCTCTAATATTGCAACAGTAATGTCTCCTCTGCTCCCACTAGAGCTCTGTTTCTCTAGCTAATGTCTCCTCTGTCACAGCAGTCCACTGCCACAGCAGTGATGTCTCCTATGCTCCCGCTGGAGCTCTTTTACTCTGGCTAATCTTCTCCACTGCCACAGCAGTGATGTCTCCTATGCTCCCACTGGAGCTCTTTTACTCTGGCTAATCTTCTCCACTGCCACAGCAGTGATGTCTCCTATGCTCCCACTGGAGCTCTTTTACTCTGGCTAATCTTCTCCACTGCCACAGCAGTGATGTCTCCTCTTAGCCTTTTTCGGTTTTCTTAGATGCTCGGAACTCGCCATCACTTCCAAATTTGACCCAAAAATTCATCCCACCATCTCAGACTTATCAGTACTAGATGGCGAAACCATTTCATATTTGATCAAACAAAGTAAGACTGACCAAACCAAAAAAGGTCACTTCATCTACATTTTTAACCTCGCTTCGCAAATCCAACCATACCAGTCAATTCTGGCATATCTGCAATGGAGAAGTTCTCAGGCTAAATCTCCTCTGGAACCCCTGTTCTTAGATGAATCCAAAAAAAACCTGTGACACGTTTTTGGTTCCAGAAACACCTCAAATCTGTTCTCCAACAGGCAGGCATTCCAGCAAAGAATTTTTCAAGTCACTCATTCCGCATCGGGGCAGCAACTTCAGCAGCCCAAAAAGGCCTCTCCCAACAGCAGATTCAAGCCCTTGGGAGATGGTCCTCCGATGATTTCCAAAGCTACATCAGGACCAACCGGTTCCATATTAAAAAAGCTCACCAAACCCTCATCGAGTAAAAAAAAAAAAAAAAAAAAAAAAACCCTCTTCTTTACTGTCTCCTCTTTCTGTCCAGCGAGCACTGGTCTCACAGCGGACGGAGTGAGAACTTTCCCAGTGGAGCACTTACATTTTCTCTTTCATTCAGCGATGCAGTGTGAGAAAAACTCCCGGGCAAGCACTCACTTTCCTGTTTCCTTTCCGTCCAGCGAGCATTGGTCTCACAGCGGACGGAGTAAGAACTTTCCCAGTAGAGCACTTACGTTTTCTCTTTCATCCAACGATGCAGTATGAGAAAATCTCCTGGGTAAGCACTCACTTTCCTGTTTCCTTTCCGTCCAGCGATCACTGGTCTCACAGCGGTCGGAGTGAGAACTTTCCCAGTGGAGCACTTATGTTTTCTCTTTCATCCAATGATGCAGTGTGAGAAAATCTCCTGGGCAAGCACTCATTTTCCTGTTTCCTTTCCGTCCAGCGAGCACTGGTCTCTCAGCGGACGGAGTGAGAGCTTTCCCAGTAGAGCACTTACGTTTTTCTCTTCCATCCAACGATGCAGTGTGAGAAAATCTCCTGGGCAAGCACTCACTTTCCTGTTTCCTTTCCGTCCAGCGAGCACTGGTCTCACAGCGGACGGAGTGAGAACCTTCCCAGTGGAGCATGTAACGATCGTTACTGTGTATTCATGTTTATCACATTATAGTGCAGTGTGCCCTTTAAGAGAGATGGTTACGTCACTCATGACGTGTACTATGTGTGATGACGTTGTTAGATGTGAAAGAAGAATGAGTTAAGACCATTGTAGATGCTAGACGTGCTCTACCTTTTTTATGTATATTTTTATTTGTTGATTTTTGTGACGCTAAGAAAGAGCAGCTCTCATGTATGAGAGGATTGCATTCCCTGTGCACTTATCATTAAATGTGCGTGATACAGCCTTTTTCGCCTTCAAGCTCTTTCTTCCCTCGATTTCTCTCGAGCTATCCGGTCCAAGCGTTACAATTGGCGCCCGAACAACTTGAAGCTGGATCCGTCATCTACGTGGAACCTGGTATTTCTACATCTCCGGTCGTGTGTGGAGGTCTTTGGAACGATCCTGCTGGTACGACAGAGAGACTGGTGGGATTAGCTTGCTAATGCTGGACGACACGTGCGCGGACCGCGTGCTAAGTATGCTGTGTGAGCGGAACATTTTCCACTTCAGTCTGATTGTTTTTGTTTCGTTTTTTTTTTTTTTTTTCTTTGAAATAACCGTGTGCTACGTTTTTTTTTTCCTTCCTCTTTCAAACTGGTCCCAAACGCAGATTGACATTTTTTTGCTCGTAATTTTTGTGGAAATTTCGGCAGAAATATATATACCTTTAACGTCATATATATATATATATATATATATATATATATATATATATATATATATATATATATATATATATATATATATATATATATATATATATATATTTTTATTTTTTCTCTTTTCTCTCTTTTGCTTGGGCCTGGGGTGTGGGGACATTGACTATGTTTCATGCACAAACAGACAGTGCGGCCTATTCGCTTTCATCTGAACTGTATTTGTAAGCACGGAAGAAACGGACAATTTTTTTGAACTGTTTTCTTGTTTTTCTATTTTCTCCAAATCCATCGTGAACTGAACTGGCTGATTTCTAACTTTTGAACTCAATTGCGAGGTCGATTGACTTTGAGAGCTTTTCATTCACTGAGGCAGCGTGTTTTTGCCTTGAATACACTGAAGGACTGATATATATATATATATATATATATATATATATATATATATATATATAAAAAGTTAATCTGTATGGTTTTGGTGACATTATTTTTTTTTTCTCTCTTCCCTACACAGGTTGCTAAATTTTGTTTGAGATTCTATTGGTGCTGTGCATATTACAGTTTTTTTCAATTGTTTACACGCAATTTTGAAAACCGGGTTCTTTTTTTCAAAACAGAATCACAATTATCCAAACACCACACTCAATTTGCATAATTCCTAGATTGTTTGCAAAATGACACACTTCAGTCAAAACATACACACTTCAGTCAAAACATATACACATATTTGTGAAAATGCTATTAGTTTTCATTTAATCAACACAGTCCTCAATGATCAGACACTATTTCAGCCAGTTACACACAGCTGTGATAAATATAAAACACATTTGTAAAAAAACTAATTTTAGGAAATAGCATGTGCTAGATTTTTGGCCAGACATTGTTATGTAAGGGATAATTTAGATGACCAAAAAAAAATAGTGACATACCCACAACATTCTTCATGATTAGTTTGAGATATAGGGAGAATGTACACAAATAGGCCTACTATAAACTTACCAAGCACTGCACAACACTGATGCTGCAGACTGAATATTTCAAGTATTTATTTCAATACTTACACAGTATTTCTTACCATAATCAGTTACAGTAATCAACCAACAATGAAATCAATGAAACAAATAAAATCTGTAGACATATATAAAAATTACTGCATGAAGTACATACACTTTGACTCTGAAGAAAAACTACTGTAAAAGCAACAAGAATACTGTAACTATTCATCATCTCTCCGTCTGGCTGGATCAGGCCATAAGATTTCATCCACATCACAGGCTATGTCTTCAATGGCATAAGTCCTTCCCTACCTCTTCCTCTACCTAGGCCTCTTCCTCTATCTCCTTCTCCTCTTCCTCTACCTGGGCCTCCTCCTCTATCTCCTTCTTCTCCTCTTCCTCTACCTCCTTCATCTCCTCTTTGAGCTCCCCCTCTCATTCTCACTCTTCTTCTTTTTCTTCTAGCTCCTTCCATCTTTGTTGAAGACAGGTGAACTCACCTGCTGCCTTTTATAGCACACCTGAGTGCTGCGTTTTCAAATTAGCACATGTGTGCTTCCACACCTGTTGGTTGTGTTTATCCAATTCGTTCATTAGTGTTGTCATTGGCAATCCGGGGCTTTGTAATGACAAGGAAGTAACCTCACAATCCTTAACTGTGTCTAAGGTGTGAAAATGTGTGTAGAGTTTTACAAATCACTGTGTGTAATGTTTTGCAAAAAGGGTGAAGCAGACATTGTGTGTAATGTTGTGCAAATCTGTGGAGATGTTTTGCTCCTTGGAGTAGAATTTTGCAAATTGTGTGGAAATTTTTATTTTAGTGTGTAAACAATCGTTAAAAACTGTAATGTCAATTTACATTTTCTGTGTTACATTGGGAAGGTTACGGTGTTGTTCTGTTGTTTGTGCGAATGCAAATTTACTGTGATGGCTTACTACCCAGACCTTAAGACTGACTTAACCTACTCATTACCAGATTCTGTTCCCAGACAGAGACACAAGTCAGCTCGGCATGCTGCCGTGGGTCTGGAGACTCAAGTGGAACGTCTACAGGCCGAAGTATCTGTGCTGCAGAAATGTCTAAATGACTCTCTCGAGTTACAGCAGAGAATATTAAGACAGTGGGGACCACCTGATGTGGACACCCTTGCAGCGCCACATGATCAGCTACCTCTGATGGCTAGTTCTACGCCACATATCCGTGTTTCCACAGGCCAGGTGCCATCACAAGGTACGATTACTGCTAATGTTTCCCATAGACACTTGACATGCTCACCACAGGCAAATTGTTGCGATGTGAGTAATACCAGTAGAATCCTTGCATCTGTTCTGCACCAGTCAAGGCTCGAGCCACCTGTATTCACGGGTGATGGACATGTAAGCCCAGAGGACTGGCTCCAATCAGTAAATGTTTACAGAACCTCGCTTGACTTAACTGATGCCCAAATTCTTCTAGAGCTGCCACGATTCTTGTCAAAGGAACCAAAGAAATGGTTCACTGTCCTTGATTCACATGTTGTTACATGGTCACAGTTCTGTGATTTCTTCAGGACAGTCTTTCTTCCTTCCAACAGTCAGGAGCAGATATTAAGAGGCATTTTAGATCGCATACAGAGCCCTGAAGAGCCCCTACCTACCTTTGTGGCCCACATGCTAAGTGAGTTCAAGAAGCTAAAAACACCCCCACCAGAGCAAGAACAAATTGACCTCATTACTAAACATGCCCTTGAAAAATACAGAGTTGCACTCTATGGAACTTCTGTCACCTCAGTCATGGATCTCCTTCTGAGAGCTCATGAGCTCCATGTAGTCATTGGACCAAGTGGTTGTTCCCCAACTTCAGCGCAGAGTAAAGCTAAGCTTGTTAAAGACACTTACTGTTACAAGTGCTCACGTCCTGGCTTCACTTCACGCACATGTCCAGACTGCAACCTAATTCCAGGAAAGAGCTCACGACGACGAAGTGAGGCTCCTGATGTGCATTCAGGATCTTTTCCTGATACAAGAGACAGAAACAGATTTGACAGCTGTGATGCAGGTGAAAATACCCCCTTTGTCACGCATGAGGGAAACTACAAAGGGGGGAGGATGATTCGCGGAGGCAATCCTCCCTCCAGCAAATAAATTCGCCTCAATTGACTTACTGCACTGTTCCTACACAACCTGTCCTTGGTCATGTGGAGGACCCCACATCCTCTTCCTATTGGAGCACCCCATTTACTGTTAAAGTTAACCTACGTGGCCAGGTGCTGGATGCTACAATTGACACTGGCGCATCACTTTCTGCAGTGCAGGCAGACATTATTCAGAATCATGGCGGATTGAAGGGTAGAATTCAGCCATGGACTTCTCCCCCTATAAAACTCGCAGATGGTGGGGCATGCCAGCCAGTGGGGCTTACATGGTTGGCTTTTGGCTTCATGGGTCAGCGGTTTTATCATCGGTTTGCTATTGTGCCACGCCTTTCCTCTACATTGGTCCTAGGGATGGACTTCATGTTGCGTGCTTCCATTTCCATTCACGTTGAAGACTAAAAATTTACTGTTTAATGTTATGTATTTGTATTATTTTTCTTTTATTCATAATTTCATAATGTATTTTGTCAAGTCAGAGTTATGCATGTGTTCAGTGCATGAAGATACTATAGATAGAATGAACCATGTGAAGATCATGTCACATGAGACAGGTGGATGAGCTATATTTTGTACAGGGTGTGTACATTGTAACATGTTTCCAACTGATGCAGATGAAAACAACAAAGATAGTTTCTTAATATGGAAGTGAATTGTGCCATGTGTTCGTATGACATATACGTTCCATTTTTAAAGCTTAAGCAACATACTTTGTTACCTTAAATGGAAGCTGCTCTGTAATGTATATAAGCTCTATCTTACTGTACCACCTCAGAGAAACAAAGCCATGAGAAAGAGAGGCATATGAGAAACAAAGGCATATGGCATGAGAAACTTCATGGCATGAGAAACAAAGGCATATGGCATGAGAAACTTAAGGCAGAGAAACATAAAGCCAGAGAAACCATTTACATCTAACATGATGGGATGGGAAGATAAAGGAATGGGGAACAGAGAAATCTGGGATGAAGATCTCTCATGTAGCCTTATTCTTATATACTTGTTTCTCTCTGTCTTACACATGATACATAATAAATTCATATCTCTTGGCAAAGGTAACTGGTGTAGCTTCCGTGATTCAACCATAAAGGGGAAACCATGATTTTTAAATCTACACACGTCCCATCTAGAACTGTCGTAATGGGCGATAATCCTTTATTCATGGAGAATTTGGATAGCGGAGCAGACTATGAGTCGGATGACAGTTTAATGTTCATGGAAGTTCCTTCATCAGCACTTCATGATAAAATTGAGGAAGCGTGTCTGAGTACTGCCGAAAAAAAACAGTTGGCTGACCTAATTGGAAGCTTTCCAGATCTCTTCGACGGTCATCTGGGCCACACCACTCTAGCTGAGCACTCCATTGACACGGGAAATGCAAAACCTATTCACCTTCCTCCTTATCGTACTTCCCCAGCTAAAAAGCAATTGATCGAGGACCAGATAAAGAAAATGCTACATGAAGGCATTATTGAACCGGCTACGGGCCCTTGGGCTGCTCCAGTGGTGATGGTACAAAAACCTTGTGGCGAACCACGGTTTTGTGTGGATTATCGTGGGTTAAACCAGCTCACTACTAAAGACTCTTACCCATTACCCAGAATTGACGAGTCCCTTGACTTCCTATCACGTGGGAAATTCTTGACGACGATTGACCTCGCTCGGGGTTACTGGCAAGTCTCCATGGCAGAAGACTCGAGACAGAAGACTGCTTTTGTTTCTCATTGTGGACTGTTTCAGTTCCGAGTGCTTCCATTTGGTTTGTGCAATGCACCGGCGACCTTTCAAAGGCTTATGAACAGCGTTTTGGCGGGACTCATCTATAAGTCTTGTGCAGTTTACCTGGACGTTCAAGCAGCATCTTGTGGATCTGAAGGAAGTGTTTTCGAGGCTTCAGTCTGCCGGATGGTTTATTAAACCAGCCAAATGCCAGTTCTGTCGCAGTGAACTTACCTTTTTGGGGTATCGGGTCTGTCCGAGTGGCATCTTACCGGAAGAAGGCAAAGTGAGGGCCATAACGGATTTTAAACCACCTGTTAACGTAAAGCAAGTGAGGCAGTTCCTAGGCTTGACAGGTTACTACCGCAGATTTATGCAAGACTAGGCCCGCCTTGCCGAACCACTCTTCAACCTCACAAAAGCCGATGTACCTTTCGTCTGGGACAGTGCTTGTCAGGATGCTATGGACACTCTAAAAAGAAAGTTAACTTCAGCACCTGTGTTAAGTTTTCCTGATTTCAATCTACCATTTTTCATCCATGCGGATGCCTGTGATGCGGGCCTGGGAGCTGCGTTGATGCAGAAAGATGAAAATGGTAGAGATGTTGCTGTGGCCTACGCGAGTCGAGCCTTACATAAAGCCGAAAAGCCTTATTCCACACCTGAAAAGGAGTGCCTTGCGGTGATTTGGGCCCTTGAGCACTTTAGACCTTACGTTGAGGGTCTCCACGTCACTATCTTCACTGACCACAGTGGACTTCAGTGGTTAATGTCACGTCCGAATCCCACTGGACGTCTCGCTCGTTGGTCTCTCCGCCTTCAGGATTTCGATTTCGACATTCTTCACAGGCCTGGTGATTGAAACAAAGTGCCTGATGCCTTGTCTAGAAATCCACTAGATGTTGAGGAGTCGCTGATGGATATACTACCTGAATACGCTGTGATTGGTGGTCTTGATCTTCGAACACTCTCTTCTGTGACTCTTACAGATCGTTCTCATATAAGACAGCTCCAACTGGATGATCCAGTCACAGGTGAACTTCTCCGTAAAATGGAGGCTGCGCTTGAAAAAGATGACACTGATCAATGCTCCGAGTATTCCATTCAGGATGGTCTGTTATACTTCAATGATCCAAAACATGCTTGCGGTATCCACCCTTTGAAAGAGTTGAAGTTGTACGCTCCAGAGTCGCTCAAAGATACCTTGCTAAAGTATTATCATGATCATCCTACGGCAGGTCATCTGGGAATTACTAAGACTTTAGCCCGACTGAGAATGAGATTCTTCTGGCCCAAAATGGCATCAGAAGTAAAGAGATATGTGACATCCTGTACAGTTTGCCAATTGACGAAACCAAGCCAGAGAAAGCCTTCCGGTCTGATGGTTCCGATTCAGCCTCAGAAGCCTTGGGAGTATGTGGGTGTGGACTTTGTTGGCCCTTTACCTCGTACATCCAGAGGAAATGCTCACATCTTGGTGTTTGTTGACTACTTTTCAAAGTGGGTCGAGATAGTTGCTGTACGAGAAGCCACGGCTCAAGTAGCTGCCAGTAAACTGCTGAGTGAAGTTTTCTCCCGTCACGGGGCCCCCACTTGATTTCGGATAGAGGTTCCCCCTTTGTGAGTGAACTGTTTGGACGGATGCTTACTGCCTTGGGAACTGAACATCGACTGACTACTGCGTATCACCCGCAGACTAATGCAACAGAGAGGGTGAACCGTACTCTCAAAACAGCCATTAGAGCGTACGTGGATGAGAAACACACGTCCTGGGACAGATATATCCCACAAATTTGCTTTGCACTAAGGACTGCACCTCATGAAAGCACGGGTGAAACGCCGGCAATGATGTTATATGGGAGAGAGTTGGACACTTCACTAGATCTGGTCACTCAACCAGCCTGGATTGGGATGGAGGAGACTGAAATCCCGTACTCTGAACGCTTGAGGTTGTCGCTGAAAGAAGCGCACGATCATGCCAAGTTAGCTCTGGACGCCGGTCACTAAAAAAGAAAGCTGCATTATGATAAGAGGCGCAGATCAGCTTCTTATAACGTTGGTGACCTTGTCAGAGTGAGAACGCACCCTAAGTCGGATGCGTTAGCCAACTTTACTGCTAAACTAGCGCCCTTGTACTCTGGTTCATACCGTGTCACTAAAGTTTTGTCTGACGTGAACTATAGGCTTACGAAGTTGAACACTGGTGAGGATGCTGGAGTCTTTAATGTTGTAAATATGCAGCCTTTCCACACTCGAAACTTGTGTGACAGTAACATGATGGATGTGCCTCAGTCTGCATCTGAAACGCCCTTTGATGCATCTGATGAATGTCAGCAAACAAGTCACTTGAATGGGGACATATCTCAGGAGACATACACTGCTCTACACGATGAGAACTTTGATTGTGACGACTTCACTGACACTGTTCATGACATTGAGTCTATAGGTAGTACATGCCACCCTGACTTGTTGAGTCCCTGTTACAATCTCAGACCTAGGTTAGCCCCTAGAATTACTTCTGGTTGGTCAGACAGTGGATGGACTAATGAGTATCATACTGACAGATTGGACTTTAAGTAATATTGTGTTTGATGGTTTGAATGCGATGTTTGAAATGTATCTTCTGAAATGTTTGGTATAATAAGGGAATATAAACATGTACATTTGAAAGTGGTTCCTAAGTTCAAGTTATGTTCGAAAGAAAAAAGAAAAATGTATTTTGCACATATGGTATATTGTCACAGGTTTATTTTTGTTTTCTGTGAGAATGCTTTGGGAAGGTATACTGTGTAATGTGTTGCTCATGCTGACATGTATGCCAGTTATGTGCTTATGTTGTGTACGGCTGAGGACAGCCTTTTCTTGCTGGGGGGAATCTGTAACGATCGTTGCTGTGTATTCATGTTTATCACATTATAGTGCAGTGTGCCCTTTAAGAGAGATGGTTACGTCACTCATGACGTGTACTATGCGTGATGACGTTGTTAGATGTGAAAGAAGAATGAATTAAGACCATTGTAGATGCTAGACGTGCTCTACCTTTTTTCTGTATATTTTTATTTGTTGATTTTTGTGACGCTAAGAAAGAGCAGCTCTCATGTATGAGAGGATTGCATTCCCTGTGCACTTATCATTAAGCGTGCGTGATACAGCCTTTTTCGCCTTCAAGCTCTTTCTTCCCTCGATTTCTCTCGAGCTATCCGGTCCAAGCGTTACAAGCACTTACGTTTTCTCTTTCATCCAATGATGCAGTGTGAGAAAATCTCCTGGGCAAGCACTCATTTTCCTGTTTCCTTTCCGTCCAGCGAGCACTGGTCTCACAGTGGACGGAGTGAGAACTTTCCCAGTAGAGTACTAATGTTTTCTCTTTTCTTCCAGCGATGCAGTGTGAGAAAATCTCCGAGGCAAGCACTCACTTTCCTGTTTTCTGTAAACTACAACCGCTCCTCGTTTGCAGACCAACAGGCGCTGTCAGCCCAGGCAGTGAGCCTCCATTACGGGCCTTCCCGGTCAAGCATCCAGGCCCTTCTTGAGATACCAGCCCGCCAAACTCGGCACTCATTTGGGGGATCTTTAGTCCGGCGGCTGTCCTCTGCTTTAGCCTTTGGGGGGAGTACTCTGGGTTCGGGCTGAACTCCGAGCTCGGAGCCCTCCCTCCGGACAGCACGCCATATACGCATTAAACTTACCCATTCAAATTATATGTTCACGAGTTCACACTTACAAATAAGTCAGATAGAATAAATGCGTATTTGGCGTGCTGTCCGAGGAGAGGGCTCCGGGCTCGGTATTTGGCCCGAACCCAGAGTACTCCCCCCGTATTCCTGGCTGTGAAAGAACAAGCCAAGAGTGAGGAGTCGGGGTGGTGGAGGGATGCTGAAAACTGTCAAGGAAGTTAGGTGAGTTGACAGAGTGAATATATATGCTTCCTCTCATGCTGATAGGGTAGACATGGTAATTGTTTGATGAGTTGATTGATTGATTGCTTGATTATTTGAACGTGCTCCTCCCGAACTTTGTTAATAAAACATCATTTCACGAGTTCACACTTACAAATAAGTCAGATAGAATAAATGCGTATTTGGCGTGCTGTCCGAGGAGAGGGCTCCGGGCTCGGTATTTGGCCCGAACCCAGAGTACTCCCCCCAAAAGCTGCAAATAAATGCCGGACAGCCGCCATGATGTTGGTGACCCCCCAAAACTTGCAGAGTGCAAAGCTAGCATGGCGTCGGAAGGGTGTGCCTCTAAGGTGGTAGGCTGGAGATGGTCATAAGTGATATACTTCTGCGGAAGTGGAGTAGAAAGGAATAACCGCTGCAGTGAAAGCAAGTTGATGGAGAACTAGCTCTAGAAATGACACTGCTGCGGCAGTGGATCAAATAATTTTGGCTTGCTGACCAACTAGCTGATAGCAAAGGAAGAGTAAACACTGCTACGGGGAACGGAACTTTATCTCCGAATTATCTGGACACGGAACTAAGCTCCTGCGGGAGCAGAGTAGATGGCACTGCTGCGGCAGTGGACCAAACTTGCTACGACTTGCTTTTAAATATCTGAACCAATTTGGACATAGAACTGAGCTTCTGCGGGAGCGGAGAAGATGACACTGCTGCGGCAGTGAAGCAAGTTTGGATGGAGTAATGGAGCTCCTGCGGGAGCAGAGAAGATGACACTGCTGCGGCAGTGGACCGAACTTGCTTTGACTTGCTTTTAAAAATCCGAACCGATTTTGGACATAGAAACTGAGCTCTTGTGGGAGCGGAGTAGATGACACTGCTGCAGCAGTGGAGCAAGTTTAGATGGAGTAATGTAGCTCCTGTGGGAGTGGAGTAGATGACACTGCTGCGGTAGTGGAGCAAGTTTAGCTGGAGTAATGTAGCTCCTGTGGGAGCGGAGTAAATGACACTGCTGCGGCAGTGGAGCAAGTTTAGATGGAGTAATGGAGCTCCTGTGGGAGTGGAGTAAATGACACTGCTGCGGCAGTGGAGCAAGTTTAGATGGAGTAATGGAGCTCCTGTGGGAGTGGAGTAGATGACACTGCTGCGGTAGTGGAGCAAGTTTAGCTGGAGTAATGTAGCTCCTGTGGGAGCGGAGTAGATGACACTGCTGCGGCAGTGGAGCAAGTTTAGATGGAGTAATGGAGCTCCTGTGGGAGCGGAGTAGATGACACTGCTGCGGCAGTGGAGCAAGTTTAGATGGAGTAATGGAGCTCCTGTGGGAGCGGAGTAGATGACACTGCTGCGGCAGTGGACCAAACTTGCTTTCAACTTGCTTTCCAACTATCTGATGCAGAAGGATGGAGAATTGAGTACTTGTGGGAACGGAAGAGGAAACACTGCTGCGGCAGTGAAAGCGAGTTGGATGGAGAAACGGAGCTCCTTCGGGAGCGGAGTAGATGACACTGCTGCGGCAGTGGACCAAACTTGCTTTCAACTTGCTTTTAAATATCCAAAACAATTTGGACATAGAACTGAGCTCCTGGTGGAGTAGATGACACTGCTGCCGCAGTGGAGCAAGTTTGGACGGAGTAACAGAGCTCCTGAGGGAGCGGAGTAGATGACACTGCTGCGGCAGTGGACCAAACTTGCTTTCAACTTGCTTTAAATATCCAAAACAATTTGACGTAGAACTGAGCTCCTGCGGGAGTGGTGTAGATGACACTGCTGTGGCAGTAGAGCAAGTTTGGATGGAGTAACGGAGCTCCTGCGGGAGCGGAGTAGATGACACTGCTGCGGCAGTGGATCAAACTTGCTTTTCAACTTGCTTTTAAATATCCAAAACAATTTTGGACATAGAACTGAGCTCCTGTGGGAGCGGAGTAGATGACACTGCTGCCGCAGTGGAGCAAGTTTGGATGGAGTAACGGAGCTCCTGCGGGAGCGGAGTAGCTGACACTGCTGTGGCAGTGGACCAAAGCTTGCTTTTCAACTTGCTTTTAAATATCCAAAACAATTTTGGATATAGAACTGAGCTCCTGCGGGAGCGGAGTAGATGACACTGCTGCGGCAGTGGAGCAAGTTTGGACGGAGTAACGAAGTTCCAGAGGGAGCGGAGTAGCTGACACTGCTGCGGCAGTGGACCAAACTTGCTTTCTTAAATATCCAAACTATTTTGGACGGCTGGCTGTGGGAGCAGACTAGATGACACTGCTGCGGCAGTGGACCAAACTTGCTTTCTTAAATATCCAATCTATTTTGGACGGAGTAACGGAGCTGGCTGTGGGAGCGGACTAGATGACACTGCTGCGGCAGTGGACCAAACTTGCTTTCTTAAATATCCAATCTATTTTGGACGGAGTAACGGAGCTGGCTGCGGGAGCGGAGTAGATGACACTGCTGCGGCAGTAGAGCAAGTTTGGATGGAGTGACGGAACTTCTGTGGGAGTGGAGTAGGTTAGCTGTAGTAGACTTGGTTGACTTGCTTTTAACTGTCCGATGAGCCAGTTGGGTGGAGAATGGGCTCCTGTTGGAAGAAGAGATGATGCTGCTGTTGTGGTGTTGGAAACAACTTGCTTTCAAACTGTGATCCGAAAGGTGAGTGGGACAGAGATCTGAGCTCCGGCTGGAGCGGAAAATAGCACTGCTGTGGCAGTAAAGCGAGTTAGGATGGGGAACGTGGCTCCTGCAGGAGTGGTGGTCTGTAGGGTTGGGTGTATGAGAAGTTGTCAAAAGAATTGATGAGGGCTCGTTGGGCTTCTTTGATATGGAAGCGATTTGAGCGGATGTAACTCGAAAGCCTCCGCTGACCAGCGGCTAAGTGCTTGGATCTGCTGCTGAGAGAGGCCTTTTTTTTTTTTTTTTTTTTTGGGCAGCTGTTGCTGCGCCTATGCAAAATGAATGGCTGGAAAAGTGGTCTGCTGGGATGCCTGAATGGAGCAAAATTTGATCTGTCTTACTTTGCTTTATGAAGTAGGAGATGGTTTCATTGTCTGGCACTGATAGATCTGTGATTGTGGGGTGGACTTTTGGGTTAAAGCTGGAAGTGATGGTGAGTTCTGAGCATCTGAGGAAACTGAAAAAAGCCACTATGAACATTGCGTCCAGTGTGCGGGCAGTGTTGGTGGAGTGGTAGCTTTGGAGGAGGGTGGAGATGCATATAGTAAGTATGTCTAACGTTATTGGTTGTCTGGCATCTGGGCGAGTAGGTTGGGTTATGAGGTTAATTGCTCATGGAAGAGATGGGTTTTCATTTGTCTTTGAATGTTGCCAGGGATTCTGCATTCCGGATGAGGGTGGGGAGAGCATTCCACCAGCATGGAACTGTGAATGATAATGTTCTGGAAAGTGATTTTGTGTCTCTCTGTGATGGAACCACGAGACGTCCCTCGTTGATCGACCGTAGGCTTCTGGTAGGGATGTAGGCTTGTAGGAGTGAGTAAAAGTAGGAAAGAGCTGAGCCTGTGATAGATCTGTGAGCAAGCGTCAATGCCTTGAACTTGATGCGAGAGGTAGCCAGTGCAGAGAGATGAACAGAGGAGTGACGTGGGCCCTTTGGGCTCGTTGAAGACAAGACGAGCTGCAGCGTTCTGAATCATTTGTAGATGTTTAGTTGCACATGATGGAGGTCCAGCTAGAAGAGCATTGCAGTTCTTGATGATGTTGAGATAGGATGAAGTGATGGCGAGCAGAGAAATTGGGAAAAGGCAGGTTGTATGGGAAGTGGAAAGACTTATAAAGCTTCCATGCGGTTAAGTATGATTGTAGGGTGCTGGGTGAAATGGCTTGAAGAATGGAATTAAGAGGCGTCAAGAAGTGGTTTCAATGGGTGGTTAATGTGGATATCAGCTCTGAAGTGAGGTACTGAGGTTGGGAATGGGTCCGTGTCTGGTGCCAGCAACCTGAATTTCTGGAAAGCAAAACGTGACCCGGGAACATGTTTTGCAGTTATGATGAACTGATCGCAGGCTGCAATCCAAATGAGGCATCTTAGGAGAGGCATTACTGCAGGGGAAATTTGAGCGGCCTTGTTGATGCAATGCACGGATGCTTCGTTGTTTCAGTGTACTATGATGCTGTTAGAGGACCATTCTTTACCCCACAGGAAAGCTGCTTCCACTAAAGGATACAAACTCGAACAGTGCTGAGGATGTTAATGACTGCGGTGAGTCTAACAGCTGGGCGGGCCATGTAAACTCGAACCAACGGCCTTGGTAGAATCCCCTGAAACCGATAGAGGGAGCTGCGTCGGTGAACAGTTGGATATCCACAGGGAGAGAAATCAGATTTTTATAGAAAAAAGGACTGGCCATTCAATTATTTAAGGAAGGTTAGACAGAAACTAAGCTCCTGCGGGAGCCAATGGTCACATCACTGCTGCGGCAGTGGAGAACATTAGCTAGAGAAACTGAGCTCCTGCAGGAGCGTGGGGAGACATCACTGCTGCGGCAGTGAAGTCAATGTTAGCCAGAGAAACTGGACTCCAGTGGGAGCAGAATGGACTGCTGTGACAGTGAAGAAGTTTAACCAGAGGAACGGCAGAGACGGAGCTGCTGTGGGAGCGGAGGAGATGACACTGCTGTGGCAATGTGAGAAGCAAATGGGATCCTACGGGAACGGTGGGGAAAGGTGGATATGTTGAGCTTGTAGGTTTAGAGTTTAGAGAGCAGCCTTGCAGGATTATGCACATCTGAAGTTTAAGTGGCCGAGCGAAGATAGTAGTTCGCGTTTAGGACAGCTTAAAATGTCTGAGAAGGTGGATGAAACCAGAAATATCCTTTGCAGTGCAGTGCAGTGCAGCCTGGAAATTAATTGTATCCAAGTTAATGCCCAGAATTCAATGGATGTGGCTAGACCCATGGTTTATCCTGGGTGACTGGAATCCAAAGCTCACCAGAACCGTGTGGGGCTGAGAGATCGATTGCTAAATTATTTTTATTTTATTTATTTTGAATGAATACATTAGAAGCCTAAATGGTTTATAACCTGATTTGATAACGCATCGATTTGATACTGTAGTTGTTTGATCATCAAACAGCAAAGTACAATCTGATTTAGATGATCGTTTGTTCCTTTATCGGTTGCTGGTTCATTTATTTAGCCAAGTTCAAAATAGACTCACTTACGGTAAAAGACAAAGCTTCATAGAATTTTGCGCCTTGAATTTATCCAATTGTGTTTTAAAATCACTAAGGACTTCAAACTTTGCCGTGGAAACACACTGCTTGTGTGTATTTAATCTAAAATTTCTCTTCATTTCTATGGGTCACATTACCTGCCGATTTGTTCGTTCTGAATCTTTTCTTTTTGCTATAACGAAGTTTCGAATCGATTTTGTAGATAAATTGCAAAACAACGTTAACGATAGGTTCTTAATGATTCTGTGTGCGTGCAATCCAATGTGCGAGCTATTGTTTGTACGTGAGAGTTTAAGCCACAAGGAAGCAGCGCGTTAATGACGTCAAATAATTTGAACAGAAACCGTTTAAAACGTGTATTCCCCCGATCAAAATTAATATCCAGATGGCATAACTGTGCTTGAGACTCGACTGAAGCGATGCGAAATTTAACCAGGGACAAAAATGAGAAGGTTTTGAGCTGAGCACTCACGGAGTAGAGCCAGCGGGTCTAGAGTGTGAGCTGGCCGGCCGGGACTGAATCTGAATCGCGGCTTACTGAGGGCCTGCTGCGGCGGCCTGGTCTTGGAGAAAGACCCGTTTGTTCGTGTGAAGAGGGCGGCATTGCCCGAGACGCGAGCGTGGTGCTCGGCGGGCCTTATCGTCCATTTCTCTATTGCAGGAATTATTGAATGGTCCGGTTTAGAGCAATGCGCGGAAGGAGATCGCGAATGTTTCGCCCGTGGTGATGAGGACCCGTTTGTTTGGCCTGACGCCCGCGTGATAACACCAGAGATTTGCGGCAAAGATTCCTGAAGGACGAAAGATTCTTCATTGGACGGGAGAGCTCATTTCGGGAATGATAGGAAGGTAGGGCGAGGCCAAATGCTGAAAACTGTCAAGGAAGTTAGGTGAGTTGACAGAGTGAATATATATGCTTCCTCTCATGCTGATAGGGTAGACATGGTAATTGTTTGATGAGTTGATTGATTGATTGCTTGATTATTTGAACGTGCTCCTCCCGAACTTTGTTAATAAAACATCATTAAGTGTGAACTCGTGAAATGATGTTTTATTAACAAGGTTCGGGAGGAGCACATTCAGATAATTAACACAAGTGGAGAGCACTCAGCAATCAATGGTGAGAGGTATATATACTCAGCAGTCTCACCTCATTCCATTGACAGTTTTTGCAGCATCCCTCCACCACCCCTTCTCCACACTTCTAGTACTAAACACTTACATACGGGGGGAGTACTCTGGGTTCGGGCTGAACTCCGAGCTCGGAGCCCTCCCTCCGGACAGCACGCCATATACGCATTAAACTTACCCATTCAAATTATATGTAAGTGTGAACTCGTGAATTGTGTATTAGATTAAAAAACTCATACTTGATCATTTAACATTTCAAGTAATATGAACCAATATTCACTATTAAAATACTTATACTTGATAATTTAACATTTCAAATAATATGAACTATTATTCACTATTTTATGTTTTATCTATGTAAGGCAGTGTTTCGCTGTATATTAGATTAAAATATTTATACTTGATAATTTAACATTTCAAATAATATCAACTAATATTCACTATTTTATGTTTTATCTATGCAAGTCAGTGTTTTGTTGTGTATTAGATTAAAATATTTATACTTGATAATTTAACATTTCAAATAATATGAACTATTATTCACTATTTATGTTTTATCAGTGTTTTGATGTGTATTAGATTAAAATACTCATACTTGATAATTTAACTGGTTTCATATAATCTAAATTGTTTTATTTATGGATGTGACTGTGTAATCTGAAAACAATTCACTCTAACATATTTTTTTGGTGAAGAAATATTCCACGATCGGCTATTTATACACTCCTGAGAGACTATCAGACAGACATTTGTATTCTTAACTCATATAATGTGGTGTTTAAAAGGTTAAAACTTACTTTTAGAAAAGGTTAAAGAAATTTCATCTTGTTTCACATGTTTAAAACTTACTTTTAAATGCTTATAAATTAATAAAATTACCATCTTAATTTCATTCACCCATTTTTATTCTCCCCACAGACGTTATGGAAGCTGTCGTGAAAAACAGATCCATGACTGATTTCTTCATGTCCATAATTTCGTCATTCTGTGGAATTTATTATTAATTCCAGCAATAATAAAAACATCCCTGAAAAAACATTCACGTCACTCCAAGCATTACTGCAGTCATAAAACACACAGCCATAAACCCCTCCCCACCAAAACAACACATGGGTCAAATTTCACATACCACCTGTTGGTCATAAAACCCCCATATAAGGACTTCCTGTCATAAACAAATGTCATAAAGCCATAAATCAAGGGTCATAAATCATTTTTGACACATAGTCCCCCATATAGACTACTACCATGAACTAACACAGTGAGCAATACATTTGTTACAGTAGGCTATACATTAATCTTTGTTAATGTTAGTTAATACAAATCCAGCTGTTCATTGTTTGTTCATGTTAGTTCACAGTGCATTAATTAATGTTAACAAATACAACCTTTGATTTTAATAACGTATTACTAAATGTTGAAATTAATATTAACTAAGATTAATAAATGCTAAAGAAGTATTGTTAATTCTTAGTTCATGTTAACTAATGGAGTTAACTAATGTTAACTAATGAACCTTATTGTAAAGTGTTACCAAATCGTTTTGAAATCAATATGTCTACCATTACATCGAATTTCATTTGAAGTTAAATTAATCCAACATAATTGTTTCATTGCTAGATTTGCATCATACCAGCATTTCAAGGCCTTTTAGCAACTTGTGGAGTCAGCCGCGAATACCAAGATGGTGCGGGTCACCAGTGCCAGTGCAGCTGGTGCAACTCAACACAGATCAACAGTAAGCTATGTCATCAGGCTTTCGTAGATTAATGCATATTTACTATACTAACCCAGATAACACACACACACACACACACACACACACACACACATGCACCTGACTTCCATTACCCCCACTCCATACCCCCCAAACAGCACACTGCCCATCACCAGTAAACCCCCACCCAGCTGCATTCTGCACACTTAAGGCTACAATGAGAGGAGATGTCCTCTGAAGAGCTGGGTCTTCAAAAAACTCCTGAAGACCCAGCTCTTCAGAGAACATCTCCTCTCATAGCACTACTTACAACTTAGTCTTGCTGATCCTAGCACTTACCACCTGTCTAGAACTGACACTCAAATGTTTAAAATCAGCACTCACTGATGCATTATTCTTACTGTACTCCTTTTTTAAATAGTCCTAGAATTGTTGAGAGAATTGCTGTAAAACTTAAAACTGTTTACCATGTTGTTAGTCGCTTTGGTTAAAAATGCGTCAGCCAAATGTAATGTAATGTTATGTACAATGAATCACATTACAAAGGCGAATCATATTACATAGTTCTGACCCATTTAAGTTCCATATTTATTTCATTTAGGGATGCACCGATTGGGAAATTCTGGGCCGATACCGATACCGATGTTTAACATAACAACTTGGCCGATGGCCGATGCCGATGCCGATGTTTTTTCTTTTTGTTATTTATTCCTTCTTTTGTGCCACTGAAACATACAAGTCTTTCGGCTCTTGATCACACTATCCTAGAATGAGCACAAATTCAATCAGACCAAGCAATTTATGAAACAAAAAAAACCTTTAATGTCACTTTCTGGTTGACAGTTATAACCTTATTTATAAGTTCTTTTTCAGTTGTTATGAGGAGCAATATGAGAGAGAAATTTGGTAATCATTGTCTGACCCAACAAAAAAAACATTATAATATTCATTTTATTTTTCGTGTTCGCATTTATGAGGGAAAAAACACGGGTGAATGTTCATATTAAATTTTAAATGCGCACGCGCTCTTCTGCGAGAGAGAGAGAGAGCCCCGACCGCGCGCGCGCTCTCACTCACTATTCAGAGCGGTCAAGCTTCCCCGTACTTTTTGACAAGCGTCCTTGACAGGGAGGCCAGAGCTTCTTTGCAGCTCAAGTCGGCGGCGGTGTGTACAGTTAACGCTCTATCTGTTGACGGCGCTGAGGGAAAAGCTCCCGCCACTGGAAGAAGCGGTCGCCGCCCATTTGTGTCCTCCTGCGCACCCATCAAAGCCGTGCAAAACGTCTTCAGCACTCGCGGATCGTGCATACTCCGCCGCTTCTTCTGCTACACACCATGGTCGTTCTTTTCTCGAGAAAAGGAGTTTTCTCATAGAAAAATAAATAAATAAATGCGTCATTGTACCCAGCACTTCTGAAAATGCACTTCCGAATGCGTCTCTGTCCCCAGCATATCAAACCAAACTGACGCCCATGTGACATCGGCGAATGTCATTTTTATTTCCCGATGGCCGATGGCAGTTAACGAGGCAAATATCGGCCGTTACCGATGTTCAGCCGATGCATCGGTGCATCCCTAATTTCATTAGGTGGTGTACCTACTCTTAAGTAGTAAAAATGTAACTGTATTTTTAATTTTGCTAATATAAGTTTATTTTCTATAATCTCTTTAACAGAAACTTGCGCCCATAGACGAGTTACTTCTGTTCCTAATGCATCTCTCCGTTGGCCTATCTCTCCGTGATCTTGCCAACCGTTTTGGTATCCACCGCACCACTGTCAGCAGAATTATAACGACCTGGACACACTTTCTGTACTACCTTCTTGGTTCCATCAGGCTGTGGCTACCAAAAGAGGTTGTACAAGCTCACTTACCACCAGAGTTTTCCCCATACGCCGACACACAAGTGGTGCTGGACTGTACCGAAATTTTTTGTCAAACACCCTCATCTCTTGTTCTGCAAAGTGAGGTGTTCTCCAATTACAAGTCACACACCACTTTCAAGGCCATGATTGGCATTGCCCCCCATGGTCCCATCACCTTTGTCTCTCCACTGTATGCAGGTTCTATGAGTGATAGGGAAATTTTCAGAATTTCAGGGATTATAAAATTACTCACAGCTGACATGGCAATTATGGTAGACAAGGGTTTTTTTGTGGATGCTCTTGTACCCTGCAAAGTTTACCGGCCTGCTTTTCTGTCAAAGAAAACTCAGATGAGTAAACAGGATGTTGAACAAACACAGTCCATCGCCCGTTTGCGGGTTCACGTTGAAAGGTGTATCCGGAGAGTTAAAGAGAATAAACTGTTTGACAAACTTATTCCCTTATCTGTGTGTGGGAGTATTGATCAACTGTTCAGTGTGGCTTGCTTCTTGGTAAACTACCAAAATGGACCCCTTGTCAAGGCATGGGCAACTCAACAGTGAAAATCTAGACTGGCATGTGACTGTATTTTTCTCTATGAGCTTCCATATACTGCTTATATATTTTGTCATTTACTATGCTGTTTGTTTTTTTGTATCTTGTGATATACCTTTCAGAAAATTGTCTGAAATATTGACAATGTTTACATTTGTCATTTATTGTCTTTTACACTACCAGGAGGAAAACAAATACATGAGTTAATTCAGACATTTATTATACAAAGACACAAGCTGTCATACTACACTCAACAATAACATGGCTCCTTGTATAGATTTGTAATGATGAACTATGTAAACTATGTAAATAAACATTGTGGTGCAACGTTTGACATTTTGTATGAGTTATGAGTTTTTTGATAACTAGTCCACATAACTGCACATATTCCAGTACTCAACAGTACTTTAATGCTTCTTTGCACTTCTGGTTGGATGTCAACTGCGTTTCATTGGCTCTGTACCTGTACTCTGCTAAATGACAATGAAGTTGAATCTAATCTAATGTAATCTAACTACTAACACTTAATTCATAATAACAAAAGGCACCTTGTATAGGTTTGTTGTTTATGTACATGTGTGTGCATTTTTTTAAAGAGGACTATTTACATTAACATTGATTTTCACACAAACATGTTTTGGGAGGTGGGTTGATTTTAAATTTTCATGCATGATGATAAATAAAAGTAGAAATAGAAATAATCTCCCCTCTCCCTGATGACGGCAGCAACCTCTGGGTCCCTGTAGATCCTTTGACTGATCATATCCTCCTCTGCACAAACAACGAAATCACTCCAGTCCATACCTTTTAGCAGGAGTTGTCCTTGCACCTGCCAGTAATAACCGTGTTGCTTTTTTAGATTCATGGTGCCATTGTGAAGCTTTAGGTATTTACAGTCAACATAACTTTTTACATTGGGGCATTTCACTTCCACCAGGCCAAAGGGTGGGTTCTCTGTTGGGTCGAAAACAACCCCATCAGGGGAAGACCCTAACCAGGGGGCATCAGGGTGTACAACGAAGCCACATGGCCAGTAGTTAGTGTTCTTTGCAATATTCTTGAATGGCAAGTGGCTCCAATGCCAGACCTCTTTTCATCAATGCCGTTTGTGCCACTCCCCTAATCATTCTTTCAGCAAGCTGTTCCGCTGAAGACTGACTGCAAACATGACATACCTCCCTGAAGTGAAATGATGTTACTCTCATCCTTCTGACTTGGTGCCACTCTGTGGACATACTCTGCTCCCTTGTTGATTCTTCTATTTTCCTCGCTGTATCCAAGGAAGTCTGCAGAGATTGCAGATGCAGCTGCTGGTGGAGACTGCACACAAACTGGCATGTAGTGGGCTCCAGTTTGTAGCCATCTAAAGGCAGAGGTGGGGGTGGAGGAGCACCAGTGTGAGGAAGAATAATGCGGCTGACTGGCACTGGCTGCTGGTACGAAATCGGGTTGCCCTCCTGAACTTTTCCCAGAGCTGACTCAACCAACGGGACATCAGCACTGATGGACATGGTGGTAATGAGAGGTGCTATGTCCACTGGAAAGCCTTCATAAGCTTCCGCCACCCTCAGGACATCAGGATCAGGCAGATCCCCCCGCATCGCTTTGTAGAGAGTGCTCCTAAGTAGAGATGCATATCATAATTCAAATTGGACCGCTACGCACATTTACAGTACAGGCCAAAAGTTTGGAAACATTACTATTTTTAATGTTTTTGAAAGAAGTTTCTTCTGGTCATCAAGCCTGCATTTATTTGATCAAAAATACAGAAAAAAATTGAATATTGTGATATATTATTACCGTACAATTTAAAATAATTGGCTTTCAATTTATTATTCTTTAAATTATCATTTATTTCTGTGATGCAAAGCTGAATTTTCCAGATCATTACTCCACTCTATCACATGATCCTTTAGAAATCATTCAATCATTCTTCTGATTTATTATGAGTGTTGGAAACAGTTCTGCTGCTTAATATTTTTTCATAACCTGTGATACTTTTTTAGGATACTTTGATGAATAAAAAGTAAAAAAAGAAAAAAAAAAGAAGAAAAAAAAAGAAGCAAATGTTTTAAAAATAGAAATCTTTTATAACAACAATATACACTACTGGTCAGTAATTTGGGGTCAGTAATTTTTTTCTTTCTTTTTTTTAAATAAATCAATACTTTTATTCAGTAAGGATGTGTTAAATTGATAAAAAGTGATAGTAAAGAAGATTTATATTATTAGAAAATATTTTTTTATTTTGAATAAATGCAGTTCTTTTTAACCTTTTATTCATCAAATATATTAGGCAGCAGAACTGTTTCCAACACTCATAATAAATCAGAATATTAGAATGATTTCTGAAGGATCATGTGATAGACTGGATGTCACATGTGACACTGAAGACTGGAGTAATGATGCTGAAAATTCAGCTTTGCATCACAGGAATAAATGATAATTTAAAGTATAATAAATGGAAAACCAATTATTTTAAATTGTACGGTAATAATATATCACAATATTACATTTTTTTCTGTATTTTTTATCAAATAAATGCAGGCTTGATGAGCAGAAGAAACTTCTTTCAAAAACATTAAAAAATGTAATGTTTCCAAACGTTAGGCCTGTACTGTATATTTAGACAACCATAATCATATTAGTTGATTAATTCTAAATGAACAAGACATACTGGACATACCTGACACCATTTGCTACCGTCCTCTGTTTGGGCTTTGCAGACAGCACCACCATGTCACTCACACGGCCCGGCTTCACACCCTATCAATAATACATGAAAAGGCATTTCAGAGGTCACAGAATGGGACTATAGGCAAATCTTGCATAAGCATGGAATTAAGCTGCTTAAAGTTTACCATAGTTCTTGGTTTGTGCCAACGTTGTTCGCTCTCTGTGCAGCTCAAAACAGGTGGTACAGCTGTGATGTTTAACTGTGAGTAATGAGCAGTCTGATACAGTAATGCAACATTATGATTGCATAAGGCTCTGCCAGCCACACAGGAGCACTCGGCCTCATAGAGCTGAACAGGGGTGGAGTCTTCAAGGACAATCTTTTAAAAAACAAAAAAGTGTGTTATAATCAGCAGAGATCACAAACTGATCAGATATCTAAAAGTCAAAGGTGCATTTTGCATTATTTTTCAAGTTAGCTACTATGAGTTAGAGAATGAGATTACTTTAGGGTTAGTAAGAAAGTAAGTTAAACAGAACACAATATAAACAGCAAAACAAATGTCTCAACAACCAGCTTCTGGGGTTTCATATAGGAATGGTAGGTCTACTAGAACACTAATAGGGCAGGCAAGTGTCATCATAGTGTTACCTACTTCAAACGTTTGGTTAGCTAGATAGTTGTCTAAGAGGTTCAACTTGTTTAGGTAATTATACATTTGTTTGCCAGTTTTGCCAACCCATCATTGCCAAATTGAAGCCCCAGAACATAACTGGAACAGAACTGGTTGGATCAGATGAACAACTGAACTGTCTTTCATCCTACTCTGATGGTGTGAGGTTTCTCATGCTTCCTCAAAGATCTATGACAGGTAGCACGGATGCTGACTCTCCCTGTCTGTAGATCTTTACTTGATACTGGGGATAACCAAATACTGTCAATACATGTATCTGAACAACACAAATCATTCGTATATATTTATTCAATGTCAGATAGTAAAATGAACATATAATAAACCACATGTGACCAACCACTAAAATGAACCGTTTAATAAGTATTTTGTAAAGGTTACTTTCTAGCCTAACGTCACCTAGCATCATCGCTAACGTTAGGGCTACAGCTAGCTAAAGACATAGCATAACTTACCTTCATAACTGTCAATGAATGAAGAGACGTATATCTTGAAACCCTTTTCCCTCTTGCTCTTGGGAGCCGATGATGACGCTTGAATTATTCGGTGTAAGTCGTTTATCGTTATCCTTGGCAGATGTTGAAGGGATCTGGTGTAAAAAGCCATGTTTATCTGGTCCTCGTTTTACCTGACAGTTACCGGCGTCGTCGATGAAACGCGTAACTTTAGACCGGAAATGCCATCGCCCACCAGTGACGTCTGACAATCATGGAACGTTCGTAAAATCAACTTGCGAATTGCATCAGTAAGGACAGCTTCAAGTTAGCGTCGAGATTTATCTGTATTTAGTACAGTGGTCAGGAGGGTACGTAGGTGTAGTGTTGCTGGTTGCAACAACACTGCTGGACGGCATAGCTTCAGACTTGGAAATTAGGTGCCAGTGGAGCTCAAGTGTGCTCAAATTCAGGTTAATTTTACGCGGGATTGCTTCTCCAACGCAATAGAGGTGGAAATGGGCTTCTCCACACAGCTCGAGCTGAAAAGCGATGCAGTGCTGAACGCTGCTCCTACTGCATGGACTCCACCACCGCAGCGGCGTCTTGATGTGAGTGATCATATATATTATCACAATTTATGATTGAGTGAGTGAGTGATGTAGAATAGAATGACTGCTGCGCTAGTGCGCTTGACTTAAAGCCTCTGAGCGCCGGCCGCGCGCGCGCACTCACGTCAGAAGAGCTGAGGCGCCAGCTCATTCTTCCAGAACAATCGGGTGATTTAGAATTTCCGTTACCTTCTAACCGTTAGCCTTCTTCTAGACTTCTCTGAACAGTCGTTAACCCAGCCAGTCCAAGGTAATCTGCTCGATTCAATATATTGTTTTAATATAATCAATCTGTTATAGGCATTGTTATGACTTCACGTTAGCAATCTGATGTAAATGTGGCCTTATAATTTAGCCAGCATAATTTACATTCAATGTAACAATGTAACTACAGCTATCAACCGTTAGCCTGCTAGATTCTAACAGTTAACGTTAGCTACCTAGCAAGCATTGTATCTTTCGTAGTCTAGATTAAACAGAATCGAAATCGGCTGTAGTAACTGTAATTAACGTTAGTTATTTGTTCGGCAGCATACTAACTATGTCTGCAAACAACATTTATTCAGACAGAACACTTAAACGTCAGGCAAAGCAGAGGGCTAGTGAGGTTTACTTCAATGCTGAATCTGACGCAGCCTACGTAAACATATGCCTGGAAAAAAACGCCCCTGCTGATGATGTATGGTCAGATGCTGCATCTGATTGGCCCATGTCCTATGAATCAGACGAGTTAGAGACTGAGTTTAATGTTGACGATAACGTGATTGATGGATTTTGGTCCGATGCTCTGACAGAAACTGACTCAAGTGATGACGAATTTGTTGAGTCTGCTGAGTGTCTTGGGGAGGAGCTCAGAGGTTGGGCAATAGACAGCCAAATACCACAATGCCATCTAAATGGGCTGTTGGGCATCCTGAGAAAACATCATCCATATCTCCCAAAGGATGCCCGCACTCTTTTAGGCACTCCAACTAATTATGAGGTCCAGCAGATTGCTGGTGGCACCATGCATTATTTTGGAATTGAGAAAGGCATTAGGCATGTGTTAAACCAGATAGACCCTCTCCCAAAGGCCATTCATTTACAAGTGAATATTGATGGACTACCTTTGTTCAAAAGCAGCAATAAGCAGTTCTGGCCCTTTCTAGGCTTGGTAGAGGAAGACAAAACAAAGCAACCATTCGTCATCGCTTTATATCTTGGATCTAAAAAACCAGAGAATGTCAATCTGTTCCTAGAATCATTTGTGAATGAATATGGAAAGCTTAAATTAGAGGGTGTGGATGTAATTGGCAAATGTGTAGATATTAAAATTTCAAATTTTGTTTGCGATGCAAGTGCGAGGGCTTTCGTAAAAAACATTAAAGCCCACAATGCATACCACGTCTGTGAAAAATGCACACAGGAGGGAACGTGGTTGGAAAATCGCATGACTTTTCCTGAAGTCGATTCACCTTTACGGACAGATACGTCTTTTATTAATAAAGACGATGAGTTTCACCATAAAGGGACCAGTGTGTTGACAAGGGTTGGAATTGGTATGATCTCCCAATTTCCATTAGATGTTATGCACCTGGTTTTTATTGGGGTTGTGAGAAAGTTGATAGGGTTTTGGATGAGGGGACCACTTCCAACTCGTTTAGGTGCTCATCAGATAGGCCTGATTTCTGCAGTGCTTATGTCCTTTGCCATGAGACTCCCCAGAGAGTTTGCACGGAAAGGGAGATCCCTTGTTGAGGTAGATAGGTGGAAAGCAACAGAGTTCAGAACTTTTCTCCTGTACACTGGTCCAGTAGCACTGAAAGACCATCTGCCGAATGTTCTATACCATAATTTTATGCTTCTGCATGTAGCCATTCGAATATTATGCTGCCCCTCACTGTGTCTCCAGTACTGTGATTTTGCTGAAAAGTTACTGATCACATTTGTCGAGCATTTTCAATCTGTTTATGGTAATTACGTTGTCTATAACATACACAGGCTGACACATCTTGCCAATGATGCAAGGCAGTTTGGTGTGCTGCATAATTTCGCAGCTTTCCCATTTAAGAACTTCCTCTACACATTAAAAAAATTGATAAGGACCCCTACCCAGCCCCTTCAACAGATCATCAGGAGATTGTCAGAAAAAGCAAGTGTCAGAACTAAAATAAGGGTGTGCAAGGATGGTTTTTACCAGGAACATAAGAATGGGCCTTTTCCATACAATGTGTCATCTCAGCAGTTTACAAGGTATAAGAAATATGTAAATGGTGGAACTTTAATTAGTTTATCAGAGGGAGAAAACTATATTCTGTTCAATGGAGATATTTATATAGTGAAAAACATTTTAAAAGACAAGGAAGCATCGCATCTAGTCTGTCTTAAATTCCAAAACAAGTCATCTTTTTTCACCTATCCCATTGATTCATCAAGTCTTGATATATCCTTTGTGAAACAGCCCGGGCAGTCATTGACTATTGTTCCTACACAGACTGTTTCAAAAGTCCTTCTTTTACAGTATAAGGATGGGTTTGTGGCATATCCTTTACTGCATACTGCTTGATTCCCCCAATCCCCCAATTATTACATGCAAGCGTGTTTGATTTATGGACCAAGTTTTCAGGCACCATTCCAGGGGGCGCTGTCGAGCCCCCTGGAATGGTGTCTGAAAACTTGGTCCATAAATCAAACACGCTTGCATGTAATAATATGAAACTCAGTACACATATAGATCTCATCGGGCCGAACAACTTTCGTGCTCTAAGTTTTACACCAGCCCAACAGGAAGTCGGTTATTATACGTTGTTTGGAAAACGCATACAATGGAATGTGAAATACTCCTCCTAGGGAATTCATCCGATCACCACCAAACTCGGTGTGAATGAAGTCAAGACATTGATGATGCTAAATTGCGAACGGATTTTTGATATCTCGAACGGTTTGGCCGTGGCGAGGAAACGAATTTATGGTGAATAATGGGACACAGGAAGTGTGTTATAACTTCTGCATACATTAACTGATCTTGATAAAACTTCCGCAGTGTGTTCGTTGTAAGAGGCCAATCACATGGATGTGACTATTGTGAGTCAAAGTTTTAGCGCCACCAACTGGCAGCAGGAAGTGTGTCACTTTCAAAATGCTTTGAAATCACCCTCTTATTTTTACCCGATTTGCTTCAAACTTTATGTGTATAATGTAGACACACGGCAGATGTAGACCTGTGAAAGGTTTATTGCTTATATGCTTTTGAGACTCTTAACATACTTGAAATTGGATGAAACTCGACAGACACATCACATTTATTATCCAGTAGACATGTGCAAAGTTTCAGAAACGGGCGTGGTGAGGGGCTCAGTACCGCCACCTTTAGTCAAAAATGGGGGCTTAGTTTTTCCTAGAATCACAAAAATCGGTATGTATATTGTTCTCATCGAGCCGGACAACTTTCTAATTTACACTTATAAGCTCCAACCAACAGGAAGTCAGATATTTGGGTTTGAATGTGGATTTTCTGGAGAATTTTCTCTGTCTCTCTGTGTGTCTGTGTGTGTGTGTGGGGGGGGGGGGGGAGGGGGGGTTGTCTATTCCATTTAATCTTTGTTTTTCAAGGTTTCAGGGGCTTTTGGGGCACTTAACGTGCTCAAAAACACTTGAAACTTTTCACACAGGTCAGAACCCACGTTCATCAGGGCCGGGCTGAAGCTGGTACACGGGCGTTGCAGGGGGGCTCAACAGCGCCCCCTTGAACACGGTCTGAAAACTTGGTCCATATATCAAACACGCTTGCATGAATTATTATGAAACTCGGTACACATATAGATCTCATCGGGCCGAACAACTTCCGCACTCTAAGTTATTAGCTCCGCCCAACAGGAAGTCGACTATTATGGGTTGTTTGAAAAACGCATGCTGTGGAATTTGATGTACTCATCCTAGACAATTCATCCAATCGCCTCCAAACTCGGTCAGCATGAAATCAAGACATTGAGGATGCTAAATTACGGACGGATTTTTGATATCTCGAACGGTTTGGCCATGGCGAGGACACGAATTTATGGCGAGAAAAGAGAAACACGAAGTGTTATAACTTCTGCACACATTAACTGATCTTGATGAAACTTCAGCAGTGTGTTAGTGGTAAGAGGCCGATCATATGGATGTAACTATTGTGAGTCAAAGTTATAGCGCCACCAACTGGTAGCAGGAAGTGTGTCACTTTCAAAATTATTTTGACAAAAGTGGGGGGGTTACTTCTACCCACAGTTACAAAAATCAGTACGCATATTGGTCTCATCGAGCCGGACAACTTTCTAATTTACTTAGCTCATTAGCTCTGAGCAACAGGAAGTCAGATATTTTGGTTTGAATGTGGATTTTTTGGATATGTCAGACTCTGAGTTTTTAGCTACTCCTCCTAAGTGGTTTATTTTATTCACACCAAACTTTTTCAAAATGATAAAAATACATTAAAGATATAAAGATATATATATATATATATAAATATAGCTGCGAGCAGCGATGAAGGGCCAAAGCTGGGGGCACCGCCACCCCGGTGCCTTTAGTTGGGCCCGTAATCGCTGCTCGCAGCTATATTTATTAATTATTATTGAGAAATATAGAGAAATAAATATTCAAAAATTAAAAGATGCTCCTTGTGAGTTATGCCAAGCAGTTCTTTTCAAATGTTCAGATAATAGGCTTAGTGATGATGTTTGTTTCTATGTTTAGATTCCTATGAAAAAGCCAGAAGAAAGCTGGTGAAGTTTTGTAAAGGCAACAGTTTGGAGTCTACTGATGAGGACAGTGTACGGAAAAGAGTGTATGTTTCCTCTGTTCTTTGTTCTCCTTTTACAGCCTAATGCTTATTTGCACTGCACTTTTAAAAAACTGATTACACCTAATGTGTCCAACAGACCATCATCAAAATATGTAAATGGATTTACATCTGATACAGCCTCAGGAAGACCTCCAGTGCAGGCCTCAACAAGCTGGCTCCACACAGGTACAGACGAAAACATACAGTGGTCATTGCATCATTTCCCAATCTGGTCACCACAGATTCCTTAAATCCAAGACTTGGGAATATGGTCCCCTTAGAATTAATTAAAGTAATGTCCTGTGTATAAGCCACAGGAGAGTGTGTTATGCAAGTTAAAAAAACATTAATATCATATTAACTGTTCTCGTGGATTAACCTGAAGAAATTTAGCAAAATAAATGTATAAACTGTGGCCAATAGTTGGGAAATTACAGTACAAGGTTATATCTGACATTTCTGTCAAAATTGAGTTGTAGTAAACTATATTTAATTCCAAGGGGAGGATATGTTGAAAGCAACTTTTGAACATTGGTCACTTTCCTGTTGCTTAAGATCGCAGCAAAACTCTGGATGGAAGTATATGTTGTGATGTTTGGCAATGTATTGTACATTGTACTGATTCTGTTTCTTACTGTTCCATATGCAGAGACCAAAAAAAAGACCAAAAAAAAAAAATTCTGTAGTAATTGAGCCAAAAGCCTGAACGTGCCAGCCATACCACCATTTGCACCATCATCTGCTGTGACAGTCCCTGAACCAAGACAAGATGGTACGTAGAATTATTCCAAACCTTAGTTTTTTAGTTTTTTTTATAGTTTTTTTTTTTTACAGGAGTTTTTTAGTAATGACCTTTAGTCTCTAACATGGATTAGAAACTGTTCAAGGAACAAAATAAAATGTATTTAACCAAAAAGGAGAATAAAACCAACTTCGCCTGGCTAAGTTGTATTATTTTCGATAAACCTTTTAAGCCCTGCTTTTAACAATTAGCCTTAAAGGGATAGTTCACCCAAAAATTAAAATGCTGTCATCATTTACTCACCCTCAAGTTGTTTCAAACCTGTATGAATTTCTTTTTTCTGCTGAACACAAAAGAAGATAGTAGTACTTATAGGGGACCTTGTGTCAAAATGATTTACGACTTTGACCTTTGACCTTTTGGCAGGTTGAACTTCCGGTGACCTTTATGATTGATGGGTGAACTTCCGGAATGAGGTCATGGGATTAACCTATTGACCCTGCTAGCCTATCGATCATGTTTTTTGACAGTTAGTTTTGAACTATGACCTAGCTAGGACTGAATCATAATTTTGACGGGTAGTTTTAGTTATATTTGAACAGATGTTTTTGCCGGTTGTTTGAACTTTGTCCCAGTTATATGTGTGTGCGTGTGTGGTTATATGGCTTCTGCCTGCGCCCCCCTCCCTTTACATTCCTGAGCAACGTATATAAATGGGGTCAGTGTGTTCTACATGCACCACCAGAAAGGGAAACATGAGCTACATGAGCATGGATGGTTTATCCTCCCCTCAATCCCCAGATGCGGGGTTGAGCAACAGGATGATGGAAAGTCTGACTATGGCGCCGAGAAAACCTTTAGGACACATCCGTTTGACCAGCTTTCTGCATGAAATTTCGGAATGGACTAAAGCTGAATTTCTGATGTGTAGCAACCGTGTATTCGGCTACAAATTTCACAAACCAACTCGAGTTGTTACGCTCTACACCGCTGATGGCGTCGACGAGTTTCAGCCGGGGCAAGACGCGTGCGTGGTATTTCCTGAAAAAGACTGGACTCTATTTTACAAACGTGTCTGGAAGGATCTGAATGACGGCGGCGAGGAGCCTTTGTACGTGGGGGAGTGGGACGGGGTGACCCCGAATGTCCGGTACCGTGTGGTAGGTGACCATACTCAAAAGAAGCCGAATGATTCTGTTTACATATTCTGCTGTAAAGACAAGACAAAGCTCAACAACACTCGGATGGGGCCCATCCTGCCTAAAGAGCATCAGGATCTGTATGAAATGCAATTCTTGTTCAAGTGGTGCGATCTGGATCTGCTGAGTAGTGTTTTTTCAATCATCAACAAAATGTTCAAATGGTGCGACATGCATGACAGATACAACAAAATTAAAGTGCAGCTGTTCCACCCTGAGAGATGTGCACGGAGCAGTACATACGCTCTGCCGTCCCCGCCCATTTACTACAGTCATCATAAAGCTCGGCGGTCGGACCTTGTCAAGCGTCGTATATAAATCAAGGCTGAAGCGCTCCAACGTCCCCACCCCCTTTTCCACAGCGATCATAAAATACAGCGACCCGACCCTCCCAAGCAGCATTTTTTAAACCATGGCTGAAGACGACGCTTCAGAACCCGATCACGTATGCAGCTGCGGTATCTCTTTCGGCAGCATTCTCGACCCTCCCGACGACGACGCACCCCTACATACTCTGACTGATGCCTGCGGTCCATCGGGCCTCCACAACGACTGGGTCTCGGCTTAAACGGCCAGACGGCGCATAGACTTGGAATCTTGCTTTGAAAACGATCGGGCTCCTGGCAACATCATCATCACCCCTGAACCCTCGGACCTCCAAAACGACTCTGGTCTGGCTATCAAACGTGGCTTAGACTGGGATCCGATGATCGAGTGCGACTGCGCTTGCACTAGACCTTCACCGCCACCATCACCATCCAGCAAAAAACATGGATCCGACAGCCTGACTTACCTCATCAACCCTCGCAAAGACACGGAATCGTCCAACGATGGATGCGACGACGGTCCAGCTAACAATATCATCGACAAAGGCTGGGAGTTGTCCCCTGAGACAGTCAAAAGTCTCGGGATCCATAACGATCGGGAATCGCACGACGCATCTACAATCGACCGGACCCTGCCTCATTCTAATCGCGTCTTCGACGTCACAGACGGCTGTTTCAGCGACGTCGGATTCAAAATCATAAAAGCCGCGACCGTGATTTTGCTGCAACATTTCATCAACGACAAGCAGAAGGACGACTGCGAGGGCTGTGCGATTAACCATCCTAGCCAGCTGCAACATTCCTGTCTGTTTGACCCTCCCAACTACTACTTCGACACACACTTTGACGAACTTTCAGGCAAGCTGTTTAAACCCTCTTTTCATTCCATCATCACTACCCTCCTAGGACGGTTGGGGTTAAAATCTCAACCCCATCGTATTCAAGGAACAGTCGGAACTATTCTGCGCGAATTAAAAGACGAACCATTCATCGCCGCCAAGGTGGAAGAAATCAGGGCGAGACTTCTGGACAAACCCTGCAAGGAAATAGTCTACGACGTCGTCGATCTCTGGGAAAATCTCCCCAACGCGAATGGCCAGTGACCAAACCATCTCCAACATGGGTGCAGCCTGTAGCCTAAAGTGGTGTATGGAATTGTTGTTTAAAGAGCATTACAGAGACCAGATGACCGATCTCATGAGCAAGATTATTATGGACGCATCCCACCCCGATACTCCATGTCATGATACTGTGCGCGAAGCAAATCTCAAGAAAAATATGGTGTATATAAGAGGACTGACTAGCTCATGGGACTATATGACGGACAAATGTGTTGCCGGTAACGATCCACCCATTGTAATGATAAAACAGGTTCTAGATATGCTGTGTGAATCCCAATCCCCGCTCGGGATCACCGATCTGCTGTGTACTTGTACGTATGTGACGGATGTCTGTACCGAGCTCCGATATGACTCCGATGATCAGGACGACGCTATCAAAATCGTTGAAGTGATTAAAAACGTAGACAAAATTGTCGTAATGTACGTCGATTACATCCTAGACAAAAACATGATGGCCTGCCGCGATTTTCTTTTCTGGTTAGATTACCACTGACGCTATTATTAATCCATTTTGTATCCTGTAACATCGCTGTTATAACCATTTTACTTTTAGTGTGTGTATGTAACGTCATTATATCCATTTTGCATGTTGTATTATATTAATCCCGCTATATCCATTTTTACTTAGAGTGTGTATTTTTATTATATCCCTTTTGCATGCTGTATCATATTAATCCCATTATATCCATTTTTTACTTAGAGTGTGTGTATTTTACATGTTGTATTATATTAATACCATTTTTCTTATGTTTTGTATTATATCCATTTTTACTTAGAGTGTGTATTTTTATTATATCCATTTTGCATGTTGTATCATATTAATCCCATTATATCCATTTTTTTTACTTAGAGTTTGTATTTTACATGTTGTATTATATTAATACCATTTTACTTAGTCTCTGTATGCATGTTTTCTATTATATCCATTTTTACTTATAGTGTGTATTATATCCATTTTTTACTTAAAATATGTTTACTATCTTCTATTATATCCATGTTTACTATCTTCTATTATATCTATTTTACTTGTATTATATCCTGTAACGTTTTTTAATAAAAGATTGATTCAAACCGCTCGTACGTGTCATTCTTTTCCAACGGTTGCAACGGCAGCATGTCAGAGCTCATGAAAGAGGCTTATTATACGCCCTCCAACCCAGGCTCTTTAGGGGGTAAAAAACGATTAAAAGACGCCGTCTTGAAAGACAGCGGGGTCCGTCTAAGCGATAAACAGGTTTCAGAATGGCTGGCTGGTGAGGACGCTTACACATTACACAAAACAGCGCCTATAAAATACAAGCGAAACAGAGTGGTCGTGTACGGGGTCGATACTCAGTTCCAGGCCGATCTCGTCAACATGATCGCCTACGCCAAGGATAATGACGGTCATAAATATCTGCTGACGTGCATAGACGTATTTAGCAAGTACGCCTGGGCTCGCGTGCTGCAGAATAAGAGCGGCGCAGAGGTCACTAGAGCGTCCGAGTCTATACTCGAAGAGGGGCGTGTGCCGCAGAAATTGCAGACGGATCAGGGAAAGGAATTTTTTAACAAACAATTTCAAGATGTAATGAAAAAGCACGACATTAATCATTTCGCTACCGCTACCGATTTGAAAGCCAGTGTCGTGGAACGATTTAATAGAACGTTAAAAAGTCGTATGTGGAGATTTTTAACGGCTACAAATTCCCGACGATACATAGATGTCTTACAAGACATTATGCTGGGGTACAACACCAGTTATCACCGAAGTATCAGAATGAGACCCGTGGACGTCGACAAAGTAAACGAGGGGCAAGTGTTTCAAAACTTGTACGGCGATATAAAGAAGACAGAGAGACCCGTATTTAAATTCAAAGTCGGCGACGTCGTCAGGATTTCTAAAGTGAGAGGTCCGTTCGCCAAAGGTTATGAGCAGAACTACACTGAGGAATTTTTCACCGTATCCGCGTGTATTCCGCGACAACCACCGGTCTACAGACTCAGCGATTATGACGGTGATGTCATCGAGAGGGTTTTTTATGAAAAAGAGTTGCAAAAAATAATTGTGAGTAAAAACAAATCTTTTAAGGTGGAAAAGATTTTAGGTCAGAAAAAACAAGGGAAATCTATGCTTGTTTTAGTGAAATGGCTAGGCTGGCCTTCAAAATTTAATAGTTACATAGATAAAAAAACTCTGCTGGACTTAAAACACCCCGACGTTTAACGGATGGGGTCATACGAGCAAAGGACCGCCATGGACGATCACGGGTTCTACGTCACGTTACCGTGCAATGCATCTAGGTCGGTTTATCCTGAAAATCGCATATCCGCCTATACAACCGGCTGGCGCAAGCTATAGACTTGAAAGGACAATGGGAAGTTGGACTCGCCGAAATCGAATATCCTAGAAGTTGGTACAACTTTAATGATGAAGATGGTCATTTCATCCTACATACGGCCCCGGAACCCTCCAAAGACTCAAATATTGGTTTTGCAAATATTGCGAAAATATACATAAGCAGGGGTTATTACCCAAACATTCGTGCGATCCTCCGTGCTATAAATCAACTTATCGCACCAGTGGCCGTATTGAATCACGACGAATTAAAAAACAAGGTGTTTCTGACCGCGAAACCCAACATTTCAATGAGTTTTCGCGGGAGACTCGCCACTATTTTAGGAATGACGCTAAAACCTCTCGGAGGTTTAAACTATCATAAAAAAACAGATTTTACCGCAAACGTCGTCATGTACGCCCCTCATCAATGCGATATCAACGCGGGGTTCTACACATTGTACGTTTACACAGACATCATCCAGTATCAAGCGGTCGGTGATTCTCACGTCCCCCTTTTGAGATGCGTACATATATCGGGTAAAAGCAGCGACGCGGTCATTGCTAGATACGACAACCCGCATTATGCATCGATCAGTAAGGATCACATCACCGACATCACCATAGAGTTGAAGGACGATCAAAACCAAGAAGTACCATTTTCTTACGGGAAAGTCATCGTAAAACTACACTTTAAACCAAAAAATGGTTTATTATAGACCCGGAGAGACCGCTGACTATGTCAGCTACTACCGATATCAGGCCGGCGGGGGTTTGCCGGGGTATGCCGGGGGAGGGGTTATGTACGGAGCAGGCTTAGGGGGTCTTTTCAGAGGCCTGTTCAGGATGGCTATACCTCTGTTAAAAAGAGGATTTAGCATCACGAAACCCCATCTAAAATCGGCCGCTAAAAATATAGTATCCGACGTCGTCTCAAACGTATTGACGCGATCTCATAACGATAAAGCTCAAGACGGATCCGGTCTGATGGTCATGGCACGTAACAGGATGTCTAAACCACCGGGTGTGAGGAGGCGTGGCCAGTGGGGAAAGAAGAAAACAACACTTGGACCAAAGAAACGATCAGTCGTACGCAGAAAGCGTAAGACGTCTGTTAGTCGAAAGGCGACGATCGAGAGAGTCGGAAAAACCATTTTCTAACATGGCGTTATTGCACCGCATGTCGGGGGAGTGCATCAAGTCCGAGTTGGACCTATTTACGGTCCCGCTGACGCAGACCGTTATTGAGAAAAACGGCTATTTAGAAGTGGCCCCATTATCGGCCATATCGGACTCTGCACCATTGGAGTTTTTTATCGCCGGCAACGGCGATGATTATTTGGATCTCAATAACACGATGATCTATCTACGGGTGAAAATCAAAGGGCATGACGGAGCCGATATTGCCCACCCGGCAACGGTGGGTCCAATAAACTACCTGGCTGGTAGTATGTTTTCACAAGTCGACGTAACTCTCGGTGACCGCCTGATATCGCAAAGCTCCGGAACTTATCCCTATCGCTGTATCCTGGAAAGTCTGCTCAACTACGGTAAAGATACGCTGGAATCTATTTTCTCCGCCGGTTTGTTTCACAAAGACACAGCCGGTCACATGGATGTGCGTGACCACGCAGGCCGTAACGAGGGGTTGACGAAGAGATCGACCTACACCGCTCGAAGCAGGGAGGTGGAACTTCTTGCCCCCATACACAGCGATATATTCTTCCAGGAAAAACTTTTAATTAATGGTTTGGATTTAAAACTACGCTTTATACGGGCAAAGGATGAATTCTGTCTGATGAGGTCCGACGACGTGGCTTACAAATTACAAATAGTGTCGGCGTCCCTATTTGTCAAAAAAGTTTCTGTATTGCCGCCGGTGAGACTGGCTCACGCCCAGACGCTGCTGTCGACCACGGCCAAGTACCCCATCGATAGGGTCTGTCTAAAATCGTTCTCCATACCCGCCGGCTCTCGTGTTTCGAATCAAGAAAATTTGTTTTTAGGAACACTGCCAAAGTCTATCGTTATCGGTATGGTCGACAACGACGCATTTACCGGCTCCTACGAAAAAAATCCATTCGCGTTCAAACATTACAATCTGGAATTCCTAGCAGTCTACGTAGACGGTCAACAATTTCCCACCAAGCCTCTACAACCTAATTTCGATGACGGTTTGGCAGTACGCGAATATTATCAGCTGGCGATGACGACCGGGAGACACCTTAAAGATCGACCGCTCTGTATCGGCCGGAAGGATTACCTGAACGGATACACGCTCTACGCATTTAACTTAACGCCTGACGAGGACTGTGGCCAGCACATTTCCCTGATCAAGTCCGGGAACATCAGAGTCGAAGCTCGTTTCAGACAAGCGCTGCCGAATACCATTAATTTAATCATTTACGGCGTATTCGACAGTCTCATTGAAGTGTCTAACCGCAGACAGGTACTGATTGATCACTACTGAGAGATGAACACGCTACAACTCGCAGCTATCATGGATAAAATAGCATGCAGGGCTCATTTTCTCGGGGTTCTTCCGAGCGATCAACTACCCAAAAAAACGCTGAATATCTTACCGTCGATGGGGATCATTAATACCGACCCGGCTCAATTGCCGGGTGAGCATTGGGTCGCCGTCTATTTAGCCAGAGAGGGGACCGCTTGTTTTTTCGACAGCTTCGGCAATCCGCCCAACAGCCGCCGCTTTCCAATCAGCATCAATAACTTTCTAGCCGTCAACGACGTCGACGTATTATATTCCGACAGACGCGTCCAGGATTATTCATCGGATACCTGCGGACAGCACTGTGTGTTTTTTCTATATCATTTAGCCAGAGGTCGCGACTATAACCATGTGATGAAACTATACACAGATGATTATATTAAAAATGATAAAATGGTGTCCCTCTTTGTCAAGAGATTGAGACCGCATGTTTGTAATGATAAAATGTTATCCTGCATTCACTGCGTGCAGACGTGTTTGATGTATAAATAAAAAAGCTTAAACCATTATATTTCTCATCGTCTTTTATTTAATGCTGACACAAAATCGTTACATTTCCAACCATTGCCCTCGGCCGATAGCCGGCGAGTCTCCGAAATCTGGAGCCAAGCGAGGCGAATATCTCCTAGCCTTTTTTTTATAAGGTCTAACAGGCGTCGATGGGGTGAGAGTGTCGGGTTTACTCTTTAGAGCCGAGTTTCCGAACTCTGGAGCCAGGCGAGGTGAATATCTCTGTGTCTTTTTTTTATAAGGTTCTACAGTTTTACTCTTTAGAGAGTTAATCGCGCGTCTGACCTGTTGATTCGGCACCTTAGAAAAAGGAATGTTTAATTCGGCAAAGGCGCATAGAAACTCTGACCATCCTGGAGGTCTCCGGTCATCCCTAACGTTTTGCTGGGCCGTAACATTTTTCAACAAATCGACCATGTGTGAACCTTGTACGGCTTTACCCCTGAACACAAACTCCCCGGATTCGTTCCATGAGCTTAGTCCTTTAGCTTTAGACATCTTGTCTAATATGTATCTGCTGTTTTTCACACTTCTCGATGGCACGTTCTTCAGAACTTCGTCGACGACAGCCCCCTCAGCTTTACCGTCTTCAACGTTAGCAGCAGGTGGTGATTCGTCTTTATGACCGGGATCAAGATCGGGTAACGAAAGCGTTAAAACACCGCTCTCACGATCCCCCTGTTTAACGATGGTCAAAAACCTGCTCAGGGTATGGCTGTAAAGTTTGAGTTTTTCACTCTTGAGCTTATCCAGTTGATGGTGAGGGACTAAATACATCTTCTCGGCATACTCCATCCTAGCGATTTGCTATCAAGTTCGTGAGAAACGGCAAGGCTACGCTTAGGAGCGGCAACAGGAACCCTCCCTTCTGGTTGAAGACTCATTTCTTGGCCGCTATGCCAATTTTTTTATTGGCTACAAATTTAATATCCGCTTTTCTCTTTTTCAGTTTTTGGTACTGTTGCCTGTTGACCGGAATGACGCCATAGAGGGTGTTTAGAGCCAGTTCGCAGAGCGCTAAAATGAATTCGTCGGATGCCGATTGTAAAATAAGGCGTCGTTGTTTAGGAGTAGCTTTTTCGGCAGATGCTTACAAAGTCTGGCGGACATGGTTATCACGCTCTTCTTTTTTTCGGGATATAAACCACTTGACGCTCTGAAAGCAATCCTGTTCTGAGACGGTACTGCTCCTGAGTTTTTGCTTTATAGTCTATCATTAGATAGCCGAAAGGTCGGTCGACCGCGTCGTGATAACACTCCATAAAGTATTTTGTGTTTCCGGGGTACATTTGACGCCCTAGCATCGCCACTTGATGAACGTCCCGAGGATTTTTAAACAGGATCATATAATTGGCGTTTAAACTGATGGTTCGGCTGGACTTTCCTTGCGCAAATAAATTTTGTACTATGTAAATAGAGCTGAGATTCCTGTGGTGACAGTATTGCGTAAAAACGCGTTGGAGTTCAACGTTAGCGCTAGCTTGCTCCATGAGATCGTCCACCACGAGAAGATTAGCGGTGGTAACAGGCAGTAAATCATCATCATTCAGAGTCTGGGGTATTCCTTGTATAAATTTAATGTCATACAATTGAAGTAAATCATCGTACAAAGTTTGCCAGCAATCATACAACCAAACAATGTTTTCAATTTTCTTGGAAATGATATTCAAACCTTTTTCCAACAAAAGTTTTACAAAATAAGACTTGCCACTATTCGAGGGCCCGGATAAGACACAGCTGAAAGGGGGTTGAAGTCTGAAATCAAAATCGGACACATCCCGAGACCCTCTGTGCATCATCTGATCAGTAGCCATAAGGAAGCGTACTATAGTCGCTTAAAAGCCGACGTTTATTGTAGACGACCTTAAACCATTTAACGACTGATTTGTTGTGTAATGTGAGTGTCTTTTTATTCCTAACAATGTTTTCAGTCTGAGCCAGGATGTATTTGGATCTATCGTACGACGTCACATAGCTGTCAACCAGACCAATCAGGGATTCGAGACAGATAGCTCGGGAATTTTTAGCATTCAAAGTTATACCTTTAGCTTTCATGGAAACTTTGCCTTTGGCCGTCTCTAATCCATACGATTTGGGACCGCTCGAGCAGAAGGTCGTTATATAATCATCTTGGTCTAATTCGTTCGTCAGCTGTCCCAAGTGGTCGCCCAGAGGAGGCTCCCAGTCACCGTCCCTAGACACGAATACGACGCTGTCTGTGTCAGAGTATAGCAGTCGGTCGCCTAGTCTGTCCATCAATTTGTACAATTCCAGTCGGGCGTGCGCGGTGGTGAAAGCGCCTACAAAAACATTCACGTTGTGCGCCTTGCAAACATCGTCTTTGTCGGGTTTATGCTGGACGAGAGCTACATCATCTGAAATGAATGAGAAATAGGCCAACGTGTCGGTATTACCAAAAACAATTCTGGTGAAATCTTCGGGCTCGCTCACCAGAATCGTTTGAGGTAAGTTCGGTCTCAAAGAGAAGCGCCCCCACAAGCTACTGAGAATTAATTTTGTGATAGCCCTTTGGGCTGCATTGTACTTGATTTTTTCCGGATCGAGTTGAATACCCTCTTTTTCAAAATAGTCACGGATGTAAGCCTCTTTCTCAGCATCCGTGACGACGTTCGAAGGGTACCCCGACGCTTGTTGTTTCAAACGCAAGAAGGTTTTTACGTATTCGGCAAACAACGTGTCTGACCGCTGTGGAAAATGCCAAACCTCGTCTATCTTGGCTATCACATAGCCCTTCTCGATGGCTTTTAAAAGCTCGATACTGACCCAACAGCCCGAGAGCGATCTTTCCTGGTCCGTGTAGGTACAGCTCGAGGTCTGGTTTTGGTCCTGGGCACAGGTTCTACATAGCGGAAACATGAGTTTTCCTTGGCATCTGTAAGGGAGAACCGGGTGCAGTAAGTTACGGGGAGAGTAGACGGTGGCTTTGATAAGTCCGTAATAGTTTTCAATCGGTTCAAAATCTGCGAAAATGATTTCAGGGTGTTCGATCGGATAGCTTTTCCTGGCCTGGCAGAAAGGATACAGACTGGTGAAATCCAGATAGCTTATTTTCTCATCGCCACTCACTTTGTGGTATAGTTTATAGGCGTTCGTTCGGCCTCCGTAAAGCGCATCACGAGGATTCAATCTCTCTGGGGCGGAATAATTGGCCATAAATTCTATCACAGAGGGATCGGTCTTTTTCATGCGGTTCCATTCGCATTCCCAAAGAACCTCGATTTGCAAACCGTACGCGTTCCGGAGAATTTCAACTTTGTCGTAAAACTGGTTCCTGAGAACCCCGTAGGGTACTCCGGACAGGGGGTGCACCTGATTGGGTTCAAAGCGACAGCAGTGCCCGTGGAAGATGCACCCCGCGTATTCTAAGCCGTGCCTGACGCCGTCCTGCTCGTAGTAGCCGTCTAAAAAGTACTTACCGATCGATACTTCGCCGTGGTTTACGGCGTGGTGAACGTCCACGTTTCGAGTCTTTTTTATATACTCGAGCCATTCGATCGAACCGCTGGAGTAGGACTTATTCTGATGGATGTAGGCTATGTTATGAGTCAGGGCGAGCGTGTTTCTGGCGAGATAATGTGTTTTGACCCCCATCGCGCAGCTGGCGAGCGTCGTGAACCCAAAAGGGTCGAGTTGGGTACAGTCTAAGAAAGACGCCCTGTACTTCATGCATCCTTCGCGCAATAACACGACATCGTTAACGCCGTAGGCGTACAGTTCTTTCTTGAAGTTAAAGAACTTGCCCTTCACCGTGCTGTACCACGCATCAAACTTTTCTCGGTCTTTATCCGACATGTTATCGTAGTTGTAGAACTTTTTGTCGGGGTATGGTCCGACATAGTTCTCATTTTCCACCCTGTTGAAAAGATGGGGGAAGTAGCCTTTTTCAGTCGTCGTTAAGTCTAACGCCGCGGGCATTTTGGCGAGAGCGAATGGGAAAAATGAGTAGCTATCGATGTATCGTTGGGCAAATGCATCATCGTACAACAGAAGTAATTTGCACCCTTGCATTATGACCTCAATCGCGATCCCTGATTTGCAAAAATACTCGAGGATTAGAAAGGCGTCGAATCTGGAGGCGTAATGAGCGATGAAGCAGTAGCCTGTGTATCTAGGTTGTCTGAAGTGGTTGATTAGCTTAGCGATGCAGTCGGTACCGTGAGCAGTAAATTTTTTTGCCTTTGAATGTGATGGCGCAGACAAAATTAGCCACGTGTCGACCATTTTCGTACCGCGTTTCAAAATCGTAGAAGATGTATTTCTCACACGGTTCTTTAGGCTCTAGAGGTTGTATGAAGCATTGATGCTCACCATCGTCCGGCAGATGTTCGCGACAATGCACGCATTTGTCTGGGGCACATATGTTTAACCGTTAAAAATGGCGTAACCGAGTGAAACATTTTGCTCGGTTAAGTGGCGTCAATGGCATGCATTGAATTTAGTTGTAATACATTTTTGCACCACCAGAGACCGCTAGACCAGTTTTCTAATATGAAGCGGGCAAAGAAAGCGCGCGTCCAAGAGTGAAGGCTGTGGGCTGCAGAGCCACAGCTTTACCCCAGCAGTTTTACCCCGCGCATGCGCAGTTTCATCACCCATACAATTTGTATTATGTATTTCCTAAACATGTACTTGCTAATCAAACACTTTATATGAACAAACTACTACTAATCTATAAAACACAATCGGTCTTCCGACCTTTTACTATTGTGTTGATATGCGCGATGGAGAGAGAGCAATACAGCGCTCGTGTTGTTTGAAGGCGGTGAGAGTGCGCGCGCGGCCGGTGCTCTCTCACTGTTTGTTCTTATGCGCCCTGTCCACTGATCTAAATAATTAGTTGTTACGACGACTTATTTGTTCCCTCGTTTGAATAAATCGTGGACACGTTGAACTAATTGCCTCCCTCATTTTGATTTAACGAATTACAACGTGGCCAAAAACAGTTTGATACTATTAATTAGTGAATGCTAAAGACTTATTTTTTGTGAATTGGTGAATATTCAGGTGAATTATTTCGTGGCCACGAATTAATAATACCTCAGCACGTTTTACAAGACCCTTCTCGATCGCAGCGGCAACGAGCACTTTGATCTCTTGATTTAAAAAACAAAACATTTCAGCGCTAGATCGCCAAAAAAAAAAAAAAAACGAACGAAATGAATGCTCTGCTAGTTAACTGGAGATGTTTTGTTTATTTGTATTGGTATTCGTGCCGCGAGATGTTTCAAAAGTGGTGGGGACAATATCGACCTTAGAAAATAGTGGTGGGGACATGTCCCACCCCGCAAATTACGCCTATCTCGGGGTTGCGGCGCGCACACTATGGTTAACCGAGTATTAACCGCTAAGGGCCACGGTTAACGGTTAATGAAAAACTTGAAAACGTGCAGCCCTACTCAAAACATAAGGGAGCCGCGCGCGTGTCTCTGTCCGTGCGTCTGTTTGTGTGTTGTGTGCCTGTATGCGCGCGTGCCTGCAGGCGCGCGCTCTCTCCGTCTGAGCTCTGACCCCCCTCCTTACAGTGGAACTGTGAAGTTTATCTCGCACTAACTAAAGTTGAAAAACATTCTATTCTTTTAAAGGGTTATAAATGAAATGGTTATAAGAAATATACTGAAACCGATTGTTTCAGATAAACAAAATCCATTCGACATTTTTAGAGAGCTGAAGGCGGTGTTTTCACATCACCTTTGTGACCTGCGGCGCTCCAAAAGTCAGTCCCTGTGTGTATGTGTGTGTGTCTATGCATGCCACCGTTCACTCTCGTCTGAATTTACTTCAAAATCATAATATCTTTAAAGATTAAATTAAAACCACCGTATCTCAAACAGGAGTACCTTGTTTTTGACAGTTTTCTGACGGTTCTATCTATGAATTACGCTTGGTCCGCGTCTAGCATCTCTTGTGCCCACGAATTTATGGTGACACGGGTGACCCCGCTCCATTTCCACGTATTTTACAGGTCCATTCATAGAACAAGGATGACACCTAGTGGTCACTCAACACCGATTTCTTTCATATACTTGCGTGTATAAATGCATTTTGATAAGTTCAAAGCATCACTTGCACCAAAACTTTGGAGACTCTCCAAGACAATCACTTCCCCAAAAAATCAACGACTCTTCCAGACAATGGAGAAACATAAGTATTTTCTCATTTCATGCTATGCTGTTTTATTTTACCCAGCTGTTAGTGATTTTTAAATACTATTAATTAATCAAAGTATGTTATTATAGAATATAATATATTCTATAATAAAATATAATATATTCTGTTATTATAGATCTATAATATAAAATTCATAGACAATTGGAAAAGTTTTTGGGGCAAACCTGACCTGTTGAAAAGAGATGGTATTCATCCCTCCTGGGATGGTGCTGCTCTTCTCTCTAGTAATATGGCTCATAGTCTTAGAGCTCAAACATGACAATCTGGGGCTCAGGTCAGGAAGCAGACAGACTGGCTTAACCGACTGTCTGCTAGCGGCCTCGCGTCACCAAGGTCAGATAAATCCTATCACATAGAGCCTCTTTCACCTAGCTATCATCATATAGAGACTGTGTCTGTTCCCCGAATTTGGAAATCCAAAAAACGTTTAAACCCAACTAAGGTTAAAAATTTAATTGATGTTCAACAAATAAAAAACAGCTATAATACAGATGAGCAAATGCTAAAGCTTGGGTTGCTGAATATTCGATCGCTTACTTCAAAAGCACTCGTTGTTAACGATATGATTTCAGATAATAACCTAGATGTGCTGTGTTTGACAGAAACCTGGCTAAAACCAAACGATTACATTACTTTAAATGAATCAACCCCGCAAGATTACTGTTATAAACATGAGCCTCGTCTGAAACGCAAAGGGGGTGGTGTTGCTGTAATTTATAGTAATAGTTTCAATACCACTAAGAAATCAAGTTTTAAATATAATTCTTTTGAAGCATTGGTGCTTAATGTAAAAATATATAGTGTAAACGATAAATCACGTTTGAGATTTGTGCTGGCTACTGTATACAGGCCACCAGGGCACCATACAGACTTTATCAAAGAATTTGCGGACTTTCTATCAGAATTAATATTGACTGCAGATAAAGTACTAATTGTTGGTGATTTTAATATACACATCGATAATGAAAAAGATGCATTGGGATTGGCATTTAAAGACATTGTAAATTCAATTGGAGTTAGACAACACGTGTCAGGACCTACTCATCGTCGTAATCATACTCTAGATCTAATATTATCACACGGAATAGATGTGGATGCCGTTGAAATTCTGCAGCAGAGCGATGACATCTCAGATCATTACCTAGTCTCGTGTAATTTGCATTTAGCCAAGGCTGCAAAGCCGACTCCGTGTTTCAAATATGTGAGACCTATCACTTCTGCTACTAAAGATTGCTTTATTAATAATCTTCCTAATCAGTTTCATCATCTCAGCATCTCAGATAGCTTAGAAGAACTAGATATTACAACAGAAACGTTTAACTCTCTCTTTTCCAGCACTTTAGACACAGTTGCTCCGTTGCGCTTAAAGAAGATTAAAGAAAATAGTCCAACGCCGTGGTACAACGAGCACACTCGGGCCCTTAAGAGAGCAGCCAGAAAAATGGAGCGCAACTGGAAGAAAACAAAACTAGAGGTATTTCGCATTTCATGGAAAGAGAGCTCAATTACTTACAGAGAGGCTTTAAAAGCTGCTAGATCTGCTTATTTTTCAACCCTATTAGAAGAAAATAAACATAATCCTAGGTATTTATTTGAAACGGTGGCTAAACTAACGAAAAATAAAGCTTCAAGCACCGAAGTTTCCAAGCAACACAGCAGTAATGACTTTATGAACTTCTTCACTTATAAGATTGATAATATCAGGGACAAAATTATAACTATGCAACCGTCTACTACAGTATCACATCAGGCAGTGCATTGTAGTCTCCCTGAGGAAAAATTTGATTCATTCGTTGCAATAGGAGAGGAAGAATTTACTAAACTCATTAAATCATCTAAATCTACAACATGTATGTTAGACCCTATACCGACTAAGCTACTGAAAGAAATACTTCCAGAGGTCATAGATCCTCTTCTTAATATCATTAATTCGTCTTTGTCTCTAGGATACGTACCAAAAAACTTTAAGCTGGCTATGATTAAACCGCTTGTTAAAAAAATGCAACTTGATCCTTCAGAATTAGTCAATTACAGGCCGATCTCGAATCTACCTTTTCTGTCAAAGATATTAGAAAAGGCAGTATCCTCACAACTGTGTTCCTTTCTTGAAAGAAATGATATCTGCGAGGATTTCCAGTCAGGATTTAGACCGTACCATAGTACCGAAACAGCTCTCGTTAGAGTCACAAATGATTTGCTCTTATCATCCGATCGTGGTTGTATCTCTCTATTAGTGTTACTTGATCTTAGTGCTGCATTTGACACCATCGACCACAACGTTCTTTTAAATAGATTAGAACATTATGTTGGCATTACGGGAAATGCACTAGCATGGTTTAAATCATACTTATCAGACCGTTATCAGTTTGTAGCAGTAAAAGAGATGTCTCATCGATCACAAGTTCAGTATGGCGTACCACAAGGCTCAGTACTAGGACCGCTGCTGTTCACTCTGTACATGCTACCCTTAGGAGATATCATTAGGAAACATGGCATTAGCTTTCACTGTTATGCCGATGATACTCAGCTCTATATTTCTTCAAAACCTAACGAAACTTATCAATTCACAAAATTAACGGAATGCATAGCAGATATAAAAAATTGGATGACTTGTAATTTCCTACTTCTAAATTCTGAAAAAACAGAGTTTCTAATTATTGGACAAAAAACTTCCTCACGTAATAATCTAGAATACTGTCTAACACTTGATGGCTGCTCTGTTAAGTCTTCGTCGTCGGTTATGAACCTGGGTGTGCTCTTTGATACCAATCTTTCATTTGAAAGTCACGTGTCTAGTATCTGTAAAACTGCATTTTTCCATTTTAAAAATATATCTAAATTACGCCATATGCTCTCATTGACAAATGCGGAACAATTAGTTCATGCGTTCATGACCTCAAGGCTAGATTATTGTAATGCTCTACTAGGTGGTTGCCCTGCACGCTTAATAAACAAACTACAGCTGGTTCAAAACGCAGCAGCTCGAGTTCTTACCAGAACCAGGAAGTATGACCATATTAGCCCAGTTCTGTCAAAACTGCATTGGCTCCCTATTAAACATCGCATAAATTTTAAAATATTGCTGATTACTTACAAAGCACTGAATGGTTTAGCTCCGCAGTACTTGAGCGAGCTCTTAACGCATTATAGTCCGTCACGTCTATTACGATCTCAAAATTCCGGCCAGTTGATTATACCTAGAATATCAAAATCGACTGCTGGCGGTAGATCCTTTTCCTATTTAGCACCAAAACTCTGGAACAGTCTTCCTACCATTGTCCGGGAAGCAGACACACTCTGTCAGTTCAAAGCCAGATTAAAGACACATCTCTTTGACCTAGCTTTCACATAATACATTATAGACTTCTATAATTTAATGTTATGCTGCATAGATTAGGTCAGCCGGAACCGGGAACACTTCCCAAAAATCCTGATGTACTCGTTACATCATGAGAAGAATGGCATCTACGCTAATTTTAGTGTCTGTGTTTATCCCAAGGTTTTTCCTGCAGCCTGCCGGATCCAGGCCGTATCCAGATCTGACGAAGGACCTTCACCTGGACCGATGACAACGCAGTGCTGAAGTGCAAACTAGTCTCTCCCTATGGAGGATCCCACTACCACTCTACAGATAAGGCGTTGTCGGGAAAATTCGTCTCGCGGTCCTACCCCAAAGCAACAAATAAAATAAAATTCCTTATCAAAATTTATAAGGAAAGACAAGTATTTTGTTTAGGCTTGGCTTGTAGGGAATTCCAAACCTGCGTATATTCAAACGCTCATAACTATAGAACCCATTCTAAATGCGCTTGTGAACGCCATCAGCGTTTCTCACAGGTTCGCGTTTAAAGTCTGTGTAGAGAGAATGGTGTCGTCTTAGCGGCCCCTAATTTAATAACAAATGATCATTGCGACGGAACCAAATCAATTAAAACTAACTTTAGATGGAAATAACTTAACTCTGCTGTAAAGCCGAAACAATCTCTGTTACCTTAAATTATACGCTTATCTCTGTAAAGCTGCTTTGAGACAATCTACATTGTTAAAAGCGCTATATAAATGAAGATGACTTGACTTGACTTGACTTATGCTATTTTTTACAGTCTATGATGTTATGGTGTCTTTAAACCATATTATAATTCAATACTGTTTTAAACATCGATTACTGTTTCATCTTCTGTAACGGCTGATTCATTTGAATTATGCTATGGGTTTGATCGGTTGTAACTACCACTAGAGATATTCATTTATATTAAAATTATGATTATGCCATGTCGTCTTTAAACCATCTTACAAGTCACCAATGTTTTAAACATTCATTATGCTATGGGTATTTTATCTGCTGTTAGAGTTTTTTAAATACTATATTCATTTATCATAAAATTATGATTATGCTATGGGGTCTTTAAACCCCATGACAAGCATGCTTTGGTTATTTGATCTGTTGATAGATATATTTTATCTATATTCATTTATCACCAATTATGATTATAGCACGATGTTTTATTTGTCTTAATTTCAGCTCAAAACTGTTTTGTATGAAAAAAGACTTTTATTATGAAAACACGTGTCATCATGTTGTTACTTGCGACTTAGCTTTTAGCTGCTAACAATGCTACAATTCAGTTTGCTATGTATATGCTTACAGAAAAACAATTCTGATCCTATTAAATCGACGTTTTGCTACCGCGTTATCCGTTTGTCATGCATGAACACGACATCGAGGGCTGTTAGCTATGACGGCAAATCAATGCCAATAATAAACGAGCGCACAACTGATGCGGGCGCGCGCGGTAAATGACTTCCGCGAGAGGATAACAGATCTACACACGAAGAAACGGGAACTCGCGAGCTCATTCAAAACCTGCGCGCGCGCATAACATCATCTCTGCACGCAATACAAGCCCTCGCGCGCGCGCATGATCATTCCCCACGCGCTCGCGCTTGATCTGCTCTCGCCTGCTGCTTTTGCTCGCTCGAACAATTTTATTTTTGGCAGTCGAGGGGCGGGACTTACTGTTTTAATAACCTCAAATGTCACTGGTTACTTTTCCCCTTTTCCAGAAATCAGTTGCGATTGGACGCCTGTCCAATGACTCGTAATTCACTTGACATGAGACATCACTTCATTTGTTTTATTTATTGTGGTTTATTGATGTGTGATGTGATTTAATGCATTGTTAATACAGAATAGATTCTTACCAGATACTTTATTAACAGAAAGTCTTATTGCATTGTGTCGTTAAGAGATATTTAGGCTAGACTAATGACATACATTTTTAGGTAATATAAGTGGTTAATTATGTTTTCTATTGAATGCAAAAGGGGTTCTGGCTTCTCAAGTTAAGATACAGTAGCCTACACAGCATGAATTAGCTTACATATGCCTTTTCAGAATTTGCTACAAAATATAGAGGAACAAAATTAAACCCAGCAAATTAGATATTAAAATATTATATAGTGATCTTAACCATCTAACTAATAACCTAATAAGAGAAAGTATGAGGCAAGTACAGTACACCATATAAATGATTACACCCCATCTGAACATAACATATCTTTAAAAAAAAATGTCCTAGATAAAGAAAAAAAATCTGAATTTGATGGGTTTCAGAGGGGTGTAATTATTTATGCCTTGTACTGTATCTTGAGAAGCCAGAATCCCTTTTACATTTAATAGAAAATATAATAAACCACTCAAAACTGACATAATAGTAATACACAGGATGATAACAAAAAGCTTACACAACAACTCTTGAATATTGATATAAACAAGTAATGTATCTTTCATCCAAAGCCCTTGTTATATTAGCAACTATTTAATGGTCACGTTTTACATTTCTGAGGTTCACAGAACTAATATAATTTTGGTTGGGTAAACGTAAATAGTGATGAATGGGAGTATAGTGGTAATGTAGTGGTGATATACAGCAAATACAGGTGAAACTCGAAAAGTTAAAACATCATGCAAAAGTAAAAAATTAGAAACAAATTCAAAATTAGAATATTGTGAAAAGGTTTTCATAAACTGTAAGCCATAATCATCAAAATTATAACAAATAAAGGCTTGAAATATCTCACTTTGCATGTAATGAGTCTATATAATATATTAGTTTCACCAAATTAGTTTCACCTTGTAAGCTGAAATAAATAAACTTTTGCACATTAACTTATTCTAATTTTTCGAGTTTCACTTGTATGACTTTACATTCCCGTTTTTCTCCAATTTCTTTAAGATATTTTAATGCCAATATCACAAATCACAGTGTTATAAATATAAAATGTAAAAATGTATACAAATTTGGGTCAATTTGCAATGCTAATAACCATGGAAATGCGTCATAGTCTGTAGCCTAAATATCTCTTAACAATACAATGCAACAAGACTTTCTGTTAATAAAGTTATCTGGTAAGAATCTATTCTCTATTAACAATGCATTAAATTACATTACACATCAATAAACCACAATAAATAAAACAAATGAAGTGATGTCTCATGTCTCAAGTCAAGTGAATTACGAGTCATTGGACAGGCGTCCAATCGCAACTGACTTCTGGAAAAGGGGAAAAGTAACCAATGACATTTGAGGTTATTAAAACAGTAAGTCCCACCCCTCGACTGCCAAAAATAAAATTGTTCGAGCGAGCAAAAGCAGCAGGCGAGAGCAGATCAAGCGCGAGCGCGTGGGGAATGATCATGCGCGCGCGCGAGGGCTTGTATTGCGTGCAGAGATGATGTTATGCGCGCGCGCAGGGTTTGAATGAGCTCGCGAGTTCCCGTTTCTTCGCGTGTAGATCTGTTATCCTCTCGCGGAAGTCATTTACCGCGCGCGCCCGCATCAGTTGTGCGCTCGTTTATAATTGGCATTGATTTGCCGTCATAGTTAGCGCTCCCGATGAGCAATGCATGAGTTCTAGCTTAGCATCATATGCTAGTTGCTAACTGGTGTTAAATCGGATCGCTATCTTCTATCAAACTAGTTTCTCCAACGCATCCGATTCACAAGACAGATCGATTTGTTTTGATATAATTTGGTAGAATATTTTAAAACATAAAAGTTTGTTTCAGTCACTTTCTTAAACACACATGTTATGGATACACAACCCAACTAGCTCTCCGGCTCCACCAGATGGCCCGGAGTGTAAACTACATCCTGTTATAGTGAAATTTAGCCCCTACAGGTTCGGAGTAGATATGACAGGCTGTTATAGTGAAATTGAAACAGCCATCTATCGGGCTGTATGTATTATGATGCATGTTTCAATGTAGAAATAGCTGGCTGTTTGGTCTGAAAAGCATTTAAAATGTGATGTATATTTGTAATTTTTAAATTATTTGATTTAGGATGTTATTAATTATTTTCTATTTGTTATAAAAGTTCACCATCTGTTTTATCACAGGTTCAAATATTGAGCAGCAAGCCTTTGACGCTATTAACACATGTAAGTACGTATTAACTATTCTTTTTATAAATTAAAATTAACGTATTTTAATTTTGTCTTTTTATAAATTGAAAGCATTTTAATTTTGTTTTGTTTTTTATAAATTGAAAGCATTTTAATTTTTGTATTGTTTTAATTCACAGTGGCCGCTCGGGCTGTTGATCCAGACAGCGCCGCCAATGGTAAAACAAGATTTTTCAAGATATGAGAAATCAAAATTTTAGATTTCTTTTATGCTTATGAGAAATCAAATTTTATTTTTAGATTTCATACAATTTATCACCCAACCCGGCTTCATCGATCTCACGCAAGATGGCGATGAAAACCCAACCATTGTCATAACTGATCGTCCCCCATACCCACTCCGGCGCACGTCGAGAATCCAATAGGATCCAACGACGAACCACTTCCTGGACCCAGCGGCGAACCAGCCAGAAAGAAGACTAGAAAACCGAATCGTCCCACCTCGCCGGTCAGTCCTGGACCAACCGGCGAACCACCAAGAAAGACTTATCGTTTTACAGCGGTGGTCCGACCTGAACCGAGCGGCGAACTACCAAGAAAGACTTATCGTTTTTCCCCGGCGATCAGTCCTGAGAGCTCTCCAGAGAGGAAAACTCTTTGTCTGACACCACCAAGCAGCCCGCCCACCAGTCCTGAGACCACCTTCTTTCATGGTAAGAACATCTACATTATTTGCATTTAAACTCCGGCAGAGTCACTCCGTTAAGATTTTTTATTTGTTACACACAGCTGACTCGAGTAGAAGCCATAAGGATGACGTGACTACCTGGGGTACGTCTCACCTCGATGCTTGGGACCAGAGTTCTTGGACGAGCGAGCCTGGCGAGGTGTCAACCAGCCACGCGGGTCAAACACCGTACCCTTGTAGATCACCGTCGTCGGAAGAAGTAGAAGTGGAAGAAGTGCCGGCGCCTCAGTCGGCTGATGAACCATTCGATGATGCACCTCCGACACATAGGCTCATTAATTTGATAGAATCATTGGGTCAAGAGTTTCGCGACGCGCAGGTTGACATAAACAACAGATACATCGAACTTTGTGGCGTACAAGATGACATTAACAACAAATTGATTGCGTTGCACAGTCAGTCTCGTGACAGACAAATCGAAACCCATAGCAGATTAGACGCATTGCGCGGTGAGCTCCGTGCCTATCACCTCGAGACACGCAGCCGATTCGATGCGCAGGATCGCTTTATTCAGGCCAATGAAATTCAGGCGTCAATGGTATGAGATCAACGACTGAACAGCGGTTTGATAGAAATGATCGTATGTTGAGCCAATACCAACGGGAATTGGTGCTCATTTTGCATCACCTTATTCTCACCATCATAGATGAGACGACGGAGTCAAATTGAATATAGATGTATTCCGAGTAATTCTTATATTGCACGTTTTGTAATATTCCATCTATACTTTGTTTACATATAATCTGATATTTCATTTGTTTTATACTCTGATTTTGTAATAGTTCATTTATACTTTGTTTACATATAATTTTATATTTCATTTATACTCTGATTTTGCAATAGTTCATTTATACTTTTTATACTTTGTTTACATATAATCTGATATTTCAAGTAATTCTTATATTGCACGGTTGCTATGATTTTGTAATAGTTCATTTATACTATATGAAATTTGCAATAGTTCATTTATACTTTTTATACTTTTTATACTTTGTTTACATATAATGTGATATTTCATGAATGTTTTTATACTCTGATTTTGTAATATTTCATCTATACTTTGTTTACATATAATCTGATATTTCAAGTAATTCATATATGCACGGCTGCTATGATTTTGTAATAGTTCATATATGCTTTTTTATACTATATAAATTTGCAATAGTTTATGTATGCTTGTTTTAACTCTATGATTTTGTAATAGTACGTGTTTTGGTCTGAAATCTAAAAATGGACGGGTCAGACGACGCAGACTTATGCCAATCAGACCAATCCTCCACAGAGCTGTCACCGGACGAGATTGAAATGCTAAGTATACTGTCCGATTCTTTAGAACAGTATTTGTTTAATCTAGAATCCCCTGCTATGTTGGATCTTTTTGAATTAGCTGTAAATCCAAATATGAATTTGTTTGATCCTCTGCTAAGCCTAGACAACGACCCCGTTGTACAACATGGCGGTGTTTTAAACAGCCCACCATCTACCGACGCTGAACACCCTGACGGTAATGATACTTCACAATCGCCCACATCAGGTAATGTTGACCCTACTACACAGACTCGATTAAGCCGCACAGACATTGACAGGTTAATTTGCAAGGGTGGGGACGTTAACGGATATCATGTTTTACCACGACCTCGTTTCAATAGCGTGACGTTGAGAAGGACTACGAATCTGAGAAAGATTAACTCTTCAGATTTGGCCTCTTATCATACCCGCCTACACGACATGCTGACTGGAATTGTGAATTTCGCTAGGGAATTTGACCATGCACCGGTGATTAATATCACATTGACGGCTTCCAGCTTACAGACGCCCGTCAGTGCCATTTTAACTCACGGTAATAATTACGACGTGGACGGGTTTATGGATCAAATCGAAAAAGTTTTGCAGAGCAACGACCGGTTATGATCTGACCAAACCGTATAATTTGAAGCTTCCCTAGCCATGAACAGACAAGGCGGGGGCCGACGAAAACTCACGGACCTCGCTGTAGACCAGGTGATCAAAAGAAAAAAGACGAGTTTATTCTCCCCCACCAATATTTCAAATAATTTGTGCTTCTCCATCTGTCTAGCCAGATTTCTTAACCCCCAACACCCCGAGAGCGAGTTAGAAAAACTGGCTACCGTCATCCAAAACAGCGTCGGCTTCTCAATCCAAGACCGAATCGGTCTCGGCGACATAGCCTCGTTTGAACGAGTGCTAGGCATTAAAATCGTCGTATTTCACAGATCTAATGCCTTGGTCTTAGAAACCTACAAAAACTCTGACGAACCCCACCCAAAAACGGTCTTCCTGTATCTCCACAACGACCACTACTACATGATAACGAGTTTGACGGCATTCATCGGTTCGGATTACGTGTGTCCATTTTGCTATAAATCTTACAGCGACCGCAGACACCATCGTTGTAAGCACGCATGCAACATCTGTTTTGACTCGGAAAGTTACATGTTTCCTGTAAGAATCATACACTGCCCCGATTGCTTGAGGTACTGTAAATCGGCTTATTGTTTCGAAATGCATAAAAAAAACCCACCTCCCGGTCAGGAATACCCGGCCTGTGATATGATCAAATACTGCAAACTATGTAACAGACGTTTTGAGACAGGGTAAGCTCATTCAGGAAAAACAGTGTTTTCAACACTTTTAATCATTTGTAAACATTATTACAACTTTTTAACTTTGAAAATCATTTTATCCCTAACAAAACATTGACCATGTCTCATTCTGATCGTCGATTCAGAGAGAGTCCAACAGATGGAGCTGCGAGCCCGTTTCATCCGTGGTAGGTTCTCTCTAAAATAATAAGGTAAGACAATTTATTTTATAAAGCTGAATGAATTGGTTTTAAAAGAACAGAATATTTTTCAACCTTAGTTTAATTGCTTTAGATTATATATTTTATATTATACACTTTTAAAAACAACTTTAGCATGATAATTTATATTATATACATTATATAAAGGATAGGATGTTTTACATAGGAATGTGAAATAACTAAATGTTTTTTCAACCTTAAATTGTTTTAGATTATACACTGTTAAAGAGCAGAATGTTTATGTAATTTTTATCTAAAACTAAAATAATTGGTTTTAGTAGCTTTTTTATTTTATATACTTTTATTCATCTAAAACTAAAATAATTGGTTTTAGTAGCTTTTTATTTTATATGCTTTTATTCATCTAAAACTAAAATAATTGGTTTCAATGTATATTTTATTTTAAAGGATGTGAAGTTTTTGTGTGACATACGCTTTTCAGTTTCACTGCGGTGGGGGCGCAGGCACAAGCCATATAACCACACATGCACACACACACATAACCACACACGCACACACATATAACTGGGACAAAGTTCAAACAACCGTCAAAAACATCTGTTCAAATATAACTAAAACTACCCGTCAAAATTATGATTCAGTCCTAGCTAGGTCATAGTTCAAAACTAACTGTCAAAAAACATGATCGATAGGCTAGCAGGGTCAATAGGTTAATCCCATGACCTCATTCCGGAAGTTCACCCATCAATCATAAAGGTCACCGGAAGTTCAACCTGCCAAAAGGTCAAAGGTCAAAGTCGTAAATCATTTTGACACAAGGTCCCCTATAAGTACTACTACTGAAGATATTTTGAAAAATGTCTGTAACCAAACAGTTGACTTCCATAGTATTTTTTTTTTCCTACTATGAAAGTCAGTGGGGTTCATCAACTGTTTGGTTACAGACATTTTTCAAAATATCTTCTTTTGTGTTCAGCAGAAAAAAGAAATTCATACAGGTTTGAAACAACTTGAGGGTGAGTAAATGATGACAGAATTTTCATTTTTGGGTGAACTATCCCTTTAATATCAATGTGCTTTGATTTACAACTACAATTTAAAGGGATACTCCACTTTTTTAGGAAATAGGCTTATTTTACAACTCCCCCAGAGTTAAACAATTGAGTTTTACCGTTTTCAAATCCATTCAGCCGATCTCCGGGTCTGGCGGTAGCACTTTTAGCATAGCTTAGCATATATCATTGAATCGGACAAGACCATTAGCATCTCTCTTAAAAAAAATGACCAAAGAGTTTCGATATTTTTCCTATTAAAAACTTGACTCTTCTGTAGTCACATCGTGTACTAAGACCGACGGAAAATGAAAAGTTGCGATTTTCTAGGCTGATATGGCTAGGAACTATACTCTCATTCCTGCGTAATAATCAAGAAACTTTGCTGCCGTACCATGAGTCCAGCAGACGTAATGATATGACGCAGGATTGTTCCAGTGCACCTATGCAGCCATTCTGGAGGTGGGGGGGAAAGCAAAAGAATCCTAAAATTCTCGGGCCAGCAGCATGTGTCCAAATTTTAATCTTAACTGTTCTATTTCATCAGAAACGATCTGAAAACAGGGCTTTAAGTGTAAAATACCGAACTTGTCCTTTATTGCCAGCAACACGTCTCAAAAATAAGCTTGGATGGATTCAACAAAAGGCTGGAAAAGATAAAGATAAAGAAGAGACAACAAAAGAAGAGATGCAGTCTCTCTCTTTATACGTTCAATTCTGTGTAGTTATAATGTTGCATTGTATGTTTGTCTGAATCAGAAAGAGAACTCCGGCTCTACCAGATGCTGGAAGAGATAAAGGGTCAAGTCAGGCAGAATACGCTCCTCCTTCAGGCCATTATGCGAAGAGAGAATGCAGCTGAAGTTGTAAATGAGGAGTTTCAGTTTCCATTAAGGAGCATGACAGGCATAAAAGATCTGGAGGATAGGCTGTCAAACAGAGACACACAACGTTCTCTGGTAAATTCTAATGATGTTCTGTTACTTCACTTAAAAGAATACAAACATTGTAGAGATCTAGACCTGATTTACTGCTGCTTAACACATTTTTTTTTTTTTCATAGACAATATATCTTACCAGCTTGGGTGGAACATCTGCCAAAGACATTGTCCACAGAATCATGAGGGAAATAATAACCAATGAGTTGGCCAACAATTTTAATTGGCAAGGGAGAGGACAGAAGAGCCCATTTTCTACACTCTTGCTAGCAAAAGTTGTCATAGGTGATATGTTTTAAAAAACATTCAAAACTTAGACATAACTTTGAAATAGCAAAAACAACTCCTTACATATAATGCACATAATGTGTCATTGAATGAAATACAATGCAAGTCAATGAAAGAATGCCAATTAATCCACTAATCATACAGAACTCAACAAAATACACCTCAGATATGATCTGTCTGCTAACCCTTTCTCTGTTGAATTTTCTTTAATTTCATGCTGACAGATGCAGCCAAAAAACAAGGAACAAAAGTGGTGGAAGCCGAGGAAAAAATAAAAACCTGGCTGAAGTATAGTGGAGACCGAAATGGAGGAAGAAAAAAAAGAGCAACAGAAAAAGGTACACAAGCCCTCTTTAAGGCTGATCAAATATGTTATTAATTATTATTACATGGCTTGGCTGAATTCCAGTGTAGAATGCAGTCTGTTATTTCTTGATAACAGACCGCTGCGAAGTATAACAGACCGTTGCCATGAAAAACAGCGCGTTGCTATGGACGCGGAACGGACAATTTTCTTTGCCGGAAGCAATACAATCATTTTTAAATCAATAAACTCCTTTTTAAATCAATAATTCATGGCAAATTATTTATTTATTTTGTAGGTAGCCATGTAATAAGCGGGATAATGTATAGAGAGGCGGTCGTTATAGCGAATAACACCCTCCTGTTCAGCCTGTCGGGGTTGTTATTCGCTATAACGACCGCCTCTCTATACATTATCCCTTACTTATATATATATTAATATATAAGTTTTAAGTAATTTACATTTTGATAATTACTATATTTTTTCTTTAACACAGAAAAGCAGATGCCTCAAGCAGATTCCAGCAGCTGTGAAAGTGAATGTAGGTGTCTTCCAATGATTGTTTTTTCTTCCTCTGTCTAACCCCACCGCTAAACAGAATTTCATGTATTTCATCTAGGCGTACACTGCATTAAGATGTATAAAAAATTTGTTACCCCAACATGATAAATTTCTTGCAGAAAACTTTTTTTTCTGTTTTGGGTTGTGTAATTAAAATAGAACAACACATCTTAAATGTTCTAAAAAGTTGTTTGTATTTTGTTGTTTTTTTTACAGGAGTATATGCTGCTACTTCTCCTCTGCTCCGTCTTCATCATCAGAGCCACACACAATCTCTAATTCACTTCAAATTCACTTGAAAATCTGCAGAATGTATCTGTATATAATGTCTATATAATGAGTTAATTTTGTTACCAATAAATAGGTTCTATATCCAATTCAGTTTGTTTGTTGTGCCGTCTCTTAATGCAATTCAACAATGAAAAGCCTATTTATTTATAAGTTTGCAGATTTACTATTTATGAAGTTGGCAGATGGTTAAAATAGGCTATATTTTTTTATTTGTTTGAAGGTCTGCTGGCTGTCCAATGACATGGTTGGCCCAACGTTGGCCCAATGTTGTTTTAGTGGTTTTTAAGTTGGCAGAAGGATGGTAAGGTATTTTTTAGGCTGGCAGAAGGTCTGCTGGCCATCCAATAACATGGTTGGCCCAATGTTGTTTTAGTGGTTTTTAAGTTGGCAGAAGGTTGGTAAGGTATTTTTTAGGTTGTCAGAAGGTCTGCTGGCCGTCCAATAGCATGGTTGGCCCAACGTTGGCCCAACGGACAAAATTACGTTGGGCCAACGTCAGCACCCAACGTTGGCCCAACACAACAACAGACGTCAGGCCAACGTTGGGCCAACGTCTGTTTGCTACCTGGGGACAGTTCTCCGTTACGGACATGAGCGTTGCTCTGAAAGCGGCACTAAAAGACTGCTTTAAAACTTTCACAGATACCTCAAACAGAAAGCACAAAGCCTTTCTTTAAAGTGAATTTCGTTTTGTATTAATTGTATCTTAGGGACTGTTCATTTTTTATTTAAGGGGCCACCGGAGGAGTTTTGAGATCTGTTGTCAAAAAAGACATGACCCTCCCTTCGCCAGCAATAAATTTGTCTATGACCCTCCAAAATGATTGTGAAAAAAGGCATGACCCTCCCCGATAATTTATTGATTAGCCTACTTCTGTACTGGTTTGCGCTTGGCAAAGATGTTCAGAAAGCCATTGTTTTTTTGTTTTTTTTTAAACCATAAACTCTTGCTTTCTCATCTTACTAGGGCTGTAACGATAGACCAAACCTACGATTCGGTTCGTATCACGATTTTTGATTTTAGATTTGAAAAAAAATCATGTTTTCGGTGCTGATGCGGTGTGACTCGTTCAACATGTGGGTGGCCCTGCCAACAAAGCATCTAAAAGCTGTCACAAAGAACCGGCAAAAGTAATGATTATTAATATGTCAAATATAGCAAGGAGACATTTTAATTGTTTATTAATAAACAAGTGTTTTCTGTGTCGACTGCAAAGATGAAGTTGACGATGCGTTGCGATCTTTCGCAGAACGCGCCAGAGAGAAATGCACATTTCATAAGCAGAAAGCAGTCTGTTTTCCTTCGTTTTAAATTGTTCTGTTTAAAAGTAGACATTTCAAGCTTTCTATATATTTCTCAGGTCTGTGAGGCAAGTATAAATTGGTATTAAATGCATTTTCTGAGAATTTATATTTCAAGTTTTGACTGCAAATGTCACGTCCATAACACTGGAATCGCCCAATTTTAACGAATTTATCCTCAACTAGTTTTTGTGGTGTAGGTCTACGTATTTTATTATGTTAACTTAAATAATACTAATAGTAATTTAAAGATGTGGTAGCCCTACATCTTACACATAGTGGAAACAAAATAAGAATGGAAACTAAAATATGGTAGTATCACGCTACAGCGCACATTCTATCAGCTGCAGTTCTGGCGCCTCAGTCCCAATACTGTAAAACTCGAGGTAGGCTACATTCACATCATATGTTAATGCAGCGGTAGAGTTACATTCACATGACACTGTGCACTTATTCGCAATCACAAAAGTTCATTATTTGCTCGTGCTTTAAAGCTTTGCCGGGTAAACATTTCATTGGCATTCTGTTCTGACATGATGCACTTTTTCTAAGTGCGAACTGAAGTGTGTGCGCACTGTCAAACAGCGCCAAACTGGATTTTTGTTGGGTCAGACCCATCTGATATCGAAGGGGGACTGATAACGCAAGATCAACATGGAGCTAAATGGAAAAAAAATAGCACCAAACAAGCCACTTTGAAATGTTGCTGTTTTCATGAATATAAAAGTTGGGTGACCCTCCCCCTAGACTAAAAAAAGTTGGATGACCCTTCATTTTAATCAATATTTCATCAACCAATTGCCTGGATTTAATAAGAAGTAAATATAGCAGACAATAATCACCGAGGCGCCAGCGCGTGAACTGCAGCTGGTCTCATAAATGAACGCCCGTTTCACACATAGCCTACTCTGTTTGCAGTGCGTATGCGGTGCGTATTTCCGCACCGAGTCTATTTCTGCTGTGCTGCAAACGCTGAATTAAAGTGACAGCGCATGTTTCATGGTCAAAATAAACACAGATTGAGCTGAAAATGTAGTAATTTCACCATAAATGTATATAATTAAATAAAATGTAGTAATACCGTCATAAAAGAATTTAATTAAATAGGCCTACTGCTTTTTTTTCCCTGGTCATCTTTTTATTTTTAGACCTGGGTAAAACAATGAAAACTAGGCCTACAGTTTACTTTAACAAGGCGAAATAATGAACAACACTCGCCTGATTCATGGAGGTTGAAAAACAAGTTATTTGTGGCATGCAAGATTTAGCCTATTGTATTAAAAATTTAAATGCAAAAGAAAAGACATGAGAGTCCGCTGTTTTTGTCAATTTTAAGTTTTAATTTAAAATGTTTGTGATTTTAATAGCCTACATGTTAAATATGTTACCACTTGCTTGAAAAACTTAATCTATATAGAAGTAATGCATTGATTAATACATTGTTTAAATTGTTTAAACTTGAATACGTCTATTAAAGAGTGTATATGTGTAGGCTACAAAGAAAATTGCTCCGGTGACAAAACTTTTTTTAAATAAAAGTTGCTGAAAACTTCTGGATTTGAAATACAAATATTGTGTATGTGTATGTGTTTGTGGTATCAGTGGATCAGTTACGCACTGCAAACTGACATGTCCTTAAAAAAAACATTCCTGTATATTTTTTGGTCAGAGTTGAAAAAAAATTAGTTTTACAGAGAAAAGCAGTAGAATTTCACATTTTCATCAGAACGGTGAAATGCCACTAAAAATGCATACATTAACACCAAATATAGCCTACCTTTTTCCAGTTGAATTAGGCAGTGACTATGCTCTAAGTGCAAAAAGCAACAGTTGTGATTTACACTAAAAACAAATAGCTATATATTCTTTTTACATCATGTAAATGTCGCGATAGTTTGGGCTAAGTGTAAATAGTAATTAGATTCTATATTCTATATTTTGGCAGATTCTGTTTGCATCTCAGTAATTGTGTACATTAACAGGATGCAATAATAGTAGGCTATAAAGTGTTTTATTAAACACTCGTTAGACACTTTATTTCTACTTCATTTTTGTTGAAAATAAATGCCTCTTCGATGTGATTTGTGATACCAAAAGGTATGAAATACAGATTCGAACCAAGGACTTTGAAACAAGCATAAAATAAACGAGGCTTCCACACTAGTGCCTGTGCCACTGAAGACATAGGTTAAATTGCGCATCTTTTCTAAACTTCATTGGTGATCCGACACAATGTGCTATGTTGTTTCCTTGATTTATAGTCAGTGTTTTGCCTACTATTGTTTTTATGCATGTCATACATATCGTTCGTTTGTTAAAGAGGCGATCTGGCGCTGGACTGTGTTGTTTATAAAATCATATTTTTTTTAGTTTTTTTGCCGCTGTGGTTAGTGGTGAAAGGCATCAGTTTTCTCTTGTGGCTGTTAGAGCATTTTATTACTGTGGGGGCAGTTGTAGCTTAGTGTTTAGAGAGTCGGGCTTGTAACCCAAGAGTTGCTGGTTCGAGTCTCACGGCTGGCGTGTTGCGACTGTTTATTAAAATTGTTGCGTGTTGTTGCACCCGCGTGTTGCGGGTGTGTGTGTTGACCAGTCACTGGGATGGGGTAAAGAGGTCACATTTCGAGTATGCGTTTCACTTATTGGTATCCTCATCCAAACACACACTCCTGTCCAACCCACTTGTTACACCACTTCTGGAAAACCATTTATTGTTAAGGTAAGCTAATTAGGGCCCAAGCCCTGAAAGGGCGCAGAGCCCTATTGTTTTCGTAAGGATTATTATTAGGGCCCAAGCCCTGAAAGGGCGCAGAGCCCTATTGTTTTCGTTAGGATTATTATTAGGGCCCAAGCCCTGAAAGGGCGAAGGCCCTATTTTTTTCGTAAGGATTATTAGGGCCCAAGCCCTGAAAGGGCGAAGGCCCTATTGTTTCCGTAAGGATTATTATTTTTTTTTTTATTTTTTTTTTTTCTTCATTATTTTTTTTTTTGCCTTTTTGCCACTTTTGGGGCCCTTAACATGCTCAAAAACTCTTGAAATTTTGCACACACGTCAGAACCTGCGGCCATCAGGGCCGGGCTGAAGCTGGTACTGGGGCATGGCAGGGGGGCTCGACAGCGCCCCCTGGAATGGGGTCCGAAAACTTGGTCCATAAATCAAACACGCTTGCATGTAATAATATGAAACTCAGTACACATATAGATCTCATCGGGCCGAACAACTTTCGTGCTCTAAGTTTTACAAAAGCCCAACAGGAAGTCGGTTATTATACGTTGTTTGGAAAACGCATACAATGGAATGTGAAATACTCCTCCTAGGGATTTCATCCGATCGCCACCAAACTCGGTGAGAATAAAGTCAAGACATTGAGGATGAATTCTTGCGAACGGATTTTTGATATCTCGAACGGTTTGGCCGTGGCGAGGAAACGAATTTATGGCGAATAATGGGACACAGGAAGTGTGTTATAACTTCTGCATACATTAACTGATCTTGATGAAACTTCAGCAGTGTGTTCGTTGTAAGAGGCCGATCACATGGATGTGACTATTGTGAGTCAAAGTTATAGCGCCACCAACTGGCACCAGGAAGTGTGTCACTTTCAAAATGCTTTGAAGTCACCCTCTTAATTTTACCCGATTTGCTTCAAACTTTATGTGTATAATGTAAACACAGGGCAGATGTAGACCTGTGAAAGGATTATTGATATCTTAGATACTGTTGCCGTGGCAACGCATCAAGTTTTAATATTCTTTTCGGATGCGTTTGAGACTCTTAACATGCTTGAAATTGGATGAAACTCGACAGACACATAACACTTATTAGCCAGTAGACGTGAAAAGTTTCAGAAACGGGCGTGGCAGGGGGGCTCAACAGCGCCCTCTTGAACAGGGTCTGAAAACTTGGTCCATATATCAAACACGCTTGCATGAATTAATATGAAACTCGGTACACATATAGATCTCGTCGGGCCGAACAACTTTCCCTCTGTCAAGTTTCACGCCAGCCCAACAGGAAGTCAGCTATTATGGGTTGTTTGGAAAACGCTTGCTGTGGAATGTGATGTACTCCTCCTAGAGAATTCATTCAATCACCTCCAAACTCAGTCAGCATGAAGTAAAGACATTGAGGATGCTAAATTGCGGACGGATTTTTGATATCTTGAACGGTTTGGCCGTGGTGAGGAAACAAATTTATGGCGAGAAAAGAGAGACACGAAGTGTTATAACTTCTGCATACATCAACTGATCTTGATGAAACTTCAGCAGTGTGTTCGTGGTAAGAGGCCGATCAGATGGATGTGACTATTGTGAGTCAAAGTTATAGCGCCACCAACTGGCAGCAGGAAGTGTGTCACTTTCAACATACTTTTGACAAAAGTGGGGGGGTTAGTTTTAAATACAGTAAAAAAAAAAAAAAAATTTTTATATTGTTCTCATCAAGCCGGACAACTTTCTAATTTACATTCATTAGCTCAGAGCAAAAGGAAGTCAGATATTTTGGTCTGAATGTGGATTTTTTTGCAAAATCAGCCTATGAATTTTTAGCCACTCCTCTTAAACTATTTATTTTATTCCCACCAAACTTTTTCAACATGATGAAAATACATTAAATATGCTAAATTGTGAACGGATAATAAATATCTCAAACGGTTTTGCTATGGCGAGGGATTAAAGTAATGCCCAAAAAGGAAAAACTAAAAGCCTCAAATTTTCTAAAAATGTAATTATATACCATTTATTTCTATATAAAAGTATACAAACATCACAACTAAACATTTTATTCTTTTTTTTTCAATTTAAGAATGAATTTTAAGTTTAAAAACTGCCAGAATGGTTGTTTAGTCTAAACAATACATAAATAAAGTCAAACATAGTGCTATACTGCCCTCTTGTGTTCAAAATCAGGTAGGCCTATTATATCTATATAAAAATATACTAGGTATGTGACGGTGAGAATATTTTACCACCGGTTAACTGACGTGTGACACCGCTGGGGGCTTTTTAATCGCTAACTTAAAAACGAAAGTAAAATATGTTCGTCCGCACTGACATTTATATTGGTTGAGCGAGCGTTTCAAATGAATTCCTATGGAAGTAGGAATTAACTGAAAAAGGTTCACTCTGTTCTGCTCGTTCCTCGCCGTGGACGCGCACCGTTATGAATGCCCGTGCAGCCATGAGCATTTTAGTTTCATTTTAAAATTAGCGCCTTTCGGGGGGTGGATTGCTTGAAATTATTTTACAAAAGCACAATTTTGTGTTTTATTGCAACTGTACACAAATATAAGTTAACACTTTGCAGTTTGAATGTCGTCCTGTATAATGACGGAATATGTTTGTGTCTACTGTTCAGTCGCGCCCACGCCACACACACACACACACACACACACACACACACACACACACACACGGTTTACTATCTTTGTGGGTACTCTCCATGGACTTAATGGTTTTTATACTGTACAAACTGTATATTCTATCTCCTCACACTAACCCTACCTCTAAACCTACCTATCCCATAAAACTTTCTGCATTTTTACATTTCCAAAAAAACTCATTCTGTATGATTTATAATCTTGTTTACCCATGGGGACCTCTATTTAGGTCCCCACTGTGACACGAGTCCCCATGAGTCTGTGTGCATTCAGGTTAAAGTCCCCACCGGGATAGAAAAACATGAACACACACACACACACACACACACACACACACACACTCCAGCATTACAATCTTGACATCGCAGCCTGTTCATTATAGCCTTAATAAAATATAATAATAAAATAGTCAACCTAACATATAAAAATTACACTGCTCTAAATAGTCAGTAGTACAATTCGTACATTCACAGTAAGCACCGCTCGCTCCACTGTGATGTTTCCAAGCAAATTTTTGCGCATGTGAAGAGGATGATTTTTTCCATCAATATTGGAACACGAGTGAAGAACAAAGCCTATAATAAAGAATAGTTTAGCATCCAAATACATCGCAAATGTTGAAACATTTTGATTCTGATGAGAGGGTTACGTGAGCCCAACACTGCTTACTTTCATTTTTACTTTTACATTAAATTAAAGGATTTGTTGTGGAATATTTTGAGTGTATTATAAAATCTGAAAAAAAAAAAAAAAAATAATAATAATAAAAAAAAAAAAATGAATAAATAAATAAATAAATAAATAAATAAATAAAGTATGTATATATATATATAGCTGCGAGCAGCGATGAAGGGCCAAAGCCGGCGGCACCGCCACCCTAAAGGCACCGGGGTTGCGGTGCCACCGGCTTGGGCCCGTAATCGCTGCTCGCAGCTATATTTAGGGCCCAAGCCCTGAAAGGGCGAAGGCCCTATTGTTTCCGGTAGGATTATTTATTATTAGGGCCCGAGCACCGATGGTGTGAGGACCCTCTTGGAATTGCTCTGTTTATTATTATTATTAGGGCCCGAGCACCGATGGTGTGAGGACCCTCTTGGAATTGCTCTGTTTATTATTATTATTATTATTAGGGCCCGAGCACCGATGGTGTGAGGACCCTCTTGGAATTGCTCTGTTTATTATTAGGGCCCGAGCACCGATGGTGTGAGGACCCTCTTGGAATTGCTCTGTTTATTATTATTATTATTATTAGGGCCCGAGCACCGATGGTGTGAGGACCCTCTTGGAATTGCTCTGTTTATTATTATTATTAGGGCCCGAGCACCGATGGTGTGAGGACCCTCTTGGAATTGCTCTGTTTATTATTATTATTATTATTATTCTTCTTCTTCTTCTTCTCCGCATTTAATTGCATTTTTGAGGGCCTAAACATGCTCGAAAACTCACGAAACTTTGCACACGCGTCAGAACTGGCGAAAATTTACATCTGATATAGGTTTCAGAATTGGACGGGGCAAAATGGCTCGATAGCGCCACCTATAAAAGTTCAACGGAGTGCGCCTCCCGCAACGTTCCACGTACGTGCACGAAATTCGGTACATACATGTAATGACCTAATACCTACAAAAAAGTCTCTTGGAGCATAGCCCTAAACACAACAGGAAGTCAGCCATTTTGAACTTCCTCTCAGATTTTTGTGCAGTTTTTGCCATTTTCAGGCCTCGTACTTTAACGAACTCCTCCTACAGTTTTAATCTGATCATCTTCAAATTTGGTGAGTGTAATCTTAAGGCCTTTGCGACGTTAAATTGCGAAGATCTTGAGTTTTCGTCAAAGGGCGGGTCCTCGGCGACCTGACAAATTTCGATGTTTCGCCATGAAACAGGAAGTTGCTGTAACTCAGGCATGGAATGTCCAATCTGCCCCAAACTTCACACTTTTGATAAGCGTTCTGTCCTGAACACATGACCATGCTCATATTCAGTTACAGTCATAGCGCCACCTGCTGGCAACAGGAAGTGACATGTTTAACACTGATATGGACTCCTAATAACATATAAAAAAGTGCCAGCAAGTGCTAAACATGCTAACAACATAATAGAAGCATGCTAAAACATGCTAGCAAACTCTTAGCTAAGTGCTAAAGCATGCTATTATTGCAATTAAATAGGAATTTGCTGTAACTCAGGCATGGAATGTCCAATCTGCCCCAAACTTCACACTTTTGATAAGCGTTCTGTCCTGAACACATTTACATGAGAAAATTCAGTTATAGTAATAGCGCCACCTACTGGTAACAGGAAGTGACATGTTTAACACTCTTGTGGTCTCCTAATAACATATAAAAAAGAGCCAGCAAGTGCTAAACAGGTTAGCAACATACTAGAAACATGTTAGCAAACACTTAGCTAAGTGCTAAAGCATGCTATTACTGCAATTAAATAGGAATTTGCTGTAACTCAGGCATGTAATGTCCAATCTGCCCCAAACTTCACACATTTGATAAGAATCATGGCCTGAACACATGTCTATGCTCAAATTCAGTTATAGTAATAGCGCCACCTACTGGCAACAGGAAGTGACATGTTTAACACTTTGATGCCGTTCTAGCAACATGTTAAAAATGCCATTGAGTTCTATACATGCTAGAAACATGTTAAAACATGCTAGTAGTACTTAGCTAAGTGCTAAACCATGCTAATTCAATGAAACAGGACTTTGTTGTTACTCAAGAAGGCAATGTACAATCTACCCCAAACTTCACACGTTTGATAAGAGTTATCTCTTGAACACATGTCCATGCTCATATTTAGTTATAGTCATAGCGCCACCTGCTGGCAACAGGAAGTGACGTTTAACACTGTTCTTGACTCCTAATAACATATAAAAAAATGCCAGTAGGTGCTAAACATCCTACCAACATACTAGAGACATGCTAAAACATACTAGCAAACACTTAGCTAAGTGCTAAAGAATGATATTACTGCAATTAAATATGAATTTGCTGTAACTCAGGCATGGAATGTCCAATCTGCCCCAAACTTCACACTTTTGATAAGCGTTCTGTCCTGAACACATGACCATGCTTATATTCAGTTACAGTCATAGCGCCACCTGCTGGCAACAGGAAGTGACGTTTAACACTGTTCTTGACTCCTAATAACATATAAAAAAATGCCAGTAGGTGCTAAACATCCTACCAACATACTAGAGACTTGCTAAAACATACTAGCAAACACTTAGCTAAGTGCTAAAGAATGATATTACTGCAATTAAATATGAATTTGCTGTAACTCAGGCAAGGAATGTCCAATCTGCCCCAAACTTCACACTTTTGATAAGCGTTCTGTCCTGAACACATGATCATGCTTACAGTCATAGCGCCACCTGCTGGCAGCAGGAAGTGACATGTTTAACACTGTTATGGACTCCTAATAACATATAAAAAAGTGCCAGCAAGTGCTAAACATGCTAACAACATACTAGAAACATGCTAAAACATGCTAGCAAACTCTTAGCTAAGTGCTAAAGCATGCTATTATTGCAATTAAATAGGAATTTGCTGTAATTCAGGCATGGAATGTCCAATCTGCCCCAAACTTCACACATTTGATAAGAATCATGGCCTGAACACATGTCTATGCTCAAATTCAGTTATAGTAATAGCGCCACCTACTGGCAAAAGGAAGTGACATGTTTAACACTTTGATGCCGTTCTAGCAACATGTTAAAAATGCCATTGAGTTCTAAACATGCTAGAAACATGTTAAAACATGCTAACAATGCTTAGCTAAGTGCTAAAGAATGTTAATTCAATGAAACATGACTTTGTTGTTACTCAAGAAGGCAATGTCCAATTTGCACCAAACTTCACACGTTTGATAAGAGTTCTGTCCTGAACACACATCCATGCTCATATTCAGTTATAGCCATAACGCCACCTACTGGCAACAGAAACTGACATGGTTAACACTGTAATGCAGTACTAACCACATAATTATTGTGTACTAAGCATGCTAGAAACAGACTAAACATGCTAGCAACACTTAGCTGAGTCATGAAGCATGCTATTATCACCATTATACAAAACATTTTGTAACTGACTTTGACATACTCTTACTATATATACCTCCTTGAATGTACATTTCCCAACCATGCTCTGTCTTCCTAAAGCCACCGAGTGTTGATGGCACGGGTGCGAGGGCCCTTTCATCGCTGCTTGCAGCTTTAATTAGGGCCCGAGCACCGATGGTGTGAGGACCCTCTTGGAATTGCTCTGTTTATTATTATTATTATTATTATTCTTCTTCTTCTTCTTCTCCGCATTGAATTGCATTTTTGAGGGCCTAAACATGCTCGAAAACTCACGAAACTTTGCACACGCGTCAGAACTGGCGAAAATTTACATCTGATATAGGTTTCAGAATTGGACGGGGCAAAACGGCTCGATAGCGCCACCTATAAAAGTTCAACGGAGTGCGCCTCCCGCAACGTTCCACGTACGTGCACGAAATTCGGTACATACATGTAATGACCTAATACCTACAAAAAAGTCTCTTGGAGCATAGCCCTAAACACAACAGGAAGTCAGCCATTTTGAACTTCCTCTCAGATTTTTGTGCAGTTTTTGCCATTTTCAGGCCTCGTACTTTAACGAACTCCTCCTACAGTTTTAATCTGATCATCTTCAAATTTGGTGAGTGTAATCTTAAGGCCTTTGCGACGTTAAATTGCGAAGATCTTGAGTTTTCGTCAAAGGGCGGGTCCTCGGCGGCCTGACAAATTTCGATGTTTCGCCATGAAACAGGAAGTTGCTGTAACTCAGGCATGGAATGTCCAATCTGCCCCAAACTTCACACTTTTGATAAGCGTTCTGTCCTGAACACATGACCATGCTCATATTCAGTTACAGTCATAGCGCCACCTGCTGGCAACAGGAAGTGACATGTTTAACACTGATATGGACTCCTAATAACATATAAAAAAGTGCCAGCAAGTGCTAAACATGCTAACAACATAATAGAAGCATGCTAAAACATGCTAGCAAACTCTTAGCTAAGTGCTAAAGCATGCTATTATTGCAATTAAATAGGAATTTGCTGTAACTCAGGCATGGAATGTCCAATCTGCCCCAAACTTCACACTTTTGATAAGCGTTCTGTCCTGAACACATCTACATGAGAAAATTCAGTTATAGTAATAGCGCCACCTACTGGTAACAGGAAGTGACATGTTTAACACTCTTGTGGTCTCCTAATAACATATAAAAAAGAGCCAGCAAGTGCTAAACAGGTTAGCAACATACTAGAAACATGCTAGCAAACACTTAGCTAAGTGCTAAAGCATGCTATTACTGCAATTAAATAGGAATTTGCTGTAACTCAGGCATGTAATGTCCAATCTGCCCCAAACTTCACACATTTGATAAGAATCATGGCCTGAACACATGTCTATGCTCAAATTCAGTTATAGTAATAGCGCCACCTACTGGCAACAGGAAGTGACATGTTTAACACTTTGATGCCGTTCTAGCAACATGTTAAAAATGCCATTGAGTTCTATACATGCTAGAAACATGTTAAAACATGCTAGCAGTACTTAGCTAAGTGCTAAACCATGCTAATTCAATGAAACATGACTTTGTTGTTACTCAAGAAGGCAATGTACAATCTACCCCAAACTTCACACGTTTGATAAGAGTTATCTCTTGAACACATGTCCATGCTCATATTTAGTTATAGTCATAGCGCCACCTGCTGGCAACAGGAAGTGACGTTTAACACTGTTCTTGACTCCTAATAACATATAAAAAAATGCCAGTAGGTGCTAAACATCCTACCAACATACTAGAGACTTGCTAAAACATACTAGCAAACACTTAGCTAAGTGCTAAAGAATGATATTACTGCAATTAAATATGAATTTGCTGTAACTCAGGCAAGGAATGTCCAATCTGCCCCAAACTTCACACTTTTGATAAGCGTTCTGTCCTGAACACATGATCATGCTTACAGTCATAGCGCCACCTGCTGGCAGCAGGAAGTGACATGTTTAACACTGTTATGGACTCCTAATAACATATAAAAAAGTGCCAGCAAGTGCTAAACATGCTAACAACATACTAGAAACATGCTAAAACATGCTAGCAAACTCTTAGCTAAGTGCTAAAGCATGCTATTATTGCAATTAAATAGGAATTTGCTGTAATTCAGGCATGGAATGTCCAATCTGCCCCAAACTTCACACATTTGATAAGAATCATGGCCTGAACACATGTCTATGCTCAAATTCAGTTATAGTAATAGCGCCACCTACTGGCAACAGGAAGTGACATGTTTAACACGTTGATGCCGTTCTAGCAACATGTTAAAAATACCATTGAGTTCTAAACATGCTAGAAACATGTTAAAACATGCTAACAATGCTTAGCTAAGTGCTAAAGAATGCTAATTCAATGAAACATGACTTTTTTGTTACTCAAGAAGGCAATTTCCAATTTGCACCAAACTTCACACGTTTGATAAGAGTTCTGTCCTGAACACACATCCATGCTCATATTCAGCTATAGTCATAACGCCACCTACTGGCAACAGAAACTGACATGGTTAACACAGTAATGCAGTACTAACCACATAATTATTGTGTACCAAGCATGCTAGAAACAGACTAAACATGCTAGCAACACTTAGCTGAGTCATGAAGCATGCTATTATCACCATTATACAAAACATTTTGTAACTGACTTTGACATACTCTTACTATATATACCTCCTTAAATGTACATTTCCCAACCATGCTCTGTCTTCCTAAAGCCACCGAGTGTTGATGGCACGGGTGCGAGGGCCCTTTCATCGCTGCTTGCAGCTTTAATTATTATTATTCTTCTTCTTCTTCTTCTCCGCATTTAATTGCATTTTTGAGGGCCTAAACATGCTCGAAAACTCACGAAACTTTGCACACGCGTCAGAACTGGCGAAAATTTACATCTGATATAGGTTTCAGAATTGGACGGGGCAAAATGGCTCGATAGCGCCACCTATAAAAGTTCAACGGAGTGCGCCTCCCGCAACGTTCCACGTACGTGCACGAAATTCGGTACATACATGTAATGACCTAATACCTACAAAAAAGTCTCTTGGAGCATAGCCCTAAACACAACAGGAAGTCAGCCATTTTGAACTTCCTCTCAGATTTTTGTGCAGTTTTTGCCATTTTCAGGCCTCGTACTTTAACGAACTCCTCCTACAGTTTTAATCTGATCATCTTCAAATTTGGTGAGTGTAATCTTAAGGCCTTTGCGACGTTAAATTGCGAAGATCTTGAGTTTTCGTCAAAGGGCGGGTCCTCGGCGACCTGACAAATTTCGATGTTTCGCCATGAAACAGGAAGTTGCTGTAACTCAGGCATGGAATGTCCAATCTGCCCCAAACTTCACACTTTTGATAAGCGTTCTGTCCTGAACACATGACCATGCTCATATTCAGTTACAGTCATAGCGCCACCTGCTGGCAACAGGAAGTGACATGTTTAACACTGATATGGACTCCTAATAACATATAAAAAAGTGCCAGCAAGTGCTAAACATGCTAACAACATAATAGAAGCATGCTAAAACATGCTAGCAAACTCTTAGCTAAGTGCTAAAGCATGCTATTATTGCAATTAAATAGGAATTTGCTGTAACTCAGGCATGGAATGTCCAATCTGCCCCAAACTTCACACTTTTGATAAGCGTTCTGTCCTGAACACATTTACATGAGAAAATTCAGTTATAGTAATAGCGCCACCTACTGGTAACAGGAAGTGACATGTTTAACACTCTTGTGGTCTCCTAATAACATATAAAAAAGAGCCAGCAAGTGCTAAACAGGTTAGCAACATACTAGAAACATGTTAGCAAACACTTAGCTAAGTGCTAAAGCATGCTATTACTGCAATTAAATAGGAATTTGCTGTAACTCAGGCATGTAATGTCCAATCTGCCCCAAACTTCACACATTTGATAAGAATCATGGCCTGAACACATGTCTATGCTCAAATTCAGTTATAGTAATAGCGCCACCTACTGGCAACAGGAAGTGACATGTTTAACACTTTGATGCCGTTCTAGCAACATGTTAAAAATGCCATTGAGTTCTATACATGCTAGAAACATGTTAAAACATGCTAGCAGTACTTAGCTAAGTGCTAAACCATGCTAATTCAATGAAACAGGACTTTGTTGTTACTCAAGAAGGCAATGTACAATCTACCCCAAACTTCACACGTTTGATAAGAGTTATCTCTTGAACACATGTCCATGCTCATATTTAGTTATAGTCATAGCGCCACCTGCTGGCAACAGGAAGTGACGTTTAACACTGTTCTTGACTCCTAATAACATATAAAAAAATGCCAGTAGGTGCTAAACATCCTACCAACATACTAGAGACATGCTAAAACATACTAGCAAACACTTAGCTAAGTGCTAAAGAATGATATTACTGCAATTAAATATGAATTTGCTGTAACTCAGGCATGGAATGTCCAATCTGCCCCAAACTTCACACTTTTGATAAGCGTTCTGTCCTGAACACATGACCATGCTTATATTCAGTTACAGTCATAGCGCCACCTGCTGGCAACAGGAAGTGACGTTTAACACTGTTCTTGACTCCTAATAACATATAAAAAAATGCCAGTAGGTGCTAAACATCCTACCAACATACTAGAGACTTGCTAAAACATACTAGCAAACACTTAGCTAAGTGCTAAAGAATGATATTACTGCAATTAAATATGAATTTGCTGTAACTCAGGCAAGGAATGTCCAATCTGCCCCAAACTTCACACTTTTGATAAGCGTTCTGTCCTGAACACATGATCATGCTTACAGTCATAGCGCCACCTGCTGGCAGCAGGAAGTGACATGTTTAACACTGTTATGGACTCCTAATAACATATAAAAAAGTGCCAGCAAGTGCTAAACATGCTAACAACATACTAGAAACATGCTAAAACATGCTAGCAAACTCTTAGCTAAGTGCTAAAGCATGCTATTATTGCAATTAAATAGGAATTTGCTGTAATTCAGGCATGGAATGTCCAATCTGCCCCAAACTTCACACATTTGATAAGAATCATGGCCTGAACACATGTCTATGCTCAAATTCAGTTATAGTAATAGCGCCACCTACTGGCAAAAGGAAGTGACATGTTTAACACTTTGATGCCGTTCTAGCAACATGTTAAAAATGCCATTGAGTTCTAAACATGCTAGAAACATGTTAAAACATGCTAACAATGCTTAGCTAAGTGCTAAAGAATGTTAATTCAATGAAACATGACTTTGTTGTTACTCAAGAAGGCAATGTCCAATTTGCACCAAACTTCACACGTTTGATAAGAGTTCTGTCCTGAACACACATCCATGCTCATATTCAGTTATAGCCATAACGCCACCTACTGGCAACAGAAACTGACATGGTTAACACTGTAATGCAGTACTAACCACATAATTATTGTGTACTAAGCATGCTAGAAACAGACTAAACATGCTAGCAACACTTAGCTGAGTCATGAAGCATGCTATTATCACCATTATACAAAACATTTTGTAACTGACTTTGACATACTCTTACTATATATACCTCCTTGAATGTACATTTCCCAACCATGCTCTGTCTTCCTAAAGCCACCGAGTGTTGATGGCACGGGTGCGAGGGCCCTTTCATCGCTGCTTGCAGCTTTAATTATTATTATTATTATTATTCTCCGCATTGAATTGCATTTTTGAGGGCCTAAACATGCGCGAAAACTCACGAAACTTTGCACACGCGTCAGAACTGGCGAAAATTTACATCTGATATAGGTTTCAGAATTGGACGGGGCAAAACGGCTCGATAGCGCCACCTATAAAAGTTCAACGGAGTGCGCCTCCCGCAACGTTCCACGTACGTGCACGAAATTCGGTACATACATGTAATGACCTAATACCTACAAAAAAGTCTCTTGGAGCATAGCCCTAAACACAACAGGAAGTCAGCCATTTTCAACTTCCTCTCAGATTTTTGTGCAGTTTTTGCCATTTTCAGGCCTCGTACTTTAACGAACTCCTCCTACAGTTTTAATCTGATCATCTTCAAATTTGGTGAGTGTAATCTTAAGGCCTTTGCGACGTTAAATTGCGAAGATCTTGAGTTTTCGTCGAAGGGCGGGTCCTCGGCGGCCTGACAAATTTCGATGTTTCGCCATGAAACAGGAAGTTGCTGTAACTCAGGCATGGAATGTCCAATCTGCCCCAAACTTCACACGTTTGATAAGAGTTCTGTCCTGAACACATGACCATGCTCATATTCAGTTATAGTCATAGCGCCACCTGCTGGCAACAGGAAGCGACATGTTTAACACTGTTATGGACTCCTAATAACATATAAAAAAGTGCCAGCAAGTGCTAAACATGCTAACAACATACTAGAAGCATGCTAAAACATGCTAGCAAACTCTTAGCTAAGTGCTAAAGCATGCTATTATTGCAATTAAATAGGAATTTGCTGTAACTCAGGCATGGAATGTCCAATCTGCCCCAAACTTCACACTTTTGATAAGCGTTCTGTCCTGAACATATCTACATGAGAATATTCAGTTATAGTAATAGCGCCACCTACTGGTAACAGGAAGTGTCATGTTTAACACGTTGATGCCATTCTAGCAACATGTTAAAAATGCCATTGACTTCTAAACATGCTAGAAACATGTTAAAACATACTAGCAATACTTAGCTAAGTGCTAAAGCATGCTAATTCAATGAAACAGGACTTTGTTGTTACTCAAGAAGGCAATGTACAATCTACCCCAAACGTCACACGTTTGATAAGAGTTATCTCTTGAACACATGTCCATGCTCATATTTAGTTATAGTCATAGCGCCACCTGCTGGCAACAGGAAGTGACGTTTAACACTGTTCTTGACTCCTAATAACATATAAAAAAATGCCAGTAGGTGCTAAACATCCTACCAACATACTATAGACATGCTAAAACATACTAGCAAACACTTAGCTAAGTGCTAAAGAATGATATTACTGCAATTAAATATGAATTTGCTGTAACTCAGGCATGGAATGTCCAATCTGCCCCAAACTTCACACTTTTGATAAGCGTTCTGTCCTGAACACATGACCATGCTTATATTCAGTTACAGTCATAGCGCCACCTGCTGGCAACAGGAAGTGACATGTTCAACACTGTTATGGACTCCTAATAACATATAAAAAAGTGCCAGCAAGTGTTAAACATGCTAACAACATACTAGAAACATGCTAAAACATGCTAGCAAACTCTTAGCCAAGTGCTAAAGCATGCTATTATTGCAATTAAATAGGAATTTGCTGTAACTCAGGCATGGAATGTCCAATCTGCCCCAAACTTCACACTTTTGATAAGAGTCATGGCCTGAACACATCTACATGAGAATGTTCAATTATAGTAATAGCGCCACCAACTGGCAACAGGAAGTGACATGTTTAACACGTTGATGCCGTTCTAGCAACATGTTAAAAATGCCATTGAGTTCTAAACATGCTAGAAACATGTTAAAACATGCTAACAATGCTTAGCTAAGTGCTAAAGCATGCTAATTCAATGAAACATGACTTTGTTGTTACTCAAGAAGGCAATGTCCAATTTGCACCAAACTTCACACGTATGATAAGAGTTCTGTCCTGAACACACATCCAAGCTCATATTCAGTTATAGTCATAACGCCACCTACTGGCAACAGAAACTGACATGGTTAACACAGTAATGCAGTACTAACCACATAATTATTGTGTACTAAGCATGCTAGAAACAGACTAAACATGCTAGCAACACTTAGCTGAGTCATGAAGCATGCTATTATCACCATTATACAAAACATTTTGTAACTGACTTTGACATACTCTTACTATATATACCTCCTTAAATGTACATTTCCCAACCATGCTCTGTCTTCCTAAAGCCACCGAGTGTTGATGGCACGGGTGCGAGGGCCCTTTCATCGCTGCTTGCAGCTTTAATTATTATTATTATTATTATTATTCTTCTCCGCATTGAATTGCATTTTTGAGGGCCTAAACATGCGCGAAAACTCACGAAACTTTGCACACGCGTCAGAACTGGCGAAAATTTACATCTGATATAGGTTTCAGAATTGGACGGGGCAAAACGGCTCGATAGCGCCACCTATAAAAGTTCAACGGAGTGCGCCTCCCGCAACGTTCCACGTACGTGCACGAAATTCGGTACATACATGTAATGACCTAATACCTACAAAAAAGTCTCTTGGAGCATAGCCCTAAACCCAACAGGAAGTCAGCCATTTTGAACTTCCTCCCAGATTTTTGTGCAGTTTTTGACATTTTCAGGCCTCATACTTTAACGAACTCCTCCTACAGTTTTAATCTGATCATCTTCAAATTTGGTGAGTGTAATCTTAAGGCCTTTGCGACGTTAAATTGCGAAGATCTTGAGTTTTCGTCGAAGGGCGGGTCCTCGGCGGCCTGACAAATTTTGATGTTTCGCCATGAAACAGGAAGTTGCTGTAACTCAGGCATGGAATGTCCAATCTGCCCCAAACTTCATACGTTTGATAAGAGTTCTGTCCTGAACACATGACCATGCTCATATTCAGTTATAGTCATAGCGCCACCTGCTGGCAACAGGAAGTGACATGTTTAACACTGTTATGGACTCCTAATAACATATAAAAAAGTGCCAGCAAGTGCTAAACATGCTAACAACATACTAGAAGCATGCTAAAACATGCTAGCAAACTCTTAGCTAAGTGCTAAAGCATGCTATTATTGCAATTAAATAGGAATTTGCTGTAACTCAGGCATGGAATGTCCAATCTGCCCCAAACTTCACACTTTTGATAAGCGTTCTGTCCTGAACATATCTACATGAGAATATTCAGTTATAGTAATAGCGCCACCTACTGGTAACAGGAAGTGTCATGTTTAACACGTTGATGCCATTCTAGCAACATGTTAAAAATGCCATTGACTTCTAAACATGCTAGAAACATGTTAAAACATACTAGCAATACTTAGCTAAGTGCTAAAGCATGCTAATTCAATGAAACAGGATGTTGTTGTTACTCAAGAAGGCAATGTCCAATCTGCGCCAAACTTCACACTTTTAATAAACGTTCTGTCCTGAACACATGACCATGCTCATATTCAGTTATAGTCATAGCGCCACCTGCTGGCAACAGGAAGTGACATGTTTAACACTGTTATGGACTCCTAATAACATATAAAAAAGTGCCAGCAAGTGCTAAACATGCTAACAACATACTAGAAGCATGCTAAAACATGCTAGCAAACTCTTAGCTAAGTGCTAAAGCATGCTATTATTGCAATTAAATAGGAATTTGCTGTAACTCAGGCATGGAATGTCCAATCTGCCCCAAACTTCACACTTTTGATAAGCGTTCTGTCCTGAACATATCTACATGAGAATATTCAGTTATAGTAATAGCGCCACCTACTGGTAACAGGAAGTGTCATGTTTAACACGTTGATGCCATTCTAGCAACATGTTAAAAATGCCATTGACTTCTAAACATGCTAGAAACATGTTAAAACATACTAGCAATACTTAGCTAAGTGCTAAAGCATGCTAATTCAATGAAACAGGACTTTGTTGTTACTCAAGAAGGCAATGTACAATCTACCCCAAACGTCACACGTTTGATAAGAGTTATCTCTTGAACACATGTCCATGCTCATATTTAGTTATAGTCATAGCGCCACCTGCTGGCAACAGGAAGTGACGTTTAACACTGTTCTTGACTCCTAATAACATATAAAAAAATGCCAGTAGGTGCTAAACATCCTACCAACATACTATAGACATGCTAAAACATACTAGCAAACACTTAGCTAAGTGCTAAAGAATGATATTACTGCAATTAAATATGAATTTGCTGTAACTCAGGCATGGAATGTCCAATCTGCCCCAAACTTCACACTTTTGATAAGCGTTCTGTCCTGAACACATGACCATGCTTATATTCAGTTACAGTCATAGCGCCACCTGCTGGCAACAGGAAGTGACATGTTTAACACTGTTATGGACTCCTAATAACATATAAAAAAGTGCCAGCAAGTGTTAAACATGCTAACAACATACTAGAAACATGCTAAAACATGCTAGCAAACTCTTAGCCAAGTGCTAAAGCATGCTATTATTGCAATTAAATAGGAATTTGCTGTAACTCAGGCATGGAATGTCCAATCTGCCCCAAACTTCACACTTTTGATAAGAGTCATGGCCTGAACACATCTACATGAGAATGTTCAATTATAGTAATAGCGCCACCAACTGGCAACAGGAAGTGACATGTTTAACACGTTGATGCCGTTCTAGCAACATGTTAAAAATGCCATTGAGTTCTAAACATGCTAGAAACATGTTAAAACATGCTAACAATGCTTAGCTAAGTGCTAAAGCATGCTAATTCAATGAAACATGACTTTGTTGTTACTCAAGAAGGCAATGTCCAATTTGCACCAAACTTCACACGTTTGATAAGAGTTCTGTCCTGAACACACATCCAAGCTCATATTCAGTTATAGTCATAACGCCACCTACTGGCAACAGAAACTGACATGGTTAACACAGTAATGCAGTACTAACCACATAATTATTGTGTACTAAGCATGCTAGAAACACACTAAACATGCTAGCAACACTTAGCTGAGTCATGAAGCATGCTATTATCACCATTATACAAAACATTTTGTAACTGACTTTGACATACTCTTACTATATATACCTCCTTAAATGTACATTTCCCAACCATGCTCTGTCTTCCTAAAGCCACCGAGTGTTGATGGCACGGGTGCGAGGGCCCTTTCATCGCTGCTTGCAGCTTTAATTATTATTATTATTTTGTCAACCTTTCGTGCACTTTTGGGGCCCTTAACATGCTCAAAAACTCTTGAAATTTTGCACACACGTCAGAACCTGCGGCCATCAGGTCCGGACTGAAGCTGGTACCCGGGCGTGGCACGGGGGCTCGACAGCGCCCCTTGGAATGGTGTCTGAAAACTTGGTCCATAAATCAAACACGCTTGCATGTAATAATATGAAACTCAGTACACATATAGATCTCATCGGGCCAAACAACTTTCGTGCTCTAAGTTTTACACCAGCCCAACAGGAAGTCGGTTATTATACGTTGTTTGGAAAACGCATACAATGGAATGTGAAATACTCCTCCTAGGGAATTCATCCGATCGCCACCAAACTCGGTGTGAATGAAGTCAAGACATTGAGGATGCTAAATTGCGAACGGATTTTTTATATCTCGAACGGTTTGGCCGTGGCGAGGAAACGAATTTATGGCGAATAATGGGACACAGGAAGTGTGTTATAACTTCTGCATACATTAACTGATCTTGATGAAACTTCAGCAATGTGTTCGTGGTAAAAGGCCGATCAGATGGATGTAATTATTGTGAGTCAAAGTTATAGCGCCACCAACTGGCAGCAGGAAGTTTGTCACTTTCAAAATGCTTTGAAATCACCCTCTTAGTTTTACCCGATTTGCTTCAAACTTTATGTGTATAATGTAGATACACGGCAGATGTAGACCTGTGAAAGGATTATTGATATCTTAGATACTGTTGCCGTGGCAACGCATCAAACTTTAATGTTCTTTTCGGATGCGTTTGAGACTCTTAGCATGCTTGAAATTGGATGAAACTCGACAGACACATAACACTTATTAGCCAGTAGACATGTGAAAAGTTTCAGAAACGGGCGTGGCAGGGGGGCTCAACAGCGCCCCCTTGAACGGGGTCTGAAAACATGGTCCATATATCAAACACGCTTGCATGAATTAATATGAAACTCGGTACACATATAGATGTCATCGGGCCGAACAACTTTCCCTCTGTCAAGTTTCACGCCAGCCCAACAGGAAGTCGGCTATTATGGGTTGTTTGGAAAACGCTTGCTGTGGAATGTGATGTACTCCTCCTAGAGAATTCATTCAATCACCTCCAAACTCAGTCAGCATGTAGTCAAGACTTTGAGGATGCTAAATTGCGGACGGATTTTTGATATCTCGAACGGTTTGGCCGTGGCGAGGAATCGAATTTATGGCGAGAAAAGAGAAACACGAAGTGGAATAACTTCTGCATACATTAACTGATCTTGATGAAACTTCAGCAGCGTGTTCGTGGTAAGAGGCCGATCAGATGGATGTAGCTATTGTGAGTCAAAGTTATAGCGCCACCAACTGGCAGCAGGAAGTGTGTCACTTTCAACATGCTTTTGACAAAAGTGGGGGGGTTAGTTTTAACTACAGTAAAAAATAAAATTGTTTGTATATTGTTCTCATCAAGCCGGACAACTTTCTAATTTACATTCATTAGCTCCAGCCATCAGGAAGTCAGATATTTTGGTCTGAATGTGGATTTTTTTTTTGCTAAATCAGCCTCTGAATTTTTAGCCACTCCTCTTAAACTATTTATTTTATTCCCACCAAACTTTTTCAACATGATGAAAATACATTAAATATGCTAAATTGTGAATGGATAATAAATATCTTAAACGGTTTTGCTATGGCGAGGGATTAAAGTAATGTCCAAAAATGAAACACTAAAAATCTTCTAAAAATGTAATTATATACCATTTATTTCTATATAAAAGTATACAAATATCACAACTAAACCCATTTTATTCTGTTTTTGCAATTCAAGAAGAATGAAAAAGTTAAAAACAGTCTATTTAGTGCTATTTGGTTAAACAAAAAAGCAAACATAGGGCTATACTGCCCTCTTGTGTCCAAAAGGACATCAAAATAGTATATAAAACTTTTTACCAGGTAGGCCAATATTGTATTTAAATATACATTTATTAGGTATGTGTCTGAGGATATTTTCCCACCGGTTAATCGACGTGTAACACCGCTGGGGGCTTTTGAATTGCCAACTTAAAAACGAAAGTAAAATATGTTAGTCCGCACTGACATTGATAGTGGTTGAGCGAGCGTTTCAAATTAATTCCTATAGAAGTAGGAATTAACTGAAAAACGTTCACTCTGTTCTGCTCGTTCCTCACCGTGGATGCGCACCGTTTTAAATCGCTAATATGAGCATTTTAGTTTAATTTTAAAATTAGCACCTTTTGGGGGGAGGATTGCTTGAAATTATTTTACAAAAGCACAATGTTGTGTTTTATTGCGACTGTACACAAATATAAGTTAACACTTTGCAGTTTGAATGTCGTCCTGTATAATGACGGAGTATTTTTTTTTTTTCAATCGCACCCACGCCACACACACACACACACACACACACACACACGGTTTACTATCTTTGTTGGGACTCTCCATAGACTTAATGGTTTTATACTGTACAAACTGTATATTCTATCTCCTCACACTAACCCTAGCCCTAAACCTACCTATCACAGAAAACTTTCTGCATTTTTACATTTCCAAAAAAAACTCATTCTGTATGATTTATAAGCTTGTTTACCCATGGGGACCTCTATTTAGGTCCCCACTGTGACACGAGTCCCCATGAGTCGGTGTGCATTCAGGTTGAAGTCCCCACCGGGATAGAAAAACATGAACACACACACACACACACACACACACACGCACACACACACACACACACACACACACACACACACACACACGGTTTACTATCTTTGTTGGGACTCTCCATAGACTTAATGGTTTTATACTGTACAAACTGTATATTCTATCTCCTCACACTAACCCTAGCCCTAAACCTACCTATCACAGAAAACTTTCTGCATTTTTACATTTCCAAAAAAAAACTCATTCTGTATGATTTATAAGCTTGTTTACCCATGGGGACCTCTATTTAGGTCCCCACTGTGACACGAGTCCCCATGAGTCGGTGTGCATTCAGGTTGAAGTCCCCACCGGGATAGAAAAACATGAACACACACACACACACACACACACTCCAGCATTGTAATCTTGACATCGCAGCCTGTCCATTATAGCCTTCATAAAATATAATAATAAAATAGTCAACCTAACATATAAAAATTACACTGCTCTAAATAGTCAGTAGTACAATTCATACATTCACAGTAAGCACCGCTCCACTGTGATGTTTCCAAGCACATTTTTGCGCTTGTGAAGAGGATGATTTTTTCCATCGATATTGGAACATGAGTGAAGAACAAAGCCTATAATAAAGAATAGTTTAGCATCCAAATACATCGCAAATGTTGAAACAAGAGGGTTACGTGAGCCCAACACTGCTTTCTTTCATTTTTATTTTTACATTAAATTTAAAGGATTTGTTGTGGAATATTTTGAGTGTATCATAAAATCAGAATAAGGTAAGTCAAGTAATATTTTTGGTCTTTTATATATATATATATATATATATAAATATAGCTGCGAGCAGTGATGAAGGGCCAAAGCCGGCGGTACCGCCACCCCGGTGCCTTTAGGTAACTAAAGGCACCGGGGTTGCGGTGCCACCGGCTTGGGCCCGTAATCGCTGCTCGCAGCTATATTTTATTTTTATTTTTTTCTTCATTCTTTTTTTTTTGCCTTTTTGCTACTTTTGGGGCCCTTAACATGCTCAAAAACTCTTGAAATTTTGCACACACGTCAGAACCTGCGGCCATCAGGGCCGGGCTAAAGCGGGTACCGGGGCGTGGCAGGGGGGCTCGACAGCGCCCCCTGGAATGGGGTCCAAAAACTTGGTCCATAAATCAAACACGCTTGCATGTAATAATATGAAACTCAGTACACATATAGATCTCATCGGGCCGAACAACTTTCGTGCTCTAAGTTTTACAAAAGCCCAACAGGAAGTCGGTTATTATACGTTGTTTGGAAAACGCATACAATGGAATGTGAAATACTCCTCCTAGGGAATTCATCCGATCGTCACCAAACTCGGTGTGAATGAAGTCAAGACATTGAGGATGAATTCTTGCGAACAGATTTTTGATATCTCGAACGGTTTGGCCGTGGCGAGGAAACGAATTTATGGCGAATAATGGGACACAGGAAGTGTGTTATAACTTCTGCATACATTAACTGATCTTGATGAAACTTTCGCAGTGTGTTTGTTGTAAGAGGCCGATCACATGGATGTGACTATTGTGAGTCAAAGTTATAGCGCCACCAACTGGCAGCAGGAAGTGTGTCACTTTCAAAATGCTTTGAAGTCACCCTCTTAATTTTACCCGATTTGCTTCAAACTTTATGTGTATAATGTAAACACACGGCAGATGTAGACCTGTGAAAGGATTATTGATATCTTAGATACTGTTGCCGTGGCAACGCATCAAATTTTAATATTCTTTTCGGATGCGTTTGAGTCTTAACATGCTTGAAATTGGATGAAACTCGACAGACACATAACACTTATTAGCCAGTAGACATGTGAAAAGTTTCAGAAACGGGCGTGGCAGGGGGGCTCAATAGCGCCCTCTTGAACAGGGTCTGAAAACTTGGTCCATATATCAAACACGCTTGCATGAATTAATATGAAACTCGGTACACATATAGATTTCATGGGGCTGAACAACTTTCCCTCTGTCAAGTTTCACGCCAGCCCAACAGGAAGTCGGCTATTATGGGTTGTTTGGAAAACGCTTGCTGTGGAATGTGATGTACTCCTCCTAGAGAATTCATTCAATCACCTCCAAACTCAGTCAGCATTAAGTAAAGACATTGAGGATGCTAAATTGCGGACGGATTTTTGATATCTCGAACGGTTTGGCCGTGGCGAGGAAACAAATTTATGGCGAGAAAAGAGAGAGACGAAGTGTTATAACTTCTGCATACATTAACTGATCTTGATGAAACTTTAACAGTGTGTTCGTGGTAAGAGACCGATCAGATGGATGTAACTATTGTGAGTCAAATTTATAGCGCCACCAACTGGCAGCAGGAAGTGTGTCACTTTCAACATGCTTTTGACAAAAGTGGGGGGGTTAGTTTTAACTACAGCTACAAAAATCAGTATATATATTGGTCTCACCGAGCCGGACAACTTTCTAATTTACAGTCATTAGCTCCGACCAACAGGAAGTCAGATATTTAGGTCTAAATGTGGATTTTTTTGGATATTTCAGACTCTGAGTTTTTACCTACTCCTCCTAAGGAACACGAGTAAAGTACAAATCCTATAATAAAGAATAGTTTAGCATCCAAATACATCGCAAATGTTTAAACATTTTGATTCTAATGGGAGGATTACATGACCCTAACACTGCTAACCTTCGTTTTTATTTTTACATTAAAGGGGTGGTAAAACACCTTTTTTCGAAGGCTTGATTGTGTTTGTGGGGTGCACTGTAACATGTGTTCATGCTTCGTTTTTTAAAATTCGCATTATTTTTCACATATTTAACCATTATTCTACACTGCTCTGTCCCTCCTTGTAAAAACGGTCGGATGATTTCCTGGTTCTAAGAAGCCCCGCCCTCAAAAATACGTAATGGGCTCAGATTGGTTAGCTGGCCCAGTGTGTTGTGATTCGCTAACCGCCAAGTTCACGTTGTTTCGGAAACGCCCCTTACCCTCACCGGTAGTTTGTGCTTCAGTAAACAACGGCGTTAATATTCCCATACCAGTTTGAGCCCGAATCAGACCCAGAGAATGTTAGTGGAGAGGATCGAGCAGAACCTGTTCAAGAACGGCTGTTAAAGGACGTTTCAGAAAGGTATGTTTTTTTTTTTAAGACTGCAGATATGAAAGCGTAAGCGAAAGTTCTACCAGAAAGACCTACTGTCACGTCATTAATTCACAATTACACGCTACCAATCACAGCCTGACATCAAATATATAAGACTGTTCTTACCGTCCCATTTTGTTGCCTGCAGGTGTCGTTGTAAAGTTTCTTTTCACGCGCGTCCGTCACGCAGCTCGACATGACTCAAAAACCGATCGTTGACTTCGACTTTTCTGATTCAGATGATAATGAAATTCCACCTTCTCCTCAGTCAGTGCGTAGAAGCAGCCGCATTCTAACTAGGGAGTCTCCCTGGTCCCAACTGCCCTCTGAGAAAATCGTCAGTATCTTGGAAGAGAGTGGGTTCCCCGTCAGTAATGACCTCTCAAGGAACGATCTCATTCTCCTGGCTTCGAACACCCTGGGCACCTCTGCTGCCTCACCCGAAGGTGATCCTCCAGCCATTCTGACTCCAACCCCTCAACCCAAACCAGCAGGCAGGAAGCGGTCCGCCAAGTCCTCTTCACCAGCTCAAGCCAAAAGGCCAAAAACCTCTGCACCAACAACTTTGCCTAATCCTGGAACAGAAGGGTTCAACACGCAGCTCGTTAAAGCTATCCAAGGTCTCACCGATACGGTTAAAGGCTTTGAAAGCAGGCTAGGAGTGTTTGAGTCCGCTTTTGCCTCGAAAACAACCGGATTACCTATGGCATCTTTATCTCCAGACTTGTCCTCTGCCTTCTCCACCTTTCCCGGTGTGACTGATCAGCCGACGGGTCCCTCCACGTCCGCCGCTTCGGGTTTTGTCCCACTCTCAGATCGAGCGCCATTTTCGAACGCTGCCACGTCAGCATCTACGCCGCTCTTCAACCTCTCCACGGCTACACAAGCTCAAAACTTCGGTAGGCGCTTCGTTCCTCCTGCTGCAGTTACTGTGTCTCCTAAACTGAGATCGGATATCATTTCAGGCAAGGATATTAATTTAGCTGCTCTACTGCTTCCTTCGCCAGCAGCCGATAGGCAATTGGTTGACTGTGGTGATGTGGCAGTCTTCCTGAAATCCTCTGATCCCAGACTGCTACGCAATTTGTCGTTCGGCGAATTTGTCATCGCGTTCGGGATTTTTAGAGACATATTGTGTCAAGTTTTTCCCGACCGCAGGGAAGAATTGGATCTATACTTGGCTATGCTGGCAGATTTCAATCAGAGATACGGAGGCACGCTCTTCTACGAATATCATAAATCCTTTTCGGCAAAATCTGCTTCTTTCACAAGTTTGTTCAATACTAGACTGGACTGGTCCGTCACCGATTCCGAACTTTTGGTTCGTCATTTCGGCGGTCAACGGGCTCTGGCTTGTGTTGTGTGCGGCTCGCACGGTCACTCAGCGGGTTTTTGCCCCAAAGGACTCGCAGCACATGAATCAACCGCTGTCCATGGTGCTGATCCTTCACACGCCCCACTTGATGTAAAAGGCAGACCTATTATTTCTTTCAATGGCACCCCTCTATGTAACAACTTTAACGAATCTGTTTGTAACTATGCTAAGTGTAAGTTTTCGCATATTTGCAGCTTCTGCAGAGACCCTCACCCAAAATCTGTCTGCCCCAGACGCTTCAGACCAGCGTCCAGAGGAAGAGCGCCGCCTCAGAAAAAATTCTAATCGGTCACCCATCTACTCCTATCAACATAGCTACACTCTCCAGCTATCTTTCCTCTCACCCTGATTCTTCTTTCGTGGATTATTTAATTACTGGGCTCTCTCAAGGATTCCGGGTCGGAGTTTGTTCCCCCCTCTCTACCTCGTATGTAGCTAAAAATCTACAGTCTGCGTTAGCTGAACCTGACACAGTCTCAAGCCTTCTAGATAAGGAGTTAAATAAAGGATACATAATTGGCCCTTTCAGTTCATCTCCTTTTTCCTTGTATCGAATTAATTCCATTGGCATCGCTACACGCAAATATTCAGGGAAAAAGCGTCTGATCTTTGATATGTCTTCTCCCCATTCTAATAGTCTCGCAAGCGTCAACGAATGCATTCCTTCAGAGCCTTTTTCACTGTACTACGCTTCGGTAGACGATGCTATTCATCTAATTAAGATAGCAGGTTATGGTGCTTGGTTAGCCAAAGCTGATATTACCGATGCTTTCAAAATCATGCCCATTCACCCGTCCGACTGGCATTTTTTTGGCGTTAAATGGGAATCTTTGCTCTACTTTGCAGTGAGACTCACTTTCGGGTGTAGAAGTAGTCCGAATATTTTTAATTGCTTATCTGAGGCTTTGTGTTGGATCCTGTTGAACGTTTGTAAGCTCCCGTTCATTTTACATTTACTTGATGATTTTTTACTAATAGATTTTCCTTCACCACAAAGTACAGTTCTAGACTCTCTTAAATCACTATTCAATGACTTAGGCGTGCCCCTTTCTATTGAGAAAACCATAGGTCCTTCTACTTCTCTTGAATTTCTAGGTATCGTTCTCGATTCAGTTCAGATGCAAGCCTCTCTTCCTAACGACAAACTTCTTCGAATCAGGTCGGTTCTGGAATCTTTCATTGTAGCCCACACGGTTTCAAAACGCGACATGCTCTCTCTACTTGGGCATCTTAATTTCGCCATGAGAATAATCCCCCAAGGTCGCTCCTTCATTTCTCGCCTGCTTACGCTGGCCCATTCAGTCGACAGTCTGCACGACTCGATCCTCTTAGACGATGGATGTCGATCAGACCTTAGGTTTTGGTCACACCTGCTTAATAACTGGAACGGCATCTCTTTTTTTTATAATGATGATTCCGAATCATCAGCCACACTCGAGCTATTCACCGACGCAGCCCCCTCTAATGGTTTTGGGGGTTTCTTTCAAGGACAATGGTTCGCAGAAAAATGGCCGGATGCATTTATTTCTCTGTTTGCGAATTCATCCTCAATTGCTCTTTACGAATTATACCCCATCGTCGTAGCTTGCGTTCTCTGGGGTACCGCTTGGTCTCGTAAACGTATTGATATGTACTGCGACAATCAAGGCACTGTCGATATCATAAACAAAGGTCGTTCGAAATGCCCGGCAATCATGTCTCTACTTCGTCGCTTAACTTGGGAATCCGTTACACACAATTTCATCCTCAAAGCAATACATATTCCAGGGCATTTTAATGGCATTGCTGACGCTCTCTCTCGCTCTCGTTTGCAGGCCTTCAGACGTCTTTGCCCAGCAGCAAACCAGGATCCAACACCGTGCCCGAACCTAGCCGAGCTAATCCTAGATTAAGCTCTCAGTTTAATACCCTATTGAATTCTGCCAGATTTTATATCACTCAAGGAGTCTCGCCATCTACACTTAAATCTTACAACTCCGCTTGGGCTCGGTTTGCCATTTTTTGTTTTTCGTTTCGTATTCCCCTACTACCCATTCTAATATCGACAGTTTGTGCATTTTTAGTTCATTGCTCTGATTCTCGGTCTCTGAAGATTGCCACAATACGTAAATTACTGGCCGGTATTCAATTTCACGCACGACTTCATAATCCTAACTTTCCGAGCCTTTTCTCTATGCCTACAATTCGGCTTTTACTCAAAGGCATAGAGAAGTCTGCCCAAAAGACTCCAGACAAACGTCTCCCTATCACTCTAAGCCTTCTGCACAAACTCGTATCTTCTTTACGTAACGGACTGTTTTGCGATGTAGCCACAACGACATCTGTTTCTAGTTAAGTGTATCATGTTGATCGAAAACACATCGTTTTTGTTCTGCTGGTTAATGTTTACCACGACTTAATGAAATAAACGAACAGGTCTATATTGTTTCTCAAGCTGTCACGGGGTACTACGACAATTCCCTTACTATGTCTATCATTGGTTCTTTGTGTACTGAAGGCAAATTTAAAAGACTGACTCCTTTCAGTTTCAGTTCTCCAGGACCATAGCAGCATCAATTCTAAAACACCTCAGGCTGGTCCACAGAACTGCCATTGTCTTTGCTGAATGCCATCTTCCAATCGAACACCCCCCCCCATGCCTTGGGATCACGTGACAAGCCATAGAGACACACACACCACACACACACATGGAACTTTCCATGAAACTCTTCAGAGTAAACTCTTTAAATGTTGATATGTATTCCTATGGTCCTCAAAGTGTTCTAATCCTCGTCGCGAGACGAAGGAGATTTTTGGTAAGGGACTGTGATAAACGTTATGGTTCCATGCATTTTAATTCCCCGAGCATAATATCATATTTTGCCCCCTCGTGATTCCACACGTGGGCCGAGCTGCATTAACACACATAGGCAAGAGAGCAAAAGTTCAGCGGCAGCATGAACTCTCAGTCCTGGTCACACACACACGCACACACACACAGAAACCCACATGGATCCTACCACGCGTGATCGAAATCATTTGGTACAATGTTTAAATGTATTTTCTTGATGTGTGCATGATCCCTTGTCCCAAATACTATGCCTATATAACTTTATTGGTTTGTAATCAATGTGATGTGACTATAATCGTGTATCTGTGTGTAATTATGTCATAGCAGTGCCATTCATGGTATCGTCTTGTTCCAGATATCCCAACGGTCTCGAATGTTTAACGCAACATATCAGAGGATGAATTGTTTTATTAATACCAGTGATATTAATGTTACGAACGAATCTATCGTTCCAATTTCTAAGAGGAAGGGGGGTATAGATCTCGAAACGTCAGGAGGTGTGCCCGATCCGTTGTTAAAGACGGTTGGCCCACGTCCGTGAGAGGGCGTGAGTTTTGGCCCCTTCAAAATATCATGCTTCCCTTCTCTTCGCTCTTACTGTGCTTTGCTTTTACTTTTGCTCCTACTCTCCTCTCCTCCCCTGGCAACGCTTCTCCAGGACCCTCGGGAAAGGCTTTGGACCTTCTCCTCTGACCAACACATGGTCGAGTAGCTGCCTTGTCTTTGCAACCAAGATTTCCGACCTCTCCCATCCCGGGAGACGAACTTTCTCTGTAATAGTACATTTCAGTGAGCCTTTTCAAGCTTCGCGCGACACCGGAAGACGCAGCAGAACAGGACACGCGCACGCGCGCGCTCCCTCTTCTTCAGCCTGACCAGAAAGAGCACAGAAACTTGCAAGTAAAGCTACATTGTCTGATAAAAGCTGTTTTTCCCGGTGTCTCGTAACTTTAGGTTTCTGTATGTAACAATTACTAGCTTTCCATTTTCTTTCTTTCTTTCTTTCATGTCATTTTATTCTTATCACGTATGTTATTATTGTTTAAATGTTTGTTGTGTTTATTGTTTGCATTTTTACGTACGTTTCTATTCGTAGCTCATATAATCTAGTTAAGTTACACTTATTAAAATCCATTTATACTTTTCACTGTCTCTGTGTTTCAAAAACCCACCATTCTAAAGTCACTGAAATAAAAGGTCTTAAGCTACAAGCTCGATATTAGACTACATTCCGTAGTTTTAATTAATAAACTCATAAAGTTTACTGTTCGTGGCCAGAACCTAAACTTTATTGGAGTTTGTTCTTGACTGTGATGATCTTACAGTCTTCGCTGGACGAATAACTGATGATTAGACCAGTCATAGAACGAGGTAATCTCGATAATCGATAAAATAAATGTACATGCGACTTTTCCCTATATCCTTGAGCTAATTCAAATTAACCCAGAGTCGTATTCGTTACATGTTTGGTGGAAGAACGCTAGGCAGTTTCAAACTTTATTTTGGTGGGCAAAAAAAAAAAAATTCAGTTTCAGTGAATGTGTATTATTGGTATTAATATTTGTAACGTTACACGCGCGTTTTGAATTGTGAGGTAAGTCGCTGAAAAAGCGAACTCACTCAGCTGACGTAGGCACAAAGCCAGCTCAGCTCTTCAAATTAACAGTTTCAAAAATGTCTAAGCATTTTTAATCACTGTTAAGTGCTAAAACTGCAGTTCATGATATTACAGTGTCCCTGTAAAGAGAAGCAAAACTCTTTACAGTTAGTTCATGTAATACGATTTAAACCGACTAAATGAAGACGAAGGATCTCTTTTAGGACGAGGACGTAAACCTGATCTGAACAGTGCTTCAGTTTTCAGTCGTAATAGGCCTTATACAATACGTTAACGTTAAACTCCTGGTCAGAAATTGGCGTCGCGAACCAATTTTGAAAAACCTACGCATAAAATCATAAAAGGGCTATTTTGATTAATGCTTATGGGAGATGAGTAGATGATAATTCCTGCTCATAGCTGTTTGATGCATGTGTGCTCACGGCTTAAATTCACAGATGTCTAATCCCTGTCGTGCTCATAGCTCTAATTAAGTAAACAGAAGAAAAATTCCTGTTCACAGCTGAAATAAAACAGAAGTTCTAATTCCTGTTTTATTGTAAACCGTTTCATATATAATGTGTAATTGGAGACCAGTTTTATGAATTAAAATAGATGATAATTCCTGTTTTAATTCTAAACCGTCTCAATGTGTAATGTAAAATGTGTAATTCCTGTAGTTACATGTTGTGAAACTCGCATTTTCCGCATGCCACAGAGCGCGAAATACTCGTGATTTCCACAGATAAAAAAATCTGCTGTCTAAATTGCTGAATCACGTCACCGACACTAGAGGGCAGCCTCTAGGTGTGTGGCAGGTTGTCAAATCACGCGCCCTACACCGACGTCATCCTGCGTAAGCGTCGCTTCCCCCTGACGTCAGCCGGCACGAGCGCAACTACGCCATCTCGTGGCGTTCTAAGATAATACCTGCTTTCAATTTCTTTTTCTCTCTGCATTCATTTTCTCTCTCAAACACTTAACTGCATTCAAGCTTAGCTTATGCTGATATTATTTGGAGTTAGACAATTCCCTTTTCTGTTTTTGACTGTCACACTTTAAGTGAAGTTCTAAAAAACTTTTTGAGTTAAAGCTTAGACAGTCTCAGTCTGCATTGGTGTCTCATTGCTACCCTCTTTGTTTGATTATTTTTATAAGCAATACTAATAACTTCAGTGTTATTGTAAGGATTATAGGAAGTCATTCTGAATTTCAGTTTTAATTATTTTAGTATTGATACATCACTGTATCATTCTAATTTTCTTTCCTTCCTTATTATTATTACTTTGGACATCTCCTTGCATGCTTAGTTGAATTTCAATCTAAACTAGTTTGAATTTGAATTTAAAATTTTGTTTACTCAACCAGGTAGACCACTGAGAGGACATACGCCCCTCACCTTTGTGGCACAAACCCACTGCCGGGGCCTATCCCTCTGCCTGCGTCTCAAGCCTGTGTTGTTTATTCAAAATTTATTTCATTGATAATTTTTTTTTTCTTCTCCAGTCTCTCCAAGGGGGGGTAGGTTATTCTGATAAATCACTATCAGTTATCATAATTTCCCTTTTTGTTGTATCACTATTTTATTTTTATTTTATTTTATTTTTTTCTTTGTAAAGCCTTTACCTCTGACTCCTGCATACATAGTTACTCAATTTGATGAAACCAGAAAGCCTTAATTTACATTGAGTCTAACCTCGTAATCCCTTATTGTGTATCTATTGGCAGGACTCAGTCAGTGTTTATAGGCTTAGGCCTCTTTATTTTTATTTTATAACACTCCCCGTGTTATTGTTTGTGACATTTCATTGCAGACCAATTCACTTCCTTGTGTTGTGTTTCCCTTTTCTTCCCTACCTCTAACTTTGCCTTTCTCCATTCTGTTGTGATTTGTTTCTCTCATTTCACTCACAGACAGAACCTAAGAGAGACCCCAGGAAAGCGAATAGAGTAACGATCAGAGCCAGCGTCATTAGACGACCCCCAGGCTACCGCCTGTCAAAATCTCTATTGTGGGTTTATCCATACCCACAAAATTGGCTCCGCTAACTGTCGGCATCAGTTAGCCCCGAAATTCTCATAGACGGCATAGCCGTATGAGTATAGCTCATTTGACCCTAAAACAAACTTGCATTTTGTCTCTTTTTTGTGTGCTGTGCTTCTCTCACCACAGTAAGCAGAGATGTCGAGCTCACCCAGTTCCACAGAAGACCTGGAGGACCGAGCACACACACAGAACCGTCTAGACCAGCTACTCTTCCTGACCGAGGAAGAGGACGAGACGGACACGACGCTGCAACAGGAAGTTGAAAGACTTCAAAATGCCCTAGATGATCTTCATCGGCACACAGAACAAAGGCAGCAGTCGGAGGAACTCACCCGGAAGGAACTCAACGAAAGGCTCCAACAGGCTGAAGCTCTCCTTGAGAGAGCAGAGACTAAAATCCATCAGCTCACTCAGCAGAGACACGAGCTCCAAGATGAACTTGACACTGTTCATGCAGAACTAAAACATGCTTACAGACTGCAGAGTGTCTGGAACGGAGAAACACACATCACAGAGTTTCTCCCGGTCAGCCAAACACCAAAAGCTGAGGGGGGCGGAGCTGTAAAGGGTCAGAATCCTCTCCAGACGGATTGGGCCCCCAGCAACAGCTCTCCTCCCAAAAGCCTTGATAAACTAGCCCGCAACATCCCTACGTTTGCCGGAGACCACAGGGTCAATTCGTACCTTCAAGACATTGACTTTCACCTGCAAACTGTCGCCAACCTGACAGCTTGGGACAAATTCTACCTGTTACGAATCACCGCAAGTAGAGATGTGCGTAGTTTTCTGGACCGCCAACCACAGGCGGTCAAAGCAGATTACAAGCAACTGCGACAAGCTTTGATCCGCGAATTCTCTGATCCAGAGGCAGACCAAGGGTTTATCGCGGCCTTTGACGTAAAGCAGGGCCGACTTGAGCCCCCACACTCCTATTATGACCGACTCCGACAAACGTTCTTCGGAGCAACCAACTCCCCAGGTATGGAAGAGGATGTGAATTTCAGAACATTGTTTCTGCGAAATCTACATAGCAGCGTGAGTGGACATCTTGACGTGCTTGTCTGCCCACGAACAATGTCCACTCGAAAACTCAGAGACTTAGTCCACAAGGCTTACACCAAGCAAAGGGCTATAGATGAAAAGACTGTAAAAACACACACAATCTACTCCGTCTCTGAACACTGCTCCGAGCCAGACAGCAGGTGGCAGCACGACTGTGACGGTACTCGTCCAAAGCGTCGGACCCAGCGCTCCGAAAGATTCTGGAACCAGCATCACCCGCCGTCCAGAACTCCAAGCCCTGACCGTCAAACCTGTAGCCACTCTCTCCAGAACCCTGATGAGCCTGAGTCGTCTTACACAACAGATGAAGACAGTGCAGCCACGTCTGACACCGACACAGAAAACGAACACTGACCCCTACTGCTTCGAGGTCATCTCTGACCTGCAGTGAGTAACCAGACTGATGTCTGCGCCACATACATACCACCATCACGATTGCAGTGATTACACAGCACGAACAAACTTTACCAACTACACTGCACGCCTCAGAGCCGCTTACGACACCTCAGCTGTGTACAAAGAAAGGTCATGCGGACCTCTGATGAACAGACCTTTCCTATGCCAAGGGTGCCCATGTGCTGAACACCGCAGCACGAAAGCCACGCATGGCACATCGAAGCACGTGGCATACCAACCTCAGCGAAGCAACAAGACGGTCCTAGACAACCAAGGACATCCATCGCTGAAAATTATTCCTCCCTTTCTCTCTCTCTCCCTTTTTCCTCTAACAGGATGCTGTGGTGGTTCGCGAGAAAGCAGCCACAATCGGACATCACCAGTACCAGACTCAACGAGACGTGAGCATCCACAGCCAAGCTCACAAAGCCGTGTCTGGCGGGGGGGGACCCCTCAACCTCACTTGAGCTGAGTCATCAGCCTAACAACCACCTGCTAGTGGTCCATCATGATCCACCTGCCATCCATTGTGCCTATTTGTTGTTCAACGAATTCCATCCCGAATTTCGTTTAACAAAAAGGGGGAATGTAGCCACAACGACATCTGTTTCTAGTTAAGTGTATCATGTTGATCGAAAACACATCGTTTTTGTTCTGCTGGTTAATGTTTACCACGACTTAATGAAATAAACGAACAGGTCTATATTGTTTCTCAAGCTGTCACGGGGTACTACGACAATTCCCTTACTATGTCTATCATTGGTTCTTTGTGTACTGAAGGCAAATTTAAAAGACTGACTCCTTTCAGTTTCAGTTCTCCAGGACCATAGCAGCATCAATTCTAAAACACCTCAGGCTGGTCCACAGAACTGCCATTGTCTTTGCTGAATGCCATCTTCCAATCGAACACCCCCCCCCATGCCTTGGGATCACGTGACAAGCCATAGAGACACACACACCACACACACACATGGAACTTTCCATGAAACTCTTCAGAGTAAACTCTTTAAATGTTGATATGTATTCCTATGGTCCTCAAAGTGTTCTAATCCTCGTCGCGAGACGAAGGAGATTTTTGGTAAGGGACTGTGATAAACGTTATGGTTCCATGCATTTTAATTCCCCGAGCATAATATCATATTTTGCCCCCTCGTGATTCCACACGTGGGCCGAGCTGCATTAACACACATAGGCAAGAGAGCAAAAGTTCAGCGGCAGCATGAACTCTCAGTCCTGGTCACACACACACGCACACACACACAGAAACCCACATGGATCCTACCACGCGTGATCGAAATCATTTGGTACAATGTTTAAATGTATTTTCTTGATGTGTGCATGATCCCTTGTCCCAAATACTATGCCTATATAACTTTATTGGTTTGTAATCAATGTGATGTGACTATAATCGTGTATCTGTGTGTAATTATGTCATAGCAGTGCCATTCATGGTATCGTCTTGTTCCAGATATCCCAACGGTCTCGAATGTTTAACGCAACATATCAGAGGATGAATTGTTTTATTAATACCAGTGATATTAATGTTACGAACGAATCTATCGTTCCAATTTCTAAGAGGAAGGGGGGTATAGATCTCGAAACGTCAGGAGGTGTGCCCGATCCGTTGTTAAAGACGGTTGGCCCACGTCCGTGAGAGGGCGTGAGTTTTGGCCCCTTCAAAATATCATGCTTCCCTTCTCTTCGCTCTTACTGTGCTTTGCTTTTACTTTTGCTCCTACTCTCCTCTCCTCCCCTGGCAACGCTTCTCCAGGACCCTCGGGAAAGGCTTTGGACCTTCTCCTCTGACCAACACATGGTCGAGTAGCTGCCTTGTCTTTGCAACCAAGATTTCCGACCTCTCCCATCCCGGGAGACGAACTTTCTCTGTAATAGTACATTTCAGTGAGCCTTTTCAAGCTTCGCGCGACACCGGAAGACGCAGCAGAACAGGACACGCGCACGCGCGCGCTCCCTCTTCTTCAGCCTGACCAGAAAGAGCACAGAAACTTGCAAGTAAAGCTACATTGTCTGATAAAAGCTGTTTTTCCCGGTGTCTCGTAACTTTAGGTTTCTGTATGTAACAATTACTAGCTTTCCATTTTCTTTCTTTCTTTCTTTCTTTCATGTCATTTTATTCTTATCACGTATGTTATTATTGTTTAAATGTTTGTTGTGTTTATTGTTTGCATTTTTACGTACGTTTCTATTCGTAGCTCATATAATCTAGTTAAGTTACACTTATTAAAATCCATTTATACTTTTCACTGTCTCTGTGTTTCAAAAACCCACCATTCTAAAGTCACTGAAATAAAAGGTCTTAAGCTACAAGCTCGATATTAGACTACATTCCGTAGTTTTAATTAATAAACTCATAAAGTTTACTGTTCGTGGCCAGAACCTAAACTTTATTGGAGTTTGTTCTTGACTGTGATGATCTTACAGTCTTCGCTGGACGAATAACTGATGATTAGACCAGTCATAGAACGAGGTAATCTCGATAATCGATAAAATAAATGTACATGCGACTTTTCCCTATATCCTTGAGCTAATTCAAATTAACCCAGAGTCGTATTCGTTACAGCGAGTATGTTAACATTCTGCTAGAAGCAGTGTTTTTAACCGCGTTCTACGGATTTATGCGATCAGGGGAATTCGCATCTGATTCAAATCTTTTTAATCCTGCTCGTGGCTTGGCTATTTCTGATTTACGTCTTTCCCCTTCTTTTTTCAATTTATTTATTAAATTTTCGAAAACAGATTCTTCTGGATCAGGCGTCAATATTTCTATATCTAAAATCAACAATTCATATTGCCCCTACACCTCTATGGTTAGATTTCTCAAAGCACGACCACGCACTTTATCAAATTTTCCTTTATTTATATTACCGAATGGTCTTCCAATGACAAAGCACTGGTTTAGAACTCATTTAGCTTCTGTCTTAATGCTCCTCGGTCTCTCTCCACATCTATACACCGGGCATTCCTTTCGGATCGGAGCCGCAACAACAGCCGCTGAATGTGGCGTTCCCGACTCTACTATTCAAATGCTCGGCAGATGGTCGTCATCAGCATTCAAGACTTACATCAGATCCGAAAACCATGTCCTACTAAATGCTCAACAAGCCCTCTCAACCCATAATCAAGGTAATTCTTCGCTAGCTAATGGTGGTGGTTAACGATCCATACATCGGTCATACGTTCGATTTTCGTTGCTGATCTGTAAGTTATACACGTATGAAAATCCTGGCTTTCTTGCTTATTTTTACGTCAGCTCAGCCATAGCTGATTATTGTAGAATAGCTTTGATGAGAAATACCTCATGCGTCAAGGTGATTCGTATCTCTGCTTGTTTATGTCTATCTTGACTTTTATTTATATTTTTAATAATTGCATCATGACTAAGCCTATCGCGGCTTTTGAAACTCTACAATTATTTATATATAGCGTTCAGCGTCAGTTCAGGCAGGCCGCGTAGTCAAGCTCAGCTATCAGCTGATACCTATCCAGACCTAACAGCTGATCTGATTTCTAAGCACTCAATTGGTCCCTATCAAACAGGGCGCCGTATTTAAAGTCATTTTTCAGTGTGCCTGCTTGGCTGCTTCCACTGCATGCTTGCAAAAGCACAGCTTCTACTATAAAAAATGCGATTACTCGTGTATTTTGCTGTAACGCTACTCACCCAACTGCTGACCATGTCTACTGCCGCAAATGAGGAAGACCAATGGCAAGTTGAATCCATCGAAGAAACCCAACAACAAATAAATCAAGCAGAGGAAGCCTTTCAAGACGAAAGCAACGCTTCTGTCCGTCGGAGCTCTCGTCTGGCAAGTAAAACATTTAGTCCTCCCAGCATCATTGACTGGCCACTGGCGAAGTTACTGGAAACCTTGTATAGACACGATATCCCGGCACCGACTGGAGCTACGCATAAGGAACTGTTTGCTTTGCTCTGTGAAAAAATTGACGTCCCAGCAGCAGATTTTCCTCCTCCTCCTCCATTCTCTGGCAGGAAACAGGCGCAGAAGAGGAAGAACCTCGACCCGGCTTCCACTCCATCCGCTGACGTCGCACCCAAGCGGGCAGGTGGTCCAGCCGTCTCAACCCGAGCGATCTACTCTTCCTCAGTTCAAAGCAACGACCCAGTGTTGTCAGCATTGTCCAACATTCAGCTTTCGCTCTCCGACATGAACTCCAGAATTCAGGCTCTGGAGTCCGGTTCAACTTCTAGGTCCTCGACAAATCTTCTCTTTTCCGGCCAGTCTTCCGAGAACTCCTCATCGGCCACGGCACGGCTGCCTGTGTTTACGCAGCAGCAGGATGATGACGTCATCAATTCAGTGACTATTCCACGGAGAACGATGGGAAGTGCAGTTCCCGTGTCGACAGGCTCTCCATTCTTTCCGCCAGCGGCTGCGATTTCTCATCAGTTAAGAAGCCAAATTATCGCAGGTAATGATGTCAATCTTGTGAAAATATTGCTGTGCTCAGAAATGAGTGAGAAGCGTGTTGTTGATTGCGGCGACGTGTCTGTTATGCTTAAAGATAGCGATCCCCGGCTTTCAAAAATGTTAACACTAGCTGAATTTAATGTGGCATTTGGGGTTTTCAGAGATGTCATATGTGAAATCTATCCGTCTCGTAGAGCTGAGCTGGACACTTATTTAGCAATTATTTCTGACTTGGCTTTGACTTATGGAGGAACTCTCTTCTACGACTATCACAAATCATTCTCTGCAAAAGCTGCTATGTTTATTCAACGTTTTAATCAGAGACTGGACTGGTCAGTAGTCGACTTAACCCTCATAAGCAGACATTTCACTGGTCATCAAGCTCTCTCCTGCTCAATTTGTGGCTCTCATTCTCACACTCTCAATCTATGCCCAAAATCTGTGTCTCCTCCAACTTCTAAGCCTGGCTTTCAAACTGTTGACTCTAAGGTAACACCATTTGCTACTCCATTGTGCTATAATTTTAATGAAAATGTTTGCAAGTTTTATAATTGTAAATATGTTCATGCTTGTAGTTACTGTGGGGACAGCCAGCCAAAATCGGTGTGCCCAAGACGAACCCGCTTTATGAAAAAGGAGAAAAAGAAATAAAGCCTTCAACCCCAATTAATGTTCCAAAGCTGGGACAGGCACTGAAAAATCATCCTAACCGCTGCTTCGTCAATTATTTATTAACGGGACTTATTCAAGGTTTTTTTGCAGGATTATTATGGTTACCTAATCATTCTTTTTTCTGTAATAATTTGCTTTCTGCTGTTAAGGAACCTGAAATTGTTGATTCTTTGTTGGAAAAGGAAGTTAAGAAAGGATTCATGATTGGGCCTTTTGATAAATCTCCTTTCTCAACTTGTCGGATTAATCCTATAGGGATTGCTACCCGAAAATATTCAGGGAAGAAGCGCTTAATTATTGACTTGTCTGCCCCCCATAATGACGCTGCTCAAAGTATCAATAGTCTTATTCCTCTAGCTCCGTTCTCTCTGTTTTACGCAACTGTTGATGATGCTATTAAATTCATTAAAATAGCAGGTAGGGGTGCATGGCTCGCAAAGGCAGATATTTCAGACGCCTTCAAAGTCATGCCTTTACATCCATCGCAGTGGCATTTATTTGGCGTTAAATGGAGGGAAAAATTATATTTTTCGGTCAGGCTCACTTTCGGTTGTCGCAGTAGTCCAAAAATATTTGATACACTATCAGAGGCACTATGTTGGATTCTTCTTAATAACTGCAAATTACCGCACGTGCTCCATCTTTTAGACGATTTTTTGCTTGTGGATCATAAAAATGCAAAGCCAGAAAGATGCATTTCGGCGTTAAAACACACTTTCACTGAATTAGGTGTTCCCCTTTCGGAGGAAAAAACTTTAGGCCCTCTTAAAGTTATTGAGTTTTTAGGCATTACATTAGATTCTAACCTAATGCAAGCCTCATTGCCCCTTGAGAAATTAAATCGCATTAGAGAAATCATGAGAAATGCTCAGAGGTCAATTTCTTTTTCAAAAAGAGATTTGCTTTCTCTTCTAGGCCATCTTAATTTCGCGATGCGTATAATTCCACAAGGCAGGTCTTTTATTGCCAGACTCCTCGATCTATCCAAATCAGTTAAAGATCTTAAAGACATAGTTACCTTAGATGAAGGCTGCAGATCCGATCTCAGGTTCTGGTTTTTGCTCCTTGAAAATTGGAATGGCATTTCCTTTTTTCATTATGATGATCTTGAGTCTTCTGCAGCCCTTAAATTGTATACAGATGCTGCGCCTTCCGTCGGTTTTGGGGGGGTTTTTAATGGTCATTGGTTTGCTAGTAAATGGCCAAAAGAGCTGCTATCCGTGCCTGATAATATCATGTCCACCGCTCTGTTGGAATTATATCCCATAGTGATAGCTTGTATTCTGTGGGGCAAACAATGGTCTAGAAAACAAATTCTGTTTTTTTGCGACAATGAAGCTACTGTTAATATCATTAACAAAGGTCGCTCATCAGTTCCATTTATTAACAGATTCGTAAGGCGCCTTACTTGGTTATCGGTCATGAATAACTTCATTTTTCGTGCTGCTCATATTCCAGGCTTAAACAATCAAATTGCTGATTCTCTTTCTCGATTTGAATTTCAGAAATTCCACCTCCTGTGCCCAGGGTCAGCGTCAGCCAGCTTGGTGTGCCCTCCTTTCAGCCAAACTGTGATAGATTAGACTTGACCTTTCAATCCTATTTACATTCAGCAGCAAAGTACATGCGCAGTGGTTTAGCAACATCAACATTAAAAATGTACGACACTGCTTGGTCTCATTTTAGTTCTTTCTGTGCCACCTTCTCTGTAGATGTATTTCCTGTCAATGTTTCATATGTTAGTGCTTTTATAGTACACTGTTATGAGTCCCAAAAAATGCAGCCTTCATCCATCAAAAGCAAAATCGCCGGCATTCAGTTCCACCTGCGCTGCTTGGATCCATCCACCATCAGCTTGCTCGAAAATTCATCAATTCGTCTCCTGCTTAATGGACTCAAAAAAGAGAAACCAAAAGGCAATGATCATCGTCTCCCTCTCACACTTCCACTTCTTAAAAAATTAATATCACGTCTGAGAGAGGGATGTTTTGGGATTTATTCTGACATGTTATTAGAATCTGTATTGCTTACGGCTTTCTATGGCTTTCTCAGAGGTGGCGAGTTTTCAACACGCACAGGTTCCTTTAATCCGGCACATGACCTCACTATATCTGATGTTTCAATTTTTTCTCACCACTTCACCCTATTTCTTAAACACTCAAAAACCGATAGAAATAGAGAAGGATCTTTTGTTTATGTTTCTGAAACTAACTCTGCTTTTTGTCCTCTATCATCTATGTTGGCTTATCTGAGGAGTCGTTCACAAGCTCGTCCGGAGGATCCATTATTTACAACGGAGGAGGGAAAGTCTATGTCTAGAGCTTGGTTTGCATCCCGTTTCCGCCTGCTTTGTGAATACTGCGGGCTTCCCCCAGAGCGTTATTCGGCTCATTCATTGCGCATAGGGGCGGCTACAACTGCAGCTTCCTCTACTTCCGTTTCTACCCTTAAAGCTATGGGGAGATGGTCTTCGGCAGCTTATGAACGGTACCTCCGGCCAGATACTCGAGCCATTCTTGAGGCTCAGAAAGCTATGAGTGATGCTTGTGATCTGTAGTTGAAATAAACACTGCTTCAATTACTTATGGGCTTATTTTTAATTTTTCAGCCTTATTAGCTCTAGCTTCTTTCCTCTTGCTAGCTCCACGTAGATCTATTGGGTCATTCTTTTCAACTAAATAAGATTGGCTTTTGAAACGCTCGTTTAATCCTCTACTGGCTCTTCAATTAGCAGAAGAGCCAGGGATGATTGCCTGGTATGATCTGTTTGGGGGGATTTGTTTTGCTGCTTTCCCAGTTAATGGGATATGTCCCCAGAAGCTGCTGCTGTTCCCTGACTTGCTTTCATGGAGCTCATGAAAATGATGGGTAACTCAGAACAGAGCCATACCGCCAAATGTAACTTTAACAATAATGCAATAAAAAATTGAATATTTGACAAATGTCAGTTATTTTTGACTCAAGTGGTCCTGTCTGAAATATAGCGTTCAGCGTCAGTTCAGGCAGGCCGCGTAGTCAAGCTCAGCTATCAGCTGATACCTATCCAGACCTAACAGCTGATCTGATTTCTAAGCACTCAATTGGTCCCTATCAAACAGGGCGCCGTATTTAAAGTCATTTTTCAGTGTGCCTGCTTGGCTGCTTCCACTGCATGCTTGCAACCCACCTCCTCCCCTAGCTCCTCCTTTAACTTCTGTTTAACTTAATCAGTGTCATTCTGTTGTCATTGATGCATGCTCTGTTCTCAAGGGGGATTTGTTTTGCTGCTTTCCCAGTTAATGGGATATGTCCCCAGAAGCTGCTGCTGTTCCCTGACTTGCTTTCATGGAGCTCATGAAAATGATGGGTAACTCAGAACAGAGCCATACCGCCAAATGTAACTTTAACAATAATGCAATAAAAAATTGAATATTTGACAAATGTCAGTTATTTTTGACTCAAGTGGTCCTGTCTGAACTATTTTCATTTATTACGGCCAATCGCGGCCTAATTCATTAATGCAAATTACATTTAATCTCGGTTCCGACGTATGAACCCAGCCTATCGAGGCATTTGCCTATCGAGGCACGAGCTTATCGAGGCAATAGCCAATCGAGGCATTTGCCTATCGAGGCACTAACCTATCGAGGTTCCAGCCTTTCGAGGCACTAACCTATCGAGGTACTAGCCTATCGAGGCACTTGCCTATCGAGGCACTAACCCATCGAGGTTTTAGCCGATCGAGGCACTAACCTATCGAGGTACTAGCCTATCGAGGCACATACTTATCGAGGCACTAACCTATCGAGGTATTAGCCGATCGGGGCTTCACTTTTAACGAGTTTACGATCGCATTTCAGTCAAATATCATAGCCAATCGCGGCTTTACATTAACGCTCTTCGTAGCTTCCGTGATTGCATCATCCCAAAACGTTATCTCGGCCTATCGTGCCTACTCTTAAAGGACAGCCTTATAATTTATTAAGGTAAGGTCAATTGTGGTCCTAATTTTAAGTAGATGGGACTAATGCATACGCTATTGAAATTTGTTCTCATTTATTTTTCTCTCTCTTCATACCTCGGATGTAGGCTATGCATCTTAAAATCTCAGCCTATCGAGGCTTCGTTTAAAATCTCCACCACAATTTCGTGGCCAGACGTGGTTTTGTTCTTGGTTTAAAGATGATTAGCTTAGTTCACATATAGTGTCATTTCCACACTCGATCTTGGTTAAGTTCTAATCAATCATCTTTATCTCAGCGTATCTCGTAGTTATAATTTCTCACATTAAATAAGCATTTAAGGAGTTGTCTAATTGTCTTTCCTATTTTACTAATTCTCCTGCATGCTTTTCAGAATCCTCATAGGTACGTACGGAATTCATCTCATATTCCTTTTTGGGGGGTAGGCTCCGCCCCTGCCTCTATCATCAGGCAGGACCTACAAGCTAACTTTCAGACCCGGACGAAGGACGGGGCCTACGCCAAAGAACTGAGATGGAGCTTGTCGTGCATCTATTTTAATTCGTCTGTAAAACCTTTCATAAAATAAATTCTATCTCATTCGAGAATCCTCCTGAGTCTTTTTGGTAGAAATGAAAGCGTAAGCGAAAGTTCTACCAGAAAGACCTACTGTCACGTCATTAATTCACAATTACACGCTACCAATCACAGCCTGACATCAAATATATAAGACTGTTCTTACCGTCCCATTTTGTTGCCTGCAGGTGTCGTTGTAAAGTTTCCCCCCATCCTCCCCACCACCACCAGAATGGCTCCCGTCCACTCGTCAGGGGGTAGGCTCCGCCCCTGCCTCTATCATCAGGCAGGACCTACAAGCTAACTTTCAGACCCGGACGAAGGACGGGGCCTACGCCAAAGAACTGAGACGGAGCTTGTCGTGCATCTATTTTAATTCGTCTGTAAAACCTTTCATAAAATAAATTCTATCTCATTCGAGAATCCTCCTGAGTCTTTTTGGTAGAACTATTGTGATCGCTATATGAAGCTGTTACTTTTGTATATTTAAAACGATTGTAGCTAAATATCTGTCGCAGAACTATTAACCCAATACGAACACTAAACATCGGCTTTACAACAGTAGCCAAATCAAACACAAACCATGTTTAGCATGCCTGTAGATAAACAATACATAAAAGCTATTAATCAAAGAATAATTTACAGTGATCACATAAACGACAACAACCACGAACATTCCAAGTTCGCTGCGCTGGTGATATTAAACAGAAGTTTGTATGTGTTTGTCGGATAAGTATGAATTAACGTTAGCATTTAACAAACTGGTTTGTGGAGACAAACAGCGTTGTCCTTCGTTTACTTCCTCACTACAATGTACAATTAACAATACGAACTATTACAGGAAAACTCATCAACGAAAAAATCATACTTACATGTTGTGGTTCGTAAACAGCTTCTGTTTTTAAAGTTGGAACTGCTCGATCTTTCAGGACAAGCCGTTGTGTGAATCCTGCATTGTAACTCGTAGATTGAGGAAGCTTTCCTCCGGAAAATGTGCAGCACAGAGAGCGACATTTGGATTATAATTATGAGGGACCGAGTTAAAAATAAATTGTAACCGTCCTTAGGAAGACTGAACAAAGTGGACCTGCAATCTGGGTGAAAATAACAGCGTTTCGACGGCATAGCGGCAACGGCACTCTACTACCACAACAACTCTTCTCCAAAGCAACATAAAATGGCCTCGCCCCCTCTATGTATTGTGTTCCCAGAGGAGGGGTTTATGTAAATGTTGGGCTTAGTGATGTCAGCAAGCCCACAGGAATGTCGTGTAGTCCTTCTCAGCCGTTTCTGTAGTTCTTAGAAATTGATTTCTTTAAAAGCAAATATCTCCCTTTGCTTTAAACTTTGAACGTTGTAACTTTGCAGATGTTGTTTATGCTCAAACAGCAACATCACACACTAACTAAAGTTAGAAAAGTGAAATCGTGTTTTACCACCCCTTTAAATTTAAAGGATTTGTTGTGGAATATTTTGAGTGTATCAAAAAATCAGAATAAGGTAAGTAAAGTAATATTTTCTGTCTTTTATATATACTGTGTATATATATATATATATATAAATATAGCTGCAAGCAGCGATGAAGGGCCAAAGCCGGCGGCACCGCCACCCCGGGGCCTTTAAGTAACTAAAGGCACTGGGGTTGCGGTGCCACCGGCTTGGGCCCGTAATCGCTGCTCGCAGCTATATTTGTCATTATTTCCATATCAAAATCCGAAATAAGCACCTGTAGATGCTATTTACACTAAGAAAAATACAGATATATTTTTATTTTCACTAAGTGACAATATCAGCATTTTTACGTAGCCTAATACTATTTACATTAGGTGTAAATAATTATATTTATTAAATGAAAATGATCAAATTTGCAGTAACTGTAAATACTAATTAGATGCTATCTATATTGGCAGATAGTTGCACCTTAGTATTTTTGTAGATTAACAGGATCCAATAATTATCATAGAGTGCAAATGATTATATTTATTAAAATTGTTAAATGGATGCTACATTGTTGTGAGAATAAAAGCCCTTCCCTTTCGTTGTCACTCCGAGTTACGTCAGATGACGACGAATGGGGTTTCGCTTAGAAAGCCTATCATCCTCGAGTATTTAAAACGAGCCAATGGCAATGAAATGCCATGGGTCTGCGGAATTTGCATAGCGTATCTCCGCCCCACGCAGGGGGTATATAAGGAAGTGCGCGAGCAACATGCAGATATGTTTTCGCTTCGGAGCCAAGTTGATTCTTCACTCCACAGCCAATTCTGAGTTCATCTCTTCATTCTCTTCGAGACGAGCCTCTCTCCAAGTGTTGGTGTGACAGCGAGTTCCAGCGAGTGCACATTCCCTGCTTATCTGTGCAGTGATTTGCCAGAGTTTGTGTGTTCATCTCCCTGGTCGCTTCAGCATTTGTGGAGAAATCTCCTTTCACAAAAGAGCATTGCACGCGGCACGTCTTTTTAAAGATGCCTCGCCCGTGTATTTCTGGTTGCGGTCTGTATGTGTCTGACTCTGATGGGCACAATCGCTGCCTTGTGTGTCTGGGTGTCGAGCACGCTAAGGCAGCGTTTGTGGATGAGTCATGTTCCCATTGCGGGAACATGCCCATCGCACGGTTGCGGTCGAGACTCAATGACCTTTGTGGTAGAGTCCCCTCACCCGCACCCCGATCTACTGGCTCCGCGAGAGCTAGTACTTCGGCTGGCGGCCAGGGTGACCTTGTCCAATGCCCCTGTCATGAGAGCGGAGGTCGCCACCCTACTGGCGAAGGGTGCGATCGAGACTGTCCCTCCAGCCGAAATGAGGTCCGGCTTCTACAGCCCTTACTTCATTGTACCGAAGAAATCCGGTGGGTTACGACCTATCCTGGACCTGCGCGTCTTGAACCGCTCCCTTCACAGGCTGCCGTTCAAGATGCTCACGGCCAAACGCCTTTTCAAATGCGTACGGCCACAGGATTGGTTTGCAGCAATCGACCTGAAGGACGCCTACTTCCATGTCTCCATTCTTCCTCGACACAGACCGTTTCTTCGGTTTGCTTTCGAGGGGCAGGCATACCAGTACGCGGTTCTCCCTTTCGGGCTAGCCCTGTCTCCTCGCGTCTTCACGAAGGTCGTCGAGGCAGCCCTTGTTCCCCTACGAGAACACGGGGTTCGCATCCTGAACTATCTCGATGACTGGCTGATTTTAGCTCACTCTCGAGACCAGGTTTGCGAACACAGGGACCTTGTGCTCCGGCACCTAGCTCGTCTGGGCCTTCGGGTCAACTGGGAGAAGAGCAAACTCTGCCCAGTGCAGAGGATCTCTTTTCTCGGTATGGAAATCGACTCGGTCGCCATGTGCGCGCAGCTTACGAGCGAGCGCGCGCAGTCACTGCTGACTTGTCTTCGTCAGTTCGAGGGCAAGAGTGCGGTCCCACTGAAACTTTTTCAGAGGCTCCTGGGGCATATGGCATCCGCAGCCACAGTAACGCCGCTCGGTTTGCTTCATATGAGACCGCTTCAGCTTTGGCTTCGCGATCGAGTCCCGAGGTGGGCGTGGCAACACGGCACGCTCCGAGCCATTTATATCCCGGGAGACCTAAACCAGGCGGCCGACGAGCTGTCTCGGCTTCAGCCTCTTGCTGGAGAATGGCGACTCCATCCCCAGACGGTTCAGCTGATTTGGGATCAGTTCGGGGACGCACAGGTAGACCTGTTTGCCTCCCACGACTCGTCCCACTGCGACCTGTTTTATTCCCTGACCGAGGGCACGCTCGGCACGGATGCACTGGCGCACAGCTGGCCGCGGGGCCTCCGCAAGTATGCGTTTCCCCCAGTGAGCCTTCTTGCGCAGACCTTGCGCAAGATCAGGGAGGACGAGGAGCAGGTAATTTTGTTTGCCCCGTATTGGCACAACCGCACCTGTTTTCCCAGAACTAGTACTCCTCGCGACAGCACCTCCCTGGCCTATTCCCCTGAGGAAGGACCTGCTTTCTCAGGGACGGGGCACCTTATGGCACCCTCGTCCCGATCTGTGGAACCTCCACGTGTGGCTCCTGGACGGGATGAGGTAGGTTTGAGTACCCTACCACCAGCGGTTGTGGCTACCATCACTTCCGCTAGAGCATCGTCCACGAGACATGTCTATGCGTTGAAGTGGAACCTCTTCGTCAACTGGTGTTCTTCTAAAAATCTAGAACCCACGAAATGCCCCATCAGTGTCGTGCTTTCCTTCCTGCAAGAAGGGTTGGAGCGAAGGCTGTCTCCCTCCACCCTGAAAGTGTATGTTGCCGCCATTGCCGCACATCACGACGCAGTTGATGGTAAGTCCTTGGGAAAGCACAACCTGATCGTCAGGTTCCTGAGGGGAGCCAGGAGATTGAATCCTCCTCGTCATCCCCTCGTACCCTCTTGGGACCTCTCAGTGGTTTTAACTGCCCTGTAGAGTGCTCCCTTTGAGCCTCTGCAATCAGTGGAGCTTAAGTTCCTGTCAATGAAGACAGTGCTCCTGGTTGCATTGGCCTCCATCAAGAGGGTAGGGGACCTGCAGGCATTTTCGGTTGACGAAGCGTGCCTGGAATTCGGGCCGGCTAACTCTCACGTGATCCTGAGACCCCGGCCTGGATATGTGCCCAAGGTTCCCACCACACCCTTTCGAGATCAGGTGGTGAACCTGCAAGCGCTGCCCTTGGAGTAGGCAGACCCAGCCTTGGCACTGCTCTGTCCAGTACGCGCCCTTCGTGCTTACGTTGACAGAACGCAGTGTTTCAGGACCTCAGACCAGCTCTTTGTCTGTTATGGTGGGAAGCTGAAGGGAAAGGCTCTCTCCAAGCAAAGGTTGTCTCACTGGATAGTGGACGCCATTGCTTTGGCTTACCAGCAGTAAGGTCGACCGTGCCCCCTTGGTGTGACGGCCCACTCCACTCGGAGTGTGGCATCCTCTTGGGCTCTAGCGCATGGCGCCTCGCTAACAGACATCTGCAGAGCTGCAGGCTGGGCGACACCTAACACATTCGCGAGATTCTACAATCTCCGAGTAGAGCCAGTTTCTTCTCATGTACTCGCTTCAACTAGCCGGTGCTAGATTCTGCTCAGGTGTCTTCGCTTGCTCGCCATTCCTCTACACGGACGGGATACGTGCGATATTTCCTCAGGTGAGCCTCATAAGCCCTGAGTCTCCTCCAGCACTGACGACGTCAACGCCAGAGTTATGCCACTGGCAGCTTTCGCGCTTGGCTAGGGGCCTCCATGTGCATGGTTCCCCTCCGGGCGACCCCCACATGTGTATTTCCACTGTAAGCCTCTTGAGCATGTGTCTTTCCCTTGGCAAGCCACCTTGCCACCCCTGGGGTTGAAATATTCCACCTGCGGCTGGACACCCCAGTGTTACTCCGTATGCAGCCCTTCGGGGTCATATGTGTATTCCAAGTCCCCCCCTTCGGGTTGGGCATGATTGCATATTTCCACTGAGATATGCTTCCCAGTGTACCTTGGTATTCCTGTGTTAAGTAGGAGTCCTTCGTCCGTGCCAGTCTCACGACAGGGAGCTCAGACTTACGCAGGGCACTGGAAGACAGTCGAGAGGTGGCGTGATTACACTGGGAACCCCATTCGTCATCATCCGACGTAACTCGGAGTGACAACGAAAGGGAACGTCTCGGTTACGTATGTAACCCTCGTTCCCTGAGTTACGTCTCCCTGCCACTTCCGCTGTACCACTGGAACGCCTGAGTTCAGTCTCGGCTCCTCAGCGAAGACATATCTGCATGTTGCTCGCGCACTTCCTTATATACCCCCCTGCGTGGGGCGGAGATACGCTATGCAAATTCCGCAGACCCATGGCATTTCATTGCCATTGGCTCATTTTATATACTCGAAGATGATAGGCTTTCTAAGCGAAACCCCATTCGTCGTCATCCGACGTAACATCTCCGTTCCCTACTCAGGGAACGAGGGTTACATACGTAACCGAGACGTTCTACACCGACCCCCAAGCCTACCCAATAAATACTTTATTTTCAATAAACACTCTTCTCTTAATAAAGCACTTTATTTCCACTTTTCAAACATTTTCTAAATTTTCATTGCCAATAAATGGCTTTTTTTAATCACAATTTAAGCCAGTGGTTCTCAAACTTCCTCGGCGTGCACCCCCATTTAAACCAAATGTACAGGGACATCTTTTTATACTGTGTGACAGAAGTAATGCAAAAAAAAAATATTAAAAATACTCTTGAAACACAAATTTTTGTAAAATGTTACACAATAAATTATGGTAGCCAGAGTATTGCTGTAAACAACTTCAGATTTTTATTATATAGCAAACCTTCAAGATCAAACAATGGAAAAACACTTCCCAGCAAAAGTCATGTTTTAGAACACAAATTTGTTCAATAAAAAAAAAAAAAGTAGACCTGGATTCTGATAATCCTGAACATGTCACATGGGGAAAATGGATAAAGCATGTTTCAGAACACAAATGTGTTCAATTTAAAAGAAACAAAAAAACTGGGCCTGGATTCTGATAATTTTGAAGTTTATCACATCACAAGGTAATAAAAATGATTTAAGGAACAAAGCGCTGCACTGAAGTACAAAAAGTCGGTCTGTCCTGTTCTTCAGCGAAATGTCAATCTTCTGAAAGACCACATCTGTGGGTACACAAACTGTTATAATTAAAACCCAAACCAAAATAAGAACAGAAACAGCAACAAGCCTTAACCAAATACTCTCAGTTTTGGTCACAGACAATTACATCACATTTATTGGAGTTAATTATAAAAATGATTGAATGATTCAATCGATGAATGATAAACACAGAAGATGAAGTCTACCACTACTATACAAGACAACAGAGCTTCTATACCTGTTACTCTCCCCTGTCAAATGCAGCAATTTTTGACGTCAGACTCAATACTCTGGGGTTGACAGAGTACGCTCTCTTTTTCTCTCTCTTTTCCACCTTGGTACCTTTATGAGGATTTATCCTAAAGATGCACCTTTAAAACACAACACAAACAATATCCTTAAATAATTGTTGTATGCTTCTTAACCAAAGGAATGCAGTCTATGAATTACCTTTGCAAGAATTCTAGTGTGGCTCCCAGTTCTACAGAGTAACTGATGTTCAATATATAGTAAAGAGAGAACATCAGATACAGGGCTTCTGTAAAACTCAAGAGATGGTCATTTACAATCATCTGGTCTACTGCGACCATGTACACACTGGCTGTCAGTGGGTTCTCTCCTTTGAACAAACACAAAATCAGTAAGACATAATATTTTTTACAGAATGTGAGTTTTGGTCACCCGAAACCAGGAATTATTGTGTTGCAAGATCATAGTAAATAATACCCACCACACACTACTATACATGGTGTTGCTGGAAGCTGTTCTGAGCATATATCACTTGGAACAGAGGTGTCTTCTACCATCACAAGAAAGTGGTCTTGGTCATTTTTGAAATGGGTTAGCAGCAACATCACTGCCCCACAAACATGATCCCCTCCAGCTCTATACTTTGTGAGGATTCTCCCTGCTCTGCTTGCTCTTTCTGTGCACTGAAATTGAAAGTACTCCAATATTCTTCTGAACTTACTGGAAGCAGATTCTTCAAAGCTGTTGTTTATGTCAATGCCAGTGACCTCTTTAAAGTGTGCTTTCATTCCTGCTGGCTGAAAAAGATATGGCCACTCATCAAGTAAATCTTTGGTTTCCTTTCCAGATTGGATGTTGTTTCTTTGAGAGGTGTAAGTAGAAGTCATTAAGTCATAGATTGTCTTTACATCACTTTCATTAATTTTGAAACATTACTAGCAACTTCTCTTTCTTTTCCTGCTGCAATTCGGATGTTTCTCCAACTAGCAGTTGTGGATCAGAATTTATACAACCATATAACAATTTTCGTTTCTTTGTTGATACTTCTAGAGTACCACAAAGTGGTGTACTAATAGCTTTTGCTCTTTTAAAGGGGGGGTGAAATGCTATTTCATGCATACTGAGTTTTTTACACTGTTAAAGAGTTGGATTCCCATGCTAAACATGGACAAAGTTTCAAAAACTAAGTTGTACGTTTGAAGGAGTATTTTTGTTCCAAAAATACTCCTTCCGGTTTGTCACAAGTTTCGGAAAGTTTTTTTCGAGTATGGGTCTATGTTACGTAAGATGGTTCGGAATTTCCTTATATGGGTCCTAAGGGCACTTCTCCGCGGGCGCGTGCGCACTCGTAGACCAGAGAGAGAAGAGAGCGAAAGCAGTACGTTACCTCAAAGCGCTATGCTCGGCTTTTAGGGAAGTCAATGTCACCAAAGAAGTGGGTTTTTGGTTGCCAGGGCAAGACAACCCTGCACAGATTCCCAAAGAACCCAGCGTTAAGGGAACAGTGGATGGAGTTTGTTTTTTCGAAGCATCAACAGAGGTTGTGCAAGACTCTCTGTTCCCTGCATTTCGACGATGATTGTCTTATAAACAAAGCCCAGATCGATGGATTTGCAGATCGTCTAATGCTTACCCTTACGGAAAAAAAGTGTACTTCAAGTTCATTTTATGAAGTATACTTGAGTAATGTTCAAGTATATTTTTAAGTATACTTTATGTAGTAAGTATACTAATGTCAATATGTACTAGTAGTAAACTTGTAAGTGTACTATTTTAATACCACTTGGGACTAAATTGGCCCACTTGAAGTATATAAAAGTATGTTTAAGTGTACTATAAGTGTAACAGTAGTAAACTTTAAGTGCACAACTAGTTTATAATTACGTTTCTCATTTGTACTGCAAGTGAACTTATGAGTATACTAGTAGTTTACTATTTTAATACTTGTAGCAACTTTGAAGTATACTCTCAGTAAACTACTAGTTTAGTAGTTTTATACTACAAGTTTTATTTTAATGTACTCTCAGTAAACTACTAGTTTAGTAGTTTTATACTACAAGTTTTCTTTAAGTGAACTTAACATCATGCTTATAGTTTACCATTTATATATTATTTTTACTCTTTTAGTGTACTCTCAGTAAACTACTAGTTTAGTAGTTTTATACTACAAGTTTACTGAGAGTACACTAAAAGAGTAAAAATAATATATAAATGGTAAACTATAATTATGATGTTAAGTTCACTTAAAGAAAACTTGTAGTATAAAACTACTAAACTAGTAGTTTACTGAGTACACTAAAAGAGTAAAAATAATATATAAATGGTAAACTATAAGCATGATGTTAAGTTCAATTAAAGAAAACTTGTAGTATAAAACTACTAAACTAGTAGTTTTCTTTAAGTGAACTAAACATCATACTTATAGTTTACCATTTATATATTATTTTTACTATTTTAGTGTACTCTCAGTAAACTACTAGTTTAGTAGTTTTATTCTACAAGTTTTTTTTAAGTGAACTTAACATTATACTTATAGTTTACTATTTATATACAATTTTTGCAGTTGCAGTAGGCCTACAGTATACTACGATGTTCAAATGTTATTTTTTATACTTGAAAAATACCTTTAACTCTACTTTAATTTTAAAAACATTTGATTAGCTTCATGCATCCTTTTTTATCAACACTCGAATGTCAGTAAGTTTCATAAAGAAAGGCAACATTTTGTTAAAATGTTGAGAAAATAGTTGAGAAAATCACATTTTTGTCAAAGACTACGCCTTGATCAGATCCAGAACGATGATCAAAACACAGGTGGAGTTGGTCGAGTCCAACACCCCCAAAGCTTCACAGTCGTTTTCTCTTCATGGGTTAGGCCTACGCTTCATTTCATTTGAAAACATTAAGCAGTTTTGATTTGCAAGCTGTTTAATGTTTGATGATCACATTATTTTACATTTGAGTGAGCAATCTTCTATCACATGGTTCAGCTTCTTCTTCTCCTGTGTTTTGATCCAGAGATTCTGTACTAGAAGATGTGTCATAGCGCCCCCTACCGTATAACAGTGAAAACATGGATAGCTGGAAATTTCAGTCAATGGTGGGGAAAAGTTTAATTAAAGTAAATATGTACACTACCAGTGAACTAGCCTACACAAAAATTCAGATACGCAGAATTAGAAACATATCTGTTTTATGTCAACATTTTTATCAATATTTTCAAACAAAGTTGCATAAGACTGTATATGAAAAACAATGTAAAAAAAGTATATTTAATAGGCTACTCGATCAAAAGAGTTAACACAACTACAAGCCAAGTATTCTTTGAATAATTCAAATTTTAAGTATATCTCGATCAAAAGATTGAGTACAAGTATAGGCCAAATATACTTGGACTTTTCTCTCAGTATAAGTCAAGTACACTTAAGTGTAATTAAGTATATTTTTGAGAAGTATATAAAATGTAGACTGAAAGTATGCTTTCTTTTTTTTAGTTGAAAAGAAGTATACTAATAGAACACTTGAATAAACTTATTTTCCATGCTTATTTTATTTACTCTATAGGCTATTCCACCCGAAAGTTTGTTACTATATAAAGCTGAACATGTTAGTTTAAGACGGTATGTAATATTATGTTTTTAAAAAAAGTATTTAATAAGCTACTAAATCAAAATAGTAAACACAAGTACAAGCCAAGAATACTTAGAAAACTTAATTATACTTTTAAGTATATCTCGATCAACAAGTATAGGCCAAATATACTTAGACGTTTCTGTCAGTATAAGTCAAGTATACTTAAGTGCAATTTGAAGTATATTTCTGAAAAGTACATAAAGTATATTTCTGAGAAGTATTTAAAAAGTAGACTGAAAGTATACTTTCTTATTTTTAGTTTAAAAGAAGTATACTAATAGAACACTTGAATAAACTTCTTTTTCGTAAGGGTAAGGATCGAGCAGTCACAATGATAAAGGTTCGCTGTCGCATGCGGTGAGTAAACTGCTTCAAATGTGTCTCTCTGTTTTTGTTAGCTCGGTTAGCACAGCTATAGCACACCACCCACACGGCCCGCCCCCAGCCGCTCGTTTTTTTCCGGAAAGACTCGGTACAGCCTATCTTTCTTTTATAAATATAATAAAACTAAAGACGTTTTGGAGATATGAAGGATGCAATACTACTCTATAGGTACTCAAGATTAACAGGAGATTGAGTGAAAATGAGCATTTCACCCCCCCTTTAAAATTGTCAATTCTACACACCAGTTGTTTGAGGAGAGAATCATATCCACTTCCTAGAACCTGGGAATTAATCTCATCTCTGAAAGACTTTGGGTATGCAATCACCATTTGTCGGGCTATTTCTGATACATGTTTTTTTGCTAGACATTTGCTGACTTCCAGGATCTCAGAAGCAACAATGCGGACCAACTGTCTTCTCTCAGAGCAACTTGGCCTTTCGCCATTTTGCAACTTTTCCATAAAACTTGCTGGCATTTTTTGCCATGGAACATCAAAACTATAATGCCAGTCATGGTCATAAAACGAAGTTTCACAGCTACTGTCACCTAGAAGATAAACCAATGTCCACAGGTTACAGGATGAACACTTTTCATACAGCTGTAATTTTTTGGCAAAATTGCCTATTCCCAAGCTGCAGATTTATTGAAGTTTAATAACGGACAAACAGAGATGACATAGGGCTTTGTGGGTTGTTCATGTGCCACTATAGAGTATGTATTTAAAGTGGTACACAGACTTGTTTTAAGTCCGCAGTGCATTATTGTCAGAGGGGAGACTGTTGTGCATTTTTCACAGGGACCACAGGACCACAGTGCAACAAATCACTAGCATGAAATGGGCACATTTAACGTGTTGCTGGTGATTTGCTGCACTGTGGCCCTGTAGTTGCTCTGAACAATGCACAACAGTCTTCACTCTCCGCTGGCATAAGCTGCGGACTCAACTGGAGACGTTTTGGACATTCATGCACCAGGTAAATCACCACAGTGGCACATGTACGGATCACAATGTATGCAATTTCCAAAATCAATGTTTTGAGGCCCCGTGCCATCACAGTTTGATTTGTACCATCAAACTACACTAGTCAAAATTTTAAGAGGATCAAAACCTTTCATAATAGTTGTCTTAAAACCAATACCCAAAACTCTTCAAATGTTGACTAGTGTACAATAAATCTGCAGATTTGTATACATATACACATATACATATACATATACATATACATATACATACATATACAAACCCGATTCCAAAAAAGTTGGGACACTGTAGAAATTGTGAGTAAAAAAGGAATGGAATAATTTACAAATCTCATAAACTTATATTTTATTCACAATAGAATATAGACAACATATCAAATGTTGAAAGTGAGAAATTTTGAAATGTGTCACTTTCATGGAATGAAATGTCTCACTTTTTTGGAATGTGTAGCTCTCATGAAATCCAAAATGAGCCAATTTTTTGGCATGACATTTCAAAATGTCTCACTTTCAACATTTGATTTGTTATCTATATTCTATTGTGAATAAAATATAAGTTTATGAGATTTGTAAATTATTCCATTCCTTTTTTACTCACAATTTCTACAGTGTCCCAACTTTTTTGGAATCGGGTTTGTACATATACATATACATATATCGCTCTGTGAACTGCACGTGTGGCACAATTTGTTTGCCAGGTGTGCTAAAGGCTGGGCATGCTCACATTGCAAATTCTCTGTATATGAATTACAAGAATTGACAAATTACATGTTTTGCTTTCAAAATGTTTGTGGATTGTTTAATGTTGTATCAGCGTTTTATTCACATCTTCCACTTGAAGAGCTGGATGGTGAAATTGAGCATCCAGGAGCAGGTGAACCTGATGCATCAGAAGTGTATTCAGCAGACAAATCATTGGCAGTGTTTTGCAGAGTGGAAGCAATATCTACATGGCATAAACAAAAAACTGCATTAAAAAACATACTGCAGAAACAAGAAACACATTGATATACTGTAATACAAGTAAAGAGTACAGCTAACAAAGTACAGAATGAAAGAGACTGGGGTGTTGTTTTTCCAGTTCATCTAATTGTATGCATGTACACAAAGTCAACATTTAAAGTGGATCAAACCTTTCATAATAGTTGTCTTAAAACCAATACCTGTTCTTGTGAACTTAATGAACTTTTTGATCCGCTTCAAATGTTGACTAGTTTATATGTAAAAACAACCATTGATTTGAAAACTTACTTGGGATTTGGGCTATTAGTTTTCTTGCTTCAATCTGTCTCAGAAAGCCACCTAGATCCTCCTCTTTCAAAAACTGTAGGTCATCTATGGTCTCCACACCTAGGCTGTTCAAACCCTTTATGGCTAGCTTTGAAGTTATAGGGTTTGGGAACACATTCTCAATAAAAGTCAACAATGCATCCATTTCTTTTGGGAGAGGACAGTTTATCCTTTTTACAGATGAACAACGCTGTGCTTCAGAGTAATGACCTTCAGTCCCATAAAACTGTACTCATTTAAGGGATAATAATCCAGACATTCCTCAGCATTTACACAAATTAATTCCTTTGTCGCAGGCAAAATCTCATAAAGTCCATAATCATGCAAATACACTGGGGGTGGGGAGTCACAAGGAAAGTCACCTCATCATCTTTCACGAAAATCAGCTCAATCTGTCCAAACTGTAAAATAGAATACTCCTCTTCACATTTAAGGCTAATTAAGTTTCCTTTCCTGTACAGGGTACCCTTGTAGTCTACCCGTGTTGAAACAAAGTCTGGTTCATTAAGCAAGCTTGTCTCAACAGCTTTGCACACAGCATCACTGTACAAATGAGGAGAGTATGTGGCCAAGTCAACACTTTTAAGCTTTGGTGAAAAAAATGACCGTGAGTGAAGATATGCTTGAAGAAGTTGATGGTTGTGTGACAATGTCTTGCATACATTTTTGAAGTTCTGTGTTCTTCTCAGACTTCTTTTGAAGTAGGAATGTTTGCTTTCAAATCTCAATGACCATAAACAAATTAAAGGTCCAAGACTTAAAATGAGTGACGTATAGTGAAGCATGTAATGATGTTTTGGTTTCAAATTTTCACCAGGAAACAGCTCCTTTCTTGTTTCCAGATATTCTGGTATTAAGACATTGAGATATTAAGACATATCTGTGCAGTGGTAATCTTGGGAGCACACAGTAGCTCAACCAGTTCTTTCAACTTAACAGTCAGTTGCCATACAGGGTCTTGTGACTCTACTCTGTCTCCAATTATGACAGGAAGAAATCTGAGGAGGCACAGTTCTCAGCTGCTTGACCACCTAACTTTCTGCCTTTTTCATATATCTGGGAGGGGGCAGAACCAGCATCAGAATCCAGATATTTGAATTGTGCAAGTCTTCTGTTCAGCTGTGTATATGAAAACCACTTCCTTTTTACAAAGTATTCCAAGAAAATGGCAAGATCAATAGCTACAATGCCTTCAAACAAGTCGTGGCCAAGGCATGGGGGAAGGCCAGGCTGAGCAACATGAAAATATTTGAGAGAGTTGAAAATGGAGTCAAACTTCAAACCATTTACAACATTTTCTTCGGTCGTCCTTAGAGTTTCCACTGCCTCCTTATAGGACTCAACTGTGCGATTGGGAAAGTCTACACACACATTCTGAAGTTCACTGCGAGATACCAAGCAATACCTACAGCAATGCTTGGCAGTACTGAAGTTCTGTGAGTAACCACCGATGCAGTGGGACCCCAAATTATCACCAATAATAGCCACTATTGTTGCACGTACTATGTCACCTGAAGATGTCACAAATCCATGCTCTTCAAGTTCTTTGACATCTGCCAACAACTTAGCAAAATTCTTGGTTTGACCAAAATAGTTAAAGTCTCTCTTTAACATATCAAACATTAAGAATAAGATTTAAAAACGTATGTGATTAAGTTGGCTTGAGAAAGCCAACTTACTGATATTGTATTTAAACTTATTATTATTATTCTTTTTCTTCTTAGCCAAAATTTTCTGACTCTAACTCCTCCTAGAGCTATAACTCTACAAACTCCAAACTCGGGTCAGACTTTCAGACTGTTCTGACTTGGTGTGCTATATCTTTTCAGACTGATTTGACTTTCAGTTTGTGAAAATTTGTCTATCTATCTATCTATCTATCTATCTATCTATCTATCTATCTATCTATCTATCTATCTATCTATCTATCTATCTATCTATCTATCTATCTATCTATCTATCTATCTTCAAACCTTATCTATCTATCTATCTATCTATCTATCTATCTATCTATCTTTTTAACTAACTAATCCATCTTTCTTTCTTTCTAACTAATCCACCTTTCTTTCTAACTAATATGTCTTTCTTTCTTTCATTCTAACTAATCTTTCTTTCTTTCTAACTAATCTATCTTTCTATCTAATCTATCTTTCTTTCTTTCTAACTAATATGTCTTTCTTTCTTTCATTCTAACTAATATATCTTTCTTTCTTTCTAACTAATCTATATTTCTATCTAATCTATCTTTCTTTCTAACTAATCTATCTTTCGTTCTTTTTAACTAACTAATCCATCTTTCTTTCTAACGAATCCACCTTTCTTTCTAACTAATGTCTTTCTTTCTTTCATTCTAACTAATCTTTCTTTCTTTCTAACTAATCTATATTTCTATCTAATCTATCTTTCTTTCTAACTAATCTATCTTTCGTTCTTTTTAACTAACTAATCCATCTTTCTTTCTAACGATTCTATCGTTCTATCTAATCTATCATTCTATCTAATCTATCTTTCTTTCTAATCTATCTTTCTTTCTTCCTTACTAATATATCTTTCTTTCTTTCATTCTAATTAATCTATCTTTTTTCTTTCTAACTAATCTATCTTTCTATCTAATCTATCTTTCTTTCTAACTAATCCATTTTTCTTTCTTTCCAACTAATATATCTTTCTTTCATTCTAACTAATCTATTTTTCTTTCTTTCTTTCTAACTAATCTATCTTTCTATCTAATCTCTTTCTTTCTAACTAATCTATCTTTCTTTCTTTCTTTTTAACTAATCCATCTTTCTTTCTTTTTAACTAACTAATCCATCTTTCTTTCTTTCTAACAAACCAATCCATCTTTCTTTCTTTCTAACTAATCTATCTTTCTATCTAATCTATCTTTCTTTCTTTCAAACTAATCTATCTTTCTATCTAATCTATCTTTCTTTCTTTCTTTCTTTCTTTCTTTCTTTCTTTCTTTCTTTCTTTCTTTCTTTCTAACTAATCCATCTTTCTTTCTTGTTAACTAACTAATCCATCTTTCTTCCTATCTAATCTATCTTTCTATCTAATCTATCTTTCTTTCTTTCTTTCTTTCTTTCTTTCTTTCTTTATTTATTTATTTATTTCTTTCTTTCTTTCTAATCCATCTTTTTTCTTCTTTCTTTCTTCCTTACTAACTAATATATCTTTCTTTCATTCTAACTAATCTATCTATCTATCTTTCTTTCTTTCTTTCTTTCTTTCTTTCTTTCTTTCTTTCTAATCCATCTTTTTTCTTCTTTCTTCCTTACTAACTAATATATCTTTCTTTCATTCTAACTAACCAATCCATCTTTCTTTCTTTCTAACTAATCTATCTTTCTATCTAATCTATCTTTCTTTCTTTCTTTCTTTCTTTCTTTCTAACTAATCCATCTTTCTTTCTTGTTAACTAACTAATCCATCTTGCTTCCTATCTAATCTATCTTTCTATCTAATCTATCTATCTATCTTTCTTTCTTTCTTTCTTTCTTTCTTTCTTTCTTTCTTTCTTTCTTTCTTTCTTTCTAATCCATCTTTTTTCTTCTTTCTTTCTTCCTTACTAACTAATATATCTTTCTTTCATTCTAACTAATCTATCTATCTATCTATCTTTCTTTCTTTCTTTCTTTCTTTCTAATCCATCTTTTTTCTTCTTTCTTTCTTCCTTACTAACTAATATATCTTTCTTTCATTCTAACTAATCTATCTATCTATCTATCTATCTATCTATCTATCTATCTATCTATCTATCTATCTATCTATCTATCTTTCTTTCTTTCTTTCTTTCTAACTAATCTGTCTTTCTTTCTAACTAATATATCTTTCTTTCATTGTACCTAATCTATTTTTATTTCTTTCTTTCTAACTAATCTATCTTTCTATCTAATCTCTTTCTTTCTAACTAATCTATCTTTCCTTCTTTCTTTCTTTCTTTCTTTCTTTCTTTCTTTCTTTCTTTCTTTCTTTCTTTCTTTTTAGGGGTTCAAGCACGAAGTGCTGAACACCTATTGTAATTGTACTGATTTTTAGGGGTTCAAGCACGAAGTGCTGAAACCCTATTGTAATTGTACCGATTTTTAGGGGTTCAAGCACGAAGTGCTGAAACCCTATTGTAATTGTTCTGATTTTTATTATTAGGGGTTCAAGCATGAAATGCTGAAACCTTATTGTAATTGTAAGGATTTGTAAAACGCATCGTGCATGACAAACCGTAAGGCCTAGAGACTTGAAACCTGCCCAGATGGTAGGCCTCAATGTTGGGACAACCTATCAGAGTATAACCCCGATTGGCCCATAGGTGGCGCTATAGCAGCCAAAAGTTCAAAATCGCTCATAACTCTTAGACCGTTTGTCCCAAGATCAAGTGTCTTATATCGTTGGAATCCTTGGCTCAAGGCGGGCGAAATGGCTATCTCCGATTTGGATGTAGGCAGGGAGAATTTTCTGCTATGTCGAATTTTGTCCAAAACCTACTTTTGCGAACTAGTCCCTGGTTTTTCGCCCGATCGGAACCAAACCAGTCTAGGACAATTCTCTGGACTCTCTAGATCAATAAATATCAAAAAAAGTTGAACTTTGGCATTTGGGTGGCTGTAACGGGGTCACTTAGAAAAGGGGCGTGGCAAAATACACTCAAAAGCCTATAAATCCCAAAGAAAAACTCAGAACTTCACAAAAATTGATGAGCATATGTGTCAGAACATGGTGAGGAAGCATGCAGAGTTTCAATGAGATCAGACCATAGGTGGCGCTATAACTGGCAAAAAGCCTTCGTTCTTATTAGGGGTTCAAGCATGAAATGCTGAAACCCTATTGTAATTGTAAGGATTTGTAAAACGCATCGTGCAAGACAAACCGTAAGGCCTAGAGACTTGAAACCTGGCCAGATGGTAGGCCTCAATTTGGGGACAACCTATCAGAGTATGACCCCGATTGGCCCATAGGTGGCGCTACAGCAGCCAAAAGTTCAAAATCGTTCATAACTCTTAGACCGTTTGTCCCAGGATCAAGTGTCTTATATCGTTGGAATCCTTGGCTCAAGGCGGGCGAAATGGCTATCTCCGATGTGGATGTAGGCAGGGAAAATTTTCTGCTATGTCGAATTTTGTCCAAAACCTACTTTTGCGAACTAGTCCCTGGTTTTTCGCCCGATCGGAACCAAACCAGTCTAGGACAATTCTCTGGACTCTCTAGTCTAGATCAATAATTATCAAAAAAAAGTTGAACTTTGGCATTTGGGTGACTGTAACGGGGTCACTTAGAAAAGGGGCGTGGCAAAATACACTCAAAAGCCTATAAATCCCAAAGAAAAACTCAGAACTTCACAAAAATTGATGAGCATATGTGTCAGAACATGGTGAGGAAGCATGCAGAGTTTCATGGAGATCGGACCATAGGTGGCGCTATAACTGGCAAAAAGCCTTCATTCTTATTAGGGGTTCAAGCATGAAATGCTGAAACCCTATTGTAATTGTAAGGATTTGTAAAACGCATCGTGCAGGACAAACCGTAAGGCCTAGAGACTTGAAACCTGGCCAGATGGTAGGCCTCAATTTGGGGACAACCTATCAGAGTATGACCCCGATTGGCCCATAGGTGGCGCTACAGCTGCCAAAAGTTCAAAATCGCTCATAACTCTTAGACCGTTTGTCCCAGGATCAAGTGTCGTATATCGTTGGAATCCTTGGCTCAAGGCGGGCGAAATGGCTATCTCCGATTTGGATGTAGGCAGGGAAAATTTTCGGCAATGTCGAATTTTGTCCAAAACCTACTTTTGCGAACTAGTCCCTGGTTTTTCGCCCGATCGGAACCAAACCAGTCTACGACAATTCTCTGGACTCTCTAGATCAATAATTATCAAAAAAAATTAACTTTGGCATTTGGGTGGCTGTAACGGGGTCACTTAGAAAAGGGGCGTGGCAAAATACACTCAAAAGCCTATAAATCCCAAAGAAAAACTCAGAACTTCACAAAAATTGATGAGCATATGTGTCAGAACATGGTGAGGAAGCATGCAGAGTTTCATGGAGATCGGACCAAAGGTGGCGCTATAAGTATCTTATATCGTTGGAATCCTTGGCTCAAGGCGGGCGAAATGGCTATCTCCGATTTGGATCTATCTCCGATAGATCAATAATTATCAAAAAAAATTTAACTTTGGCATTTGGGTGGCTGTAACGGGGTCACTTAGAAAAGGGGCGTGGTAAAATACACTCAAAAGCCTATAATTCCCAAAGAAAAACTCAGAACTTCACAAAAATTGATGAGCATATGTGTTAGAACATGGTGAGGAAGCATGCAGAGTTTCATGGAGATCGGACCATAGGTGGCGCTATAACTGGCAAAAAGCCTTCATTCTTATTAGGGGTTCAAGCATGAAATGCTGAAACCCTATTGTAATTGTAAGGATTTGTAAAACGCATCTTGCAGGACAAACCGTAAGGCCTAGAGACTTGAAACCTGGCCAGATGGTAGGCCTCAATTTGGGGACAGCCTATCAGAGTATGACCCCGATTGGCCCATAGGTGGCGCTACAGCAGCCAAAAGTTTAAAATCGTTCATAACTCTTAGACCGTTTGTCCCAGGATCAAGTGTCTTATATCGTTGGAATCCTTGGCTCAAGGCGGGCGAAATGGCTATCTCCGATTTGGATGTAGGCAGGGAAAATTTTCTGCTATGTCGAATTTTGTCCAAAACCTACTTTTGCAAACTAGTCCCTGGTTTTTCGCCCGATCGGAACCAAACCAGTCTAGGACAATTCTCTGGACTCTCTAGTCTAGATCAATAATTATAAAAAAAAAGTTGAACTTTGGCATTTGGGTGACTGTAACGGGGTCACTTAGAAAAGGGGCGTGGCAAAATACACTCAAAAGCCTATAAGGCCCCGTTTACACGATGGGAAAACGCAGATATTTCCCTGCGTTTTGGCCTGTCATTTACACGAAAACGCCGTTTTTATCCCAGAAAACGATTATTTCTAAAAACTCCGGCCAAAGTGGAGATTTCTGAAAACGCCGGTTATGTGTTGCCGTGTCAACTGGGAGAAACGGGGTTTTAGGTTCTCAAACGTCACATTATGCGCCAGAAAATGCTTACGTCATGTGAGCGCCCTATGTTTAGAGTTTGTTTGGCTACTAATTTGATCATGGATGCTGTTAAAGTGGTACTCATTTTTACTTTTGTGCAAACGCTTTTGGCCTGTTTGCATTTGCTTCACTGTCTGTCCACACGAACAAACCTCGCGCCATGTCTGTTGTTTTGAAAGGAACAGGAAGTCGCTCGTGCTATTCGTTGTTGTCGATTTTGAGGATTCTGATTGGCTTGCATGGCTTTATCCTTCTCCCTACACTGCCGCCCATTGTATTTATGCGGGTTGATGTAAACGACAACTTTTTTTGAAAACGATGTTGTGTGCACGATGTTATTTTTGAAAACGGAGGGGGAGAAATATTCGTTTCTCTAAATACCCGGCTATGTGTAAATGTGGCCTAAATCCCAAAGAAAAACTCAGAACTTCACAAAAATTGATGAGCATATGTGTCAGAACATGGTGAGGAAGCATGCAGAGTTTCATGGAGATCGGACCATAGGTGGCGCTATAACTGGCAAAAAGCCTTCATTCTTATTAGGGGTTCAAGCATGAAATGCTGAAACCCTATTGTAATTGTAGGGATTTGTAAAACGCATCGTGCAGGACAAACCGTAAGGCCTAGAGACTTGAAACCTGGCCAGATGGTAGGCCTCAATTTGGGGACAACCTATCAGAGTATGACCCCGATTGGCCCATAGGTGGCGCTATAGCAGCCAAAAGTTCAAAATCGCTCATAACTCTTAGACCGTTTGTCCCAGGATCAAGTGTCTTATATCGTTGGAATCCTTGGCTCAAGGCGGGTGAAATGGCTATCTCCGATTTGGATGTAGGCAGGGAAAATTTTCTGCTATGTCGAATTTTGTCCAAAACCTACTTTTGCAAACTAGTCCCTGGTTTTTCGCCCGATCGGAACCAAACCAGTCTAGGACAATTCTCTGGACTCTCTAGATCAATAATTATCAAAAAAAAAGTTGAACTTTGGCATTTGGGTGGCTGTAACGGGGTCACTTAGAAAAGGGGCGTGGCAAAATACACTCAAAAGCCTATAATTCCCAAAGAAAAACTCAGAACTTCACAAAAATTGATGAGCATTTGTGTCAGAACATGGTGAGGAAGCATGCAGAGTTTCATGGAGATCGGACCATAGGTGGCGCTATAACTGTTAAAACGCTTTAAAACCATATATTTCCTATGGTAAATTGCCTGTATTGGCTGTGAATGGTCTTTTCCATCTATGATCATATAATTTTTATATATAATGTTCATGACTCTTAATAAGCATGAAAAATTTCAGACAGATCGGACAAAATTTGCCTCTATAACAGTTAAAAAGGTGAAAATGATATAACATGACATATTAAGCCAATAAGTCAAGTCAAGTCAAGTCAACTTTATTTATATAGCGCTTTTCACAATACAGATTGTATCAAAGCAGCTTCACAGTATTAAATAAAATAGTACATCAGTGTTTGTTTCTGGTGTAAAACATCCACGTTTGGTAATGCAGATCAATAGCACTGTTGAATCGATTAATCAAATTAAGTATCCCCAACTGAGCAAGCCAAAGGCAACAGTGGCAAGGAACCGAAAAACTCCATTAGGTGACCTAATGGAGAAAAAAAAACCTTGGGAGAACCCAGGCTCAGTCGGGGGCCAGTTCTCCTCTGGCGTTTATGAAGTAGAGACCGGATTTAACTGTAAGATTAAAATATTATATGAATGCCTGGCTGAAGAGATGCGTCTTTAATCTAGTTTTAAACTGGGAGAGCGAATCTGAGCAACGAACAGTATCAGGAAGGCTATTCCAGAGTTTTGGTGCTAAATGTGAAAATGCTCTCCCTCCTTTGGTGGATCTGGATATCCTAGGTATGACCAGAAGCCTCGAATTTAGTGATCTTAAAGAGCGCGATGGATTATAGGACGATAGAAGATCCGTTAAATAAACTGGAGCTAAGCCGTTTAGGGCTTTATAAGTCAGTAGCAATACCTTGTAATTAATACGGAACTTTATAGGTAACCAATGTAGTGATGATAAAATTGGTGTTATATGGTCAAACTTTCTTGATCTAGTAAGAACTCTAGCGGCGGCATTTTGGACTAACTGTAGCTTGTTTATTGAGGATGCAGGACAACCAGCTAATAAAGCATTACAGTAATCTAGTCTCGAGGTCATGAATGCATGAACTAGCTTTTCTGCATCAGAGACAGATAGCATGTTACGTAATTTAGCAATATTTCTAAGGTGAAAAAATGCTGTTTTTGTAACATATGAAATATGATTTTCAAAAGACAAGTTACAATCTAATATAACACCCAGGTCTTTTACTGTAGAGGATAAAGTAACAGGACACCCTACTATGTTAAAGTTGTATTGTGAGAGGTTTTGTGGGCGGTTTTTTGAACCGATAAGTATTACCTCTGTCTTATCTGGATTTAATAAAAGAAAATTGTGCGTCATCCAATCTTTTATATCTTTAACACACTCTGTCAATTTGGATAATTTAGCGTTTTCATCCGGCCGTGATGAAATATATAGTTGAGTGTCATCAGCATAACAATGGAAACTAATTCCATGTTTCCTTATAATATTTCCAAGTGGCAGCATATATATTGAGAATAATAGAGGGCCTAACACAGATCCTTGCGGCACTCCATAGTTTACTGGAGTTATGATCGATTTTTCTCCGTTTAAATAGACAAAATGGTAGCGGTCAGATAGGTATGATCTGAACCAGCTTAATAATAATAATAATAAGGGGTATTTTACTGCCCCCTGCTGTCATTTCATCATACTACTCCCTAATATTGTTATATAATTCATATTTAGACTTTATAAAATCATTATTTTAACATTTACAATCACATTTTGTCAAAATTAATCTTTTGGAATATTACTATTGACAGCTGAGTCACAAACAGAAAGTAAAACGTCCATTTAAGGAGCAGCAAGATTACATATGATCTTTTCATTAGCTTTCAGTATTGGGAAACAAACAAATGCTTTAAAAAGCAATCTTTTTTATTATGATAGGGCTGTAGCTATCGATTATTTTAGTAATCGAGTATTCTATTCAAGTAATCGTATAAAAAATAATTGTGGTAAAAAATAGATTCAATTTAACAACAGCCTTTAAAATGACTTAAAATACAAATATATAATAACAAGCAACAATAATTGGTTCAAGTAAAGTATCAAAGTGTATCAAAGTAAGTAATTATATTGGTTTTACTGAACAACACTGTTAAAATATACCCATGTAAAATAAATTATATAAACTAATATAAACATAACTTATGTACATAAATAACAAATGCCTGCAGAGGGCGCCAGCGGCCTGGTTGTTGTTACACTAAGGCATTATCAAATCCTTGTTTAATACAATTAATTAAAATGTCAACTTAACCTTTAATATTTGGCCACTTCTGTACGATAGAAATGCTACAGCCACTGTAATTTCTTGAACGAGAACATGTGCACATCAAAGTATGCAAACTCAGAGCGAGAGTTTAAACTTTTATTTTGAAATCGTGATGTTTAAACTTTTATTTTGAAATCGCGATGAACAGCAGTTTGAGAAACCCAGCTCCACAAATATAAATGATAACAGTGCAACTATGAAACACAAACTGTGTCTGACTTGCGTTCCCAAATGCACGTTATTGGAAACCTAAACAAACAGCACTGCAGAGACTGAGTTTGCTTGGAGCAGCGTTTACTGTGGACGGAGCTGAGGTAATTTTAACATGTACTCTGCACTCAGGGGCGTCGGACTGGGGGGATAAAGGGTACCGAGTACCCAGGGCCCGAGGCAGGGGGGGGGGGGGGCTTAGAAGTCAGTTTTCTATACATACATAAACATGCACTAACATTTGCATAGCATTTATGTACAAATAAAAAAGTTCCTGTGCAAAACTAAACTTGTAGTTAGGCACTGGTTTGGTATAAAAAAAGTCATTTTCATGCTGTGCAGGGCCCCACCACCCCTCTCGAATCAATGTAAATGGTACGACCCGCAGGTCAGGTGCTTCTGCTACGGAGTACGGACCGCGGTGAATCAGTTGATGAGACAGGAGCTGGAGTGAGCCGTGATAGGAACTAGGAAGACAGGGGAGGAGTCATGTCTTTCCTTAAGAAAGGAAAATAAGGGGCTCAAAAACGAAAAGAAAAGAAGATTAAAGAGAGAAAGGCAAATGAAGGCAAGCAGTTGCTCACTCAGTTTTTTTTAAAAGAAAGGTGAGCTCCAAATGCATCATCGAGCATTGACATAGTTTTAACATAAATATCTACTCCAGGTAGAATAGCATACATTTATGTTCGTACTCTGTTTGAATAATATACCAATAGTATCACACCCTACATACAGGGATGCAAACAGCACGCTTTTCGGCGCCTCACGCTTTTTTCACGTCAGTTTGGGTGACAAAGTCATCTGAAGCCATTCCATAGCTTAATGTGAGGGACAGACGTCTATTTACATCATTAAAGTTTACGGAAACTCGTTTTCCCTCCTCTGCGGCTGTCAATCATTCTCCATTCAGTAGCAGCTAACGTTATTCAAATAGCGCGCGCGCCTCTGCCGGTGTCGTGCCGAAGAGTGATGGTCCGCCGAAAATTGATTGCCGTCCGCGGGAGCGCGCGTGGCGTGTTAAAGCCCTTAAAGCTGTATCGCCCAGTCTCTTTACTACAGCTGCTTTTATGTGGATCAAACAGACATAACGCGCAAATAAACATCCGCTATGTCCGTGGTAATAGTGATTGATGCCTAAAAGTGATTGAAGCCTCTAAAAGTTATTTCTGCCCTGAAATTAGTTGATTTCATTCAGAAGAATTATGTTTGACAGATTATAACTCACCTAGTACTTTTTACCTCTTAAAATAAACCTGTAGATGGCCAGTACAACCATTATAATGCAGTATTTTACCTGCCAAAAAGTGATTGTTGCCTCTACTTATTGACTGAAAGGTTATTTCTGCCCTGAAATTAGTTGATTATATTCATCAGGGTTATATCTGACAGATTATAACCTTTCAGTCAATAAGTTATGACCCTGATGAATATAATCAACTAATTTCAGGGCAGAAATAACCTTTCAGTCAATAAGTAGAGGCTACAATCACTTTTTGGCACGTAAAATACTGCATTATAATGGTTGTACTGGCCATCTACAGGTATTTTAAGAGGTAAAAAGTACTATGTGAGTTATGTGAGTTACTATGTCACAGCAGGATGCACGGTAAAACTCTCTCCAATATGATATATTAACATAATGCTTGATCTGTAGAGAAAAGGCTGTGGATTTGCATAAAATGACTTTATTTTGTTGGAGTTTGTTGCTGTTTTTAAACGACTCGCTACCGTGTGCCTGTTAGATCACAAACAGCACAAGGACTATGAATCGGCATCAAACGCACAGTAACTGGAATTTAAAACTGTGAAGAAACAAATGATCAAACTGTTGGACAGATATACACTAGGATTTGTGCGCTCGACATGTCTTCGCTTTGTGCCGTGAACTTTTAAATGCACACTTGCTGTGACTCCATGTCGCTTTGAGCACATCATTCTGCACCCGCGATGCGCATACGCGCTCTGTTTTGAAGCGTTTCATATTATCATGGTTTTGCGCACTGAAAGATTATTAAAAGCCTATATTTTTTTATACCTAGCCTGCTCAATACATTTAAAATAAGCATAATTTAATTGTGTATTATTTCTGTTTAGTGTAGCGTAGGCTATATAAATACACTTCTAAATTCTTGACATTAATATATAAATATAAAATTGAGAAATGTATGATTGCCTGATTGAATTTTATAAGAGTGCGGGGTAAGTTGTGCCTTTTGGGGAAATATGTTGGGGTAAATTGTGCCAGTGCTTTCTGAAGTAAAACAGAACATTTTACTGTTATGAACCGTATGCTATATGAAAGCAAGATAAATTCAATACAAAATGACTAATTTAAGGTTTATTTAGATATTGTCACCCTGGAATACCATAGCATGCGTTTTTCCCACTATGGTCAATTGCATAGGGATTTTGTATTGAACACAACTCTGGATCACAGTGTCATAGAGACAAGGGGGCAGGCTCATTTTACTCAGACGACCAATCAGTCTCTCGGGATCATTGTGGAGCTATCAAGCTACGCCCTAGCAACCATTTAGAGCACCATAGCAACACAATATATGATATTTGTGAATCATTTCAGGCAAAAAAGGCTTTGGCAATAGATGCCTGTTGACATAGCGCTGTCTGTCAATTATGTAACATAAGAATAAAGTTACTAGGCTAATTTCTAAACATCCTATTGTGACTTAGGCCACTTAAAAACGGAATAAAACTTCTATTTATTAACATAGTGCAAACTCAAAACTGAAATCAGTGTTAGCTAAATTAAACAAATAACAGGCAGGCCTAAGTCAAACACTGATGAGGCATGACCATCTCCTCACTTCTCAAGATTATCCCCTGTGAGTATGTAGGTCTCTAGGTGGTCTGGATCTGGCACAACTTACCCCATGCCCTTTGGCACAAATCACCCCAGACCCACAAGTTTGAATAATTAGCATGATCCAGCAGTTAAGAGCTAACATCATGCTAACTGTATAGACTCATTGTGTAGCCTACTAAAGCACTAAAACATGTGTGAAATGTTTTTAAACTTGTCTATAATTGTCCAGACACTACAATCAAAAAACCTTAATCATAGGAAATTTACTTTGAAAGGGAAAAAACAATTTTTTGCCCTAAAATGTGCTTAACTCTCATGCCATGTATCTCTCTTTTTTGGAGGATGAGATAAATTGATTGCTTTTCAAAATTATGTGGTCACATGACCAAATTATTCTATGGTTTTCCAGAAACAAGGGTGGAACTACTTCCCCCCCTGGCACAAATCACCCCACTCTCCCATGTAGGGAAAACCACTGTTATGGATGTGACGTTTTCACATTATGGATGTTAAGTGTCTAAACTAATGACTTTTGATATAAAACTTAAATAGTAATGGCAAATAATTACAAAACTCTAAATTATCCATGATCCACAGGAATACTCCAGACAGTCTTTTAAAATATACAACTTATATACATAAACACGCAATACAGCCAAATTGCTCCATGTAATTTATTTTTGTGGAAAACCAGTGCAGGCCTGAGCGGCGGTCATATTTTGTACCGCCATGCGGTACATCTAGTTAGATCACAAAGAAATATAGACAATTAAATATATTTTCTCAATAACATATCCAAAAAACATATTTGTGTGTGTGTTTGTGTGTGTGTGTGTGTGTGTGTGTGTGTGTGTGTGTGTGTGTGTAAGCATGCATTATGGAGTTAACATGGAAAAACTGGTTTGATTTAGTGCAGAAAACTGGTGCAAATCATGAAGTTTAAAGTGAAAGTGAGCCAATAAGTGGTCTTCTACTGCTCTCTGCTTGCCATTCTACTGAAGTCTTTTCACATGTGCTTTTCACATGTGCTCACATTTATATTTAGACTCTAAAAAATCACTTATATAACAATAACTATTATAACACAATCATATTTTGTCAGTTTTTATCACTTCATTTGCACTGACACTTCACATAATTGCTAGGAATGTGGTAAATCATGGTAAATCACACTAGAAACATGGTAAATCATAGTAAATAATACTAGAATGTGGTGTATCAAGGTAAATCATGCTAAAATCCTGGCAAATCATTCTAGAACGTGGTATATCATGGTAAATCATGCTAGAACATGGTAAATCATGGAAAACTATGCTAGAACAGGATAAACCATGATAAACTATGGTAAATCATGTTAGAATGTGGTATATCATGGTAAATCATGCTAGAACAGGGTAAATCATGGTAAACTATGATAAACCATGATAAACTATGGTAAACCATGCTAGAATCACAGTAAACAATGGTAAATCATACTAGAATGTAGTATATAATGGTAAATCATGCTAGAATATGGTAAATCAAGGTAAACCAAGATAAAATCATGGTAAACTACGTAAATCATGCTAGAATCATTGTAAATAGTACTAAAATATGGTACATTGTTGTAGGAGGGGGCTATTTGACTAAAATGGCTATAACTCAAGAAGTAAATGAGATATCTTCACCAAACTTAGTACACATGTGTATGGGTTCAATTTGAGGTCACAGTAAACAATTTTATGGAGACCGAACCATAGGTGGCGCTATACCTGTTAAAAAGTTTTAGAACCATATATTTCCCATGGTAAACTGCCTGTATTGGCTGTAAATGGTCTTTTCCATCTATTATGTCAGTGGTTACATGCTTGCTAAATAAATCGTAATAACTTTTGATGCTTTTGTGCTTAAATGCCTAAAAGACTTTAACTGCTTGAACCCCGGTAAATGCTGCTTGCAGCTTTAATTATTATTATTATTACTAAATATTTAATTATTTCAATAATTGAAGAATTAAAACGGTACTTCAGTTTGGGCCAGCTTTTTTCAAGCAAAACTAAATACAATCTTCAAACGCATGTTCATTTGTTGTCAGGAACAAAATGTTCAACTCAATATTAAATTCCACAGTGATCTTTGAATCCTTTCAACCAGGGTGCGATTTGTGAATAAAGGTTTTTTTTTTTTTTTTTTATAAATCTCAAACCACAGTGCTTCGTGCTGCTGTTAAACTAAATAACATTTAAAGAATAATTATGAACTTAAATGAAACAATATAGCAACATTGACAAATACATCTATTTGATCTGTTTTTACAATTTAATTCAGGGCGATTTAGCCTAGATTTAATTAGAGTGAGATTTTCACCCTTTCCTTGTCCTTTCCTCATTGGGAAGCGCTCACATGATAGCTAAACATGTTTGAGTAGATCCTCTGTACCTCTTGGTTTCATATGGATTTCATAATCAGGCTTTAGACAGCTGATTAATTTCGTATCGTGACTGAGCTGAGGCAAGTGGCTTTCAGTTCATTTTTGTGACGCGCAGTTCCCAGAGACAGAGACGACAGACAAACTTGTCGTTAGCCTAATATGAATAAAAGTTTACAGTTTTGAACGATGTAGGCTATACTCTACTCTTATCTGTATGACCGAAAAATTACAGAGTAGCTTATTAAGTTATTTTAGCCGTTAAGAGTAAAATAAATCCAAATGAACGCGCCGCCGTGTTTGTCGAACACTAATTCAACATGCCAGAATTAAACCCGACTTTAGAACAATGCATAGCGCCACTCGTCGTGGTGTGCCAAAACACTTAATTATAAACTTCAATATTTCATTCAAAACAATCTCAAACCGCTTTGTGACATTTTGAAAAGCTGTGCATGCATTACGGCCACTGGAACCATGAACGTAACAGAATACTGGTTCTGATTTTATTGTTTGTTGTTTAAACGCACCTGTTGCATATCTTTATTTTATATATTTTATATGGTTTATTGGTGAAGTAGCAATATATATATATATTATATACTATATATAACAGAACTGCTTTTGAAATTACGATTGGAATTATTATAGGCTACAGATGTAAAGTCATTGCATAATATTTGTTCCTTAGTGTAAAATGGAAATGCATGGTAATTTTATTTTATAAATATAAGCAAAAAATGATGGTGTAACTATGGTGAGTTTTAGAACTAGACAAATCTCTCTGCATCCATAATAGGCTATAAAATGCATTATTAGGCTAATATAAAATTACAGTAGTCCAAGTTGGTTCAGGAATTGAACCCGTGTCATCTAAATGATCGAAACGTAGCTACGTTCTACCACTTGGCCATGAATTTACTCCTTGCGAAGTGCCCAAACGTTCCAATGTGTGTTCGCTCACACGAGCGAGAAGCGCTCTTCATTCGTCTCATTCCTCAATAGAATAGTACAAATAATCAGCTTCATTACACATAATTTACTTTTGTTCGTTATTTTTGGTATTAAATTTGTTTTTGTGTGTGTGTGTGTGTGTGTGTGTGTGTGTGTGTGTGTGTGTGTGTGTGTGTGTGTGTGTGTTTTATCGCACTGCTCCCCGGGGAATAGGCTTGTCGCTCACCGACGTGTAGGCCTACAATATGAAATATAGGTTTTGTTTTCGTCTCTATTTTTTATTTGTTATTCTATTTTTCTGGCCCTATAAAAATGTTTTATTCTGTTTACCATAGTTGTAGTATTTCATCCTTACTGTAAATTGACATTAACCCCACTTAAGGCAATTGAAAAACAATGCAGCAATTGCTGCTGTTTTGCACAATATCCCATTGCGCCACCTGGCGGTCATTTCGCGAATGACTTTGAAATGCGACTGGTTTATTTTTACCGCGGTAGTTTCGCCGCGGTGGCTGGCGCGGCGGTAATAGGCATTCTGGTTGAGTACCATCTGTACATTGAACCTCACTGTTTTATGTTTTTTTTTTTTTTTTTTTTTTTTTTTCTTTGTTATAAAATACAAAAACTCAAAAAATATTTGAATTATAAAAAAATAAATAAAAAAAAATCACTATCTGACCACAAAGGAGTTGCAAGTCCACCTTTTTCAGTTGTGGGGATTAGTCTAGCACTTTTCCTAAACATTTTGTGAATTTCTTTGTTACCACACAAACAAACACTAAAAATGTATCTGATCAACAGAACTTCCCTGCCTACAAGAAGAGAGGATAAACAAAATAACTAGTACGTAATGCTAGTCCTTCTCTGCCTAAAGCAAAGGATACAAAATATTAGCACATAATGCTAATCTTCCCTGCCTGAACAACAGAGGATAAATTTCATCTCTAAAAGAAAACTTTAGAGGATAACTTAGTTAACAAAACCCTGCAGCTGTCTGTTAACTCTTCTCTGATGGCGCAGAGGATATCAAACTTGTACTGGTCTTTAAAGGTTCTTTTGAATAGAGTAGCACTCACCAACCCTTAGTTGTAAAGAAAGATTCAGTATGGAAATTTTTGTTCAGCTGGAAGTTTCGCTCTGGATTCCAAAAGATGCAGTCTGGAAAGCAGATCTTTGTTTGAGTCTGAAGTTTTCAATCTGGAGGAAGCTGGAAAGATTCAGTCTGGCAATCTTTGTTTAGCTGGAAGTTTCGCTCTGGATTCCAAAAGATGCAGTCTGGATCTTTGTTTGAGCTTGAAGTTTTCCATCTGTATTCAGGTGACAAAGCTGGAACTCTATCCGGGTTACGGCACCAAAATTGTTGGAAACTTTTTTTCTTCATCAAAGCAGAGACCAGGAGACTTGGTTCTTTCTTCAGCAGGATTCTTTATTGAGAACACGAGCTGTCGTAGCTGCAGTCATCAAGTCTAACTGAGTTATATACAATATAGTTTTTATACATTTACAAGGAAGAGGGACTTTTGGAGGTGGAGACAAATCAAAACAAAGCAGAGGGATGATTTGATTCAATCAAGAATCAACATAACACTATCATTCAAATGATCCAATCAGCCTGACAGTATCACCCATACCCTCACATGATCTTAGCTTAACTTGGACCATGACACTGTTCAGGAGGTCCATACAGATAAAAAGGTTAATGTCCGACACCTGGGTTGCTTGATTTAATCTTCTTTGAAATATCATCTATGCCTCAAATGCTAAAATCAGTAACCTAAATTAAACATAAATATGTAATCCTACAGAAAACCAATCAAATTGTGTGGAAATTATGTAATGTAGTATGACATTTTTGCTATACCTCCTTATTATATAAAAACTGTTGTATTCTTTTAGTTGGTGGGATTCTCAATGGAATTTGTCAGAGATCCTCCGGCCTAGCTTCTTCTTGGGGGAGATTCTCTGAGAACTCCTCTGGCCGTGATTAAAGCATTTAAAGGACATTTGCTGGGGTCTGTTTGTCGATTATTCCTGTGCAGAAAGAAAGCTAGTTAGGGAAGCAAGTTAGTTAGGTAGATTATATATTAAGCGTCGATTGGAGACGTTAGGGATCGTCGTATTGGAGACGGACCAGGGAGAGCGTAGATTACTGTCCCCGGTAGACTTAGGTCAGATGAGATAGGACTTAGTTAGGTTTAGGGAAAAATCTACGACAATTTGGCGAGCCAGCCAGGAGTCCTCGGAATCTCCCTCTGTCCGATGGATGGAGACGAGGCCACGTTGTCTTCATTCTGCCAGACTGCAGAACCCTGTTCAACAGAGGGACCATTCCAGACGGGCTAAAAGGACTTAAAGTATTAAGGTAGGTAGGATGACTGACCTCAGCACTTTTCCTTTAAAATGCTTCTAAATTAATTAAAAGGTTTAATTGAATTTTGGCTATTCTGTTAAATACAATTTCTAAGAAAACTGGTGATCAGATTTAAAAGATTTAAGGATTTCAAATATGTTTTTACCTTTGCTAATAAGGGCAGTGATTATGGTTAAATTCAGCCAAATTGGTATATGTTGAGTATTTTATTTGTTGTGTTTGAGAGCGTGCCCAGAAAGCTGTTAATAAAACTTTGTTCTGCAAATAGCAACTAGTCATGCTGAAAACCAGATTTGGGAGGAAAAATACCCCGAGATGATGTAGTAATGAAACTGTCACAGTGTCTGGTTTATGTTCCTTGGGTCACCACTAGATGTCCTCCTTCCCCACGGTGTCCATCACACTCTTGAACTACATCCCCCATGATCCTTGTCTTTTCATTGCACTCAGCTGTCCCTTATCACTGTTCATTGCACTCAGCCTGTTCCCCATTAGCATTGTTCTTGTTTCTTGTTTCTTGGATTGATTATATGGAGTTTGACCCCTGCCTGTATGACAACGATTTGGATTACCCTTAAATAAAACATACTGCAATTGGATCTCCCTGTTTCCCGTGTGTGAGATCGTGACAGAAACTTGCTTTTTGTTTGAATAAGACTTTAATTCTGGTAGAATATAAAGAAAGATAAAGAGAGAAATGAGAAATGTTGAAATGTTGAAATAAGGTTAATAGATAAATAAATAAAAATGCAGAAATTGTTAAAATTATAAATCATAATAATAGGAATATGCACTCTGTGATAATTAGGAAATTTTGAGTCAAGAAGAAACTTTTATGAGTTAGACTTTGATTTATTAATGTATATGAGATATATAAAACCGAGCAATATGTGCTCTTAAAGTGATGAATAAATAGTAAGTGATGAATAAATAGTACTATATTAACTGCATGTGCTTAAATATTATACTTTCTATCTGAAGGTGTCTAGAATTTGTATCCCGTTATCACTGGTTGACAGTATGAAAACGTTTATCCATTGCAGAGATTCTAAGAGTCAATGGTTTATGTTAACTAAGTGAATTAGTAACTAAGTAATTTTTGTGAATTGTGCATAGTATGAGAATGAGATTGTGTGACAAATTTAAAATAGAAATTGTGATTTGAACAAGTACATAACAGGCATCTTTGAGTCATTTTATTTAGGTTTCTTGTAAAAAAAAAAAAAGAAAGAATTATTTTCGTTTACATTATAATACACTGTATTATAATTAGAGGAGTTTTCCTGCTTTTTCCTGCATCTTTGCAATGAAGAAGTGCTTGCTTTTTTCCGCAATGAAGGACTAAGCTTTTTAATAAAATGAAGAACTGCTGTGTTGATAACCAGAAGAGACTTTTGGAAATTAAGCTGTTTAATTTGATTATTGTGGTTCTCTGAGTGTTCAAGATTTCAGGCAGCTGCCTTGACAATGTGGGATGACTGCAGAAAAACAAAAGAGGAAGTGGGGCCTGCAGCAGCTCTCCTTGAAGAGGAAGTTGACACTTCTGAGAGGGGTCAGCACGGGGAGACTGATGTTTAGCGGGATCCGTGAGCTAGTGTCCATGTGCGAGTGGTGGTGACATTTCAAACGCGTCGAAAGCAGTGAAGAGTTGTAGTCCACAAATTAAAAAGGCAATGTTTTATGTGATGTTTAGTTTTTTATTAAAGATAGAATTAGATTGCTTGAAGATAAATTGATGGAAGAAATATAGAAATATTAGGTGGTATTAAAGTAACCGACTTAAAATGGGATGATTTGGTAAAGAGCAGGTAAATCATGCAGGTATGAAAAATTCGGTCCCACTTTATATTAAGTCGCTTTAAGTACTATGTACTTACATGTACTTACATTGAAATTAATAATTTGATACAATGTACTTATTGTGTAACTACATGTTTTTACATTGTACTTACATTTTAAAAATTCCTGCATGTAATTACAGCTGTAATTAATTTATTTATAATTAAAAATATTTGTCTTGATTTTACACAGTTTTGAAAAATTACACAGTTAAAAATCCCGGAATTGGTCGTGGACCAGAGAGGGGAAACTGTGGTGGATTTTTAATAGATAAAATAGTAAACTGTATATTAAACTAACCATGTTTCTAGCATCTAACCTTACTTCTCTTTTTGGGCCTAACATGATAACACTTTGAAACACAATGTACTAAAATGTTCTGTCCTGTGTTTTTGAATGCTGTATGTTGTGTTGCCCCTTTTACTTTGGTTGTGTATAAATAACAAGTTTGGGAATTGAAACTAGACAGATGACTAAATTTGAACCTTGTGATTAACAATGAAGTAATCATTCAGTGAAGTAAAGTTTGCTTTACCTGGTAACAGAAGGGTTTGTCTATGAAAACCAATCAAATTGTGTGGAAATTATGTAATGCAGTATGACATTTTTGCCATACCTGCTTATTCTATAAAAACTGTTGTATTCTTTTAGTTGGTGGGATTCTCAATGGAATTTGTCAGAGATCCTCCGGCCTTGCTTCTTCTTGGGGGAGATTCTCTGAGAACTCATCCGGCCGTGATTAAAGCATTTAAAGGACATTTGCTGGGGTCTGTTTGTCGATTATTCCTGCGCAGGAAGAAAGCTAGTTAGGGAAGCAAGTTAGTTAGGTAGACTATATATTAAGCATCGATTGGAGACGTTAGGGATCGTCAATTGGAGACGGACCAGGTATTTATTAAGCGTCGACTGGAGATGTTAGGGATCGTCGATTGGAGACAGCCCAGGGAGAACGTAGATTACCATCCCTGGTAGACTTAGGTCAGATGAGATAGGACTTAGTTAGGTTTAGGGAAAAATCTACAACAATGGATAGATGCACTTTTATGATGGATGGATGCACTTTTATGATGGATATATGCACTTTTATGATGGATGGATGCACTTTTATGATGGATAGATGCACTTTTATGATGGATGGATGCACTTTAATGATGGATGGATGCACTTTTATGATGGATATATGCACTTTTACGATGGATATATGCACTTTTATGATGGATAGATGCACTTTTATGGACTTTAAGACAGAAACAGCCATTCACTGCCATTATAAAGCTTGGAAGAGCCAGGACATTTTTTAATTTAACTCCGATTGTATTCGAAGAATGTCATGGAATGCCTAGGATGACTTGAGGGCGAGTAAATGATGAAAACTAAACCTTTAAGAGACAGACGGACTAACAGATAGATAGATAGATAGATAGATAGATAGATAGATAGATAGATAGATAGATAGATAGATGTCCATTTTTTTTTCACATCATAAATAAAATAGACGAGAATCCACAAAAACTTTTATAGTTAACACACTAATCACCAATTGGGTTTTATAACAATCATTCAAATGCATTTTTGTGTAAATTATCGCCTCATTGCATTTCTTTTTTTTTTTTTACATGTCCTAGTTTTTACTGAAAGCAGATTGTTTCCCTGGCAGAATATGTAAGCGCATGTGAGGATCCATCTTCATGTGAGATGTACTGCAGGAGTGTCAGTCAGCGTCTCTCCAGCAGATCTTCAGTGTTTCTGAGGACCAGCGGCTTCAGGAGTGTTTGATCTGAGCTGCCCGTGTTCCTCCAGGAGCAGGACTGATCTGATGATCGGATCTAGTGTTCTCTCCGTCCCTCAGCGTGAGGAACACAGCAGGAGTGAGCAGATCTGCTCTCGGAAGAGCCGGGGTCGGTGTCGACGGGACTCTGCTCTGCGGTGTAGGCGGAACCACCTCGATGGACACACACACATCGGCCTCCACCTCATCCAGCTCAACTAGCTCTGACCACACTGACAACACACACACAACCGGTGATCAGTCAGTGTCCAGACTACAGCCGCACAAACACACACAAGACTTTACAAAATATACAGAGTGAAAAAAGGGAGAGAACAAGTACGTACGTGTTGTGTAAAGACGTCAGCTTTTTTTATGAAACTGATGGTTGTGCAGTGGCTCACAGACAGTATAAAAGTTGATGATGATGGTTTATGAATATCAGAAGTGGTTTGATAAAGGTCATGATGCCACAGAATACTAGCTGACAAATATCAGCTTTACAAGCACTTCTGCTCGACTCAGACCCTGCTAAGCCAAGCTAACCAAGCAGACAACTGCCGAAAACACCCATTACAATTACATTAGTTGGGAATTAAATGTTTAATAAAGTAACAGATAGAAAGTTGTAAAGCCAGCATGACTGAGCATCTGCAGATTACCAAGTGAAGTCTATATACCATATAGCCTGAACGCGTTTATCATTAATATTAATTAATGCATACATTTCAGCAAAATTATACAATGATACACTTTTAAAGATTCTCAGTGTAAAACAGAAATTAATTTATATGCATGTGTTTGATCTTTTATTGGTACAGTTATTAAGAGTATTTAATATATATATATATATATATATATATGTAATAGGGGTGTCGCAATATACCGGTGTTGACGATAATCGTGATATTCAAAGCATGAAATATCGACATCGTGTTAATTTAGAGTGTGACAATATACCGGTATTGGCGATAACCACAATGTTTAAAATGAATAGGACTCTTACGCCCGTTTCACACATACTCCGTTTGCAGTGCGTATGCGGTGCGTATTTTTTTCCGTACCCATGTTAACAGGTTAGAGCTTTCACACTGCACGCGGTTGCAGTCCATTGATCCGTTCCAGTTGCGGTGCGTATACAGTAGTGCAGAGATCGTTTCCGCACCGAGTCTATTTTTGCTGTGCTGCAAACGCTGAATTAAAGTGACAGCGCATGTTTCGTGGTCAAAATGAACACAGATTGAACTGAAAATGTAGCAATTTCACCATAAATGCGATTAATTAAATAAAATGTAGTAATCTCAACATAAATGTATTTAAATACTTTTTTTTTTTCACTTTAAGACCGGGGTAAAGCAAGGAAAGCTATAATTGACCTCAACAAGGTGACATAATGAACAACACTTGTCTCATTCGTGGAGGTGGAAAAACAAGTTCTTTTTGATAAGCAAGTTTTATTGTAAAATTTAAATGAAAAAGAAAAGGCATGAGAGTCTGCTGTTTTTGTCAATTTTAAGTTTTAATTTAAAATGTTTGCGATTTAATATAAGTAGCCTACATGGTTAAATATTTGCCCACTTGCTTGAGCAACTTAATATAAGTAGAAGTAATGCATTGAATAATAGGCTGACGTTGTTTAAATTGTGTTTAAACGTGCATACGTCTGTTAAAGAGTGTATATGCGTACAAAGAGAATCGCAATGCTGAGAGGTTAAGACCGGGGTAAATCAAGGGAAAATACCATTTACTTCAACAAGACAACATAATGAACAACACTCGTCTCATTCGTGGAGGTGGAAAAACAAGTTCTTTGTGACATGCAAGATTTATTGTATAAAGATTTAAATTATGCAAAAGAAAGGCAAGGGTATGAGTCTGCTGTTTTTGTCAATTTTAAGTTTTAATTTAAAATGTAGGCTATGCGATTTTAATATAAGTAGCCTACATGGTAAAATATTTTTACCACTTGCTTGAGCAACTTAATATATAATTATATAGAAGTAATGCATTTAATAATATGTTGTTTAAATTGTGTTTAAACGTGAATACGTCTATTAAACAGTGTATATGTGTACAAAGAGAATCGCAATGCTGACAAAAACCTTTTTTTAAATAAAAGTTGCTGATAACTTCTGTATTTGAAATACAAATAGTGAGTATGTATTTGTGGTATAGCCTACAACAGCGGATTAGTTACGCACTGCAAACGCAGCATATGTGAAAGCACTATTGCGCGTGCTGCTCCTGCACTGCATACGCACTGCAACACGCACCGCATATGCACTGCACACGGAGTATGTGTGAAACGGGCGTGATGATAACATGACACGTAAATACTACAGTGCCAGTACCTGGTTGACCTCTCAGGTGGCAGTATTGCACACGCGGACACCTATCAAATAAGAAGACGACGCAGCGCTCGTCCGCGCCTGCGCAGCTAGAGTGAAACACTCTGTCCACACCCGAAAAAAGTAAGCTCGCCAGTATTAAGAACAGAGTTCTTCGGCTTCAAAGAAAACAGCACCTCAAAGGTGGTCGCACACCGGACGAGAAGCGCAGCGCCACGTCTTTAAAATTCGAACACATTCTGTATGAGTGTACACTACACACACCGGCGGCCGCGGCGCCCAGCAACGGCTCAGGACCGTGTTCAAAATCCTGCCGCGACACAGAGCGCCATTTACATAGTTTTAAATTAAATTTACATTATATTTGTCTCAAATCATCGTAAATGATTTCACCCTGTGCTGCAATATACATTAATTTACAGAAATCAGCTGCTTGAATGAAAATTGCTGATGTTATCGGATTTTCAGGCGATATTCTCAATTCATTTAGTTAACGGATGCTCTGAGGTAAAGTGTTCAGATCACAGACTCAGCAACTATTGTATTCAATTGTACAGTATAATCATAACATAGTACAGACATTATCTCAATTCCATAATGTCCTTAAACATAATGATATTGCTGGCCATAAACTGAGAAAGTGCGCGTCCGGTGTGCGATACCTCGAGTTGTCATAGATGCGGCGCGGCTATTATTTTACTAGTCATGGAATGGGAAACGTGACATTAACTGTTAACAGGGGGTTTCTGTGTTCATATATTTAATAAAGCGTGATTATTAAAATTAAGAACCCCGTTTTCTTTACTCATCTTATTTTTGTATTTGTATTTGCACTTGATTTTTTTTATTCAAATCTGCTATCTGCATGACTTTATTGGCGCTGGTGCAACAATAGGTTTAAGAGCTTTTCAATTCTTCAGGAAACCTTCAGACAGTGTTTGGCTTCAGTTTGAAACCAGATAAATATAGATTCTATAGATATCGTGATATATCGATATCGTGAATTATTTTGGCCACAATAACCGTGGCCAAAATAAAAACCGTGTGAAAAATCTAACATCGTGACAGCCCTAATATGTAATATGATGATTTATTATCAATGTTGGAAACTGCTGCCTAAAAAATGTGTTATAATGTGTGATACTTTTCTCAGGATTCAAGTCAAGCCAAGCCATCTTCATTTATATAGCGCTTTTAACAATGTAGATTGTTTCAAAGCAGCTTTACAGAGATAAGCGTATAATTTAAGGTAACAGAGATTGTTTTGGCTTTATAGCGGTTCTTTAATAAAGTTATTTTCCTACGGTGGCCCTGTAGTGCACAACACAACGAAATGTAAAAAGCAAACATAAGTTCACAACACAACGAAATAAAGCCACAACACAACGGAAAATCTACAACACAACGGAAATAAGCCACAACACAACGGAAAATCTACAACAAAACGAAATAAAGCCACAACACAACGGAAAATCCACAACACAACGAAATAAAGCCACAACACAACGGAAATGCTCCCGACCACTAGAGGGCTCTCGGAGCCCGGTAAAGTTAGTTTTCCTAGCCATTGTTCTATAGAATCAGCAGTCTTAATATATCAATACCACGATTAGTTTTAACAGTGTATATCGGCATAAAATATTACTTCAAAATAACCTACATGAATTATAGCTGCGTATTTGATTTATACTCGAGAATGCTTGGACGCGCTACCACAGCGCATGATCCATAAGGGAACGTCTGGCAATTCCACCAAGTGGTTAAAACGTATAATTTATTCTAATATAATTTGATAAAAATAAAAACCATTTGGTAAAATAGGAAGGTATTGGCACAATTCCACCTATAATAAGTCAGTCTGGTCACTAGGAACCACAAGCTTTGTGGCATGAAAAAAAAAAAAACTTGATTTAGGTGTTTGCATAAAAAACAAATCTTGTACTGTGCATACGAGCTATTGGCACAATTTCACCTGTTGTAAGTCAGTCTGGTTAATAGGAGCTACAACATTTGAAACATGATAAAAGAAAAAAATAACTTTTACAGAAATTTCCTAAAAAAAAAAATTGTTTACTGTAAATACATGAAGGGTATTGGAAAAAAGTCACCTCTATTAAGTCAGTCTACTATCAAATACAATCAAGCTTTGGATTTTGAACATGTCTGTTTTTGAATGTTAAAAGTAATTTTAATTAATACAAATTATACGTTTTAACAACTTGGAGGAATTGGCAGACGTTCCCTCAGGGATCATGCTCTGTGGTAGCGCGTCAAAGCATTCTAGAGTATAAATATGCAGCTATAATGCACGTAGGTGATTTTGAATTAATAAATGTCGATATACAATGGTTAGCTACATACTGTTAAAACTAATCATGGTGTTGATATATTTTTATAGACTGCTGACTCTCTAATGTACAATGGCAAGGAAAACTAACTTTATCGCGCTCCGAGAGCCCTCTAGTGGTCGGGAGCATTTCTGTTGTGTTGTGGCTTTATTTCGTTGTGTTGTAGCTTTATTTCGTTGTGTTGTGGCTCATTTCCGTTGTGTTGTGGCTTATTTCCGTTGTGTTGTAGATTTTCCGTTGTGTTGTGGCTTTTTTTCATTGTGTTGTTGATTTTCCGTTGTGTTGTGGCTTTATTTCGTTGTGTTGTAGATTTTCCGTTGTGTTGTGGCTTGTTTCCGTTGTGTTGTGAACGTATGTTTGCTTTTTAAATGTTGTTGTGTTGTGCACTACTGGGCCACCATATTTTCCAGCTAAAGTTAGTTTTGATTGATTTGCTTCCGTCGCAACGATCATGTTATTTTGTCACTTCGGGGTAGGAACGCGAAACGAATTTTCCTGACAACGCCTTATCTGTAGAGTGGTAAAGGGATCCTCCATAGGGAGAGACTAGTTGGCACTTCAGCACTGCGTTATCATCGGGTCCAGGCGAAGGTCCTTCATCAGATGTGGATTCAGCCTGGATCCGGCAGGCTGCGGGAAAACCTCGGGATAAACACAGACACTAAAAATAGCGTAGATGCCATTCTTCTCATGATGTAACGAGTACATCAGGATTTATGGGAAGTGTTCCCGGTTCCGGCTGACCTAATCTATGCAGCCTAACATTGAATTATAGAAGTCTATAATGTATTATGTGAATTCTAGGTCAAAGAGATGTGTCTTTATTCGCTAATGAATAAAAAGTTAAAAAGAACAGCATTTATTTAAAATACTAAAGATTCAAATTGTTAAACTTTTTATCAATGTTACACATCTTTGCTGGATAAAGTACTTTTTCACACAAAAAAAAAACCTTCCCACTGCGCAATGTGACGTCGTAGTGACGTCATTTTCATGTAATTTTTGGACGTCCAAATTTGGTCCATTGAAGGGGTTGTTTTGTAACGCCAGGCGACGTCTTTTTTCGACGTCTTCCGCACGTCATTTTTTGACGTCTTCCGCACGTCATTTTTCGACGTCCATCCACAAAAGTTTGTTTACAATAAATCGCGCTCAGTGCTCTCAAACAAAACAGCGGCTTCTTACACACACACACACACACACACACACACACACACACACACACACACACACACACACACACACACACACACACACACACACACACACACACACACACACACACACACACACCTTGCTTTACCTGGGATTCGAACTCGTGATCATCTGCTCCACGTGCCAACGCTCTACTGTTTGAGCTACAGAGAGAGTGATATAATTTATGATTATCGCGTTTAGGCTAAAAATAGGTTCGGCGCTTGGATCACGAGCATCTTGCAGTACATTTAAAATATTTTAAATATAATATTTTAAATATTTTAAAAATATATTACATTTTAAATATAGCGATTTGGAAACGTGGATGGAGCAGTGAATAGGTTCATTACACAGCAAAATGACACGACAAACTCGCGTTTTGGAAAAGAGCTCTTCATTTGTAAATTAAAAAAATTATAATAATCATGTAAATTTCCTGCACCTGTCATAGACGTCCAAAAAATTACCCCGTTCAGGTCCAATGTTGAACGTAAATATGACGTCCAAGTTGGGTCATGGTTGGACGTCCAAATAGTGGACCTAGTTTGGACGTTGAAAAAAATCACCCAGTTCAAAGGTCCAATGTTGAACGTCAAAATGACGTCCAAGTTGGGTCATGGTTGGACGTCCAAATAGTGGACCTAGTTTGGACGTCGAAAAAAATTACCCAGTTCAAAGGTCCAATGTTGAACGTCAATATGACGTCCAAGTTGGGTCATGGTTGGACGTCCAAATAGTGGACCTAGTTTGGACGTCGAAAAAAATTACCCAGTTCAAAGGTCCAATGTTGAACGTATATATGACGTCCAAGTTGGGTCATGGTTGGACGTCCAAATAGTGGACCTAGTTTGGACGTCGAAAAAAATTACCCAGTTCAAAGGTCCAATGTTGAACGTCAATATGACGTCCAAGTTGGGTCATGGTTGGACGTCCAAATAGTGGACCTAGTTTGGACGTCGAAAAAAATTACCCAGTTCAAAGGTCCAATGTTGAACGTCTATATGACGTCCAAGTTGGGTCATGGTTGGACGTCCAAATAGTGGACCTAGTTTGGACGTCGAAAAAAATTACCCAGTTCAAAGGTCCAATGTTGAACGTCTATATGACGTCCAAGTTGGGTCATGGTTGGACGTCCAAATAGTGGACCTAGTTTGGACGTCGAATAGATGTCCAGAATTGGTCATGGACCGACGGACCCAATATAGACATGATCTGCACGTCTATCCGACGTCCAATGTTTAGTGGGTTTGAACGGTATAGGTTGTTGTTAGAAAAGATTTCTATTTTAAATAATTGCTGTTCTTTTTAACTTTTTATTCACCAGAGAATCCTGAGAAAAGTATCACAGGTTATAAACAAATATTAAGCAGCACAATTATTTCCAACATTGATAATAAATCTGCATATTAGAATGATTTCTGAAGGATCATGTGACACTGAAGACTGGAAATGATGCTGAAAATTCAGCTTTGATCACAGGAATAAATTATATTTTAAAGTATATTTAAATAGAAAATCATTCATTTAAATTGTAATAATATTTCACAATATTACTGTTTTTTCTGTACTCTTGATCAAATAAATGCAGCCTTGATGAGCATAAGACACTTATTTCAAATACATTAATAATAGTAATGCTTCCAAATTTCTGGTCGGTACTGTATATTTGAAACCAATCTGAGTTTTGTAGATGTAGTTCTGAGGTGTTTTATTGTGTCAGCGATGTGAATAAGTGATGCTCTGCTGTATGGAAGCTTGTTTCCGCCACAAAATAAAAAAAAATAAAAGATAATTGCGACTTTTTATCTCACAATTGCGAGTTTACATCTCGCAATTCTGACTTTATTTCTCAGAATTGCGAGATATAAAGTCAGAATTGCGTGTTTTAAAGTCGCAATTGCGTGTTATAAAGTCAGAATTCTGAGATATAAAGTCAGAATTGCGTGTTATAAAGTCAGAATTCTGACTTTTTTTCTCGCAATTGCGACTTTATATCACGCAATTCTGACTTTATATCTCAGCATTCTGACTTTATATCTCAGAATTCTGACTTTATATCACGCAATTGGGAGATATAAAGTCAGAATTGCATGATATAAAGTCGCAATTGCGTGTTATAAAGTCAGAATTCTGAGATATAAAGTCAGAATTGCGTGTTATAAAGTCAGAATTCTGACTTTTTTTCTCGCAATTGCGACTTTATATCACGCAATTCTGACTTTATATCTCAGAATTCTGACTTTATATCTCAGAATTCTGACTTTATATCACGCAATTGGGAGATATAAAGTCAGAATTGCATGATATAAAGTCGCAATTGCGTGTTATAAAGTCAGAATTGTGAGATATAAACTATTCTGAGGTAAAAAAAAAAAAAAGTCCGTCTTTTTTCCCCCCTTAGAATTGGACTTTATATCTCACAATTCTGAGAAAAGATGTCAGAATTGCGAGATATAAAGTCACAATTATGTGTTATAAAGTCAGAATTGCGTGATATAAAGTCAGAATTCTGAGATATAAAGTCAGAATTGCGTGATATAAAGTCGCAATTGCGAGAAAAAAAGTCAGAATTCTGACTTTATAAGACGCAATTGCGACTTTATATCTCGCAATTCTGACTTTATATCTCAGAATTCTGACTTTATATCACGCAATTCTGACTTTATATCTCAGAATTCTGACTTTATTTCACGCAATTCTGACTTTATATCTCGCAATTCTGAGAAATAAAGTCAGAATTGCGAGATGTAAACTCGCAATTGTGAGATAAAAAGTCGCAATTATCTTTTATTTTTTTTATTTTGTGGCGGAAACAAGCTTCCATACTGCTGAATCCGTGTATCATTCGTTCAATCGTTTTTTGATTTAATATTGAAAGTAGAAAAATGAGAAAACAGTTCCTTTTTCGATTTTTCATTTTTTCCAAAAAACGAAAAACAAGAATTCAGCTTGATTTTTCGTTTTTCGTTCTGAGGTAGCAAAATTAATAAACAGCTGGAAAATTCGATTTCTACACGTGGGCGGGAATGAAACGCCCCTTTCCTCTGATTTGTCAGCCGAAGATCAAACTGTCCCGTCATCAGCTCTTCCTCAGTTCTGCACTGCAGAATAAGAGTCCTCCGTTGTGTGGATTCTTAACGCGTTTATTGCAACTACATTTAATCTTTTTTTCATCAAACAACCAGACTAACGAGTGGTTCGACACAACCCGTACTGGGAAATAAACTAGACAGGGCTTTCTTCTGTGTAGATATAAATTCACCAAACTTTATGCTTTGCATCAGCTCGGTATGCAGGGTAAATGACAACTGTTAGCCTAACATGGTCGCCCTCGATCGCCCAGTAATTTTTTTTAAATAATAAATGTAGATATAGATAATCAATATAATTAGTTGTAAATTAAATATTTTAACACTTATAGAAAAAGAAAAGAATAATGCATTGACTATATATAGCCTAAGCCTAGGCTATATTAACATAAACGCATGAAATGTCATTCAGACTGACTATCTAACAACCGGAGAACAGAGAACAACATAGATATTAAAATACATACTCTTCTGAGTTTTATAATGTAGGCCTTATTGTGTTTTATTAAAATTTATTAATTTATATCTCAAAGATGTGCGCTTGTGCGCAGTGCACTGGGTCATGTTGAGAGGGAAACAAACGCATTTTTATTATTAGCCTATTCAGAAAAAAACCGGTAAATAAAATTCAACATTAACATTATAAACACTATTAATAACATATAGGCTATTTCTATGCGTATTTTACTTCCCCTTACCATTACTTCCCCTTTGACGTTTGCCTATGTCAAATCCTTAAATGAATGGTATTCAGAAAACAACAAGAATAAAAAATAAGTAGCCACGTATAATAAAAATATAACCTAATAGCTTATAATAATAGCCTATTGTGTCCTTTATTATAAACAACATTTAGCCTATTTTAAACGCCAAGCCTAAACAAATTTAGGCTATTTGAATCGAAACTGAAACTGTACCGGCGTTGGTTTCGCGCATCTCGGTCCCAAGTTTCCATATTTGCAATGCAAAATTTCGATGCTAACTATAATGTAAAGAAGGCTTTAAACTTCAGTCGAGTCCCAATATAGGCCTACACGTATAGGCTAAATCATCATCTTCACAGCATGGGAAATGAGTTTGGATTAACTGCTGTGCGGCACAGCCTTTATATTGTACAACAGACGAATTAAATTAAGCAGAATAACTTTTTATATATTTGGTTGACTGTGTTTTATTTTAATAATGAACAGGCTGCGATGTCAAGTTAGCAATGCCAGAAGTGAACTGATAATAGCCTATGTTGCCTATGTTGTGAGAGCGAGCGATGCGTCAGCGCCATCACTTGGAGTTGTTGCTCAGCAGGGGAAATAACTTCGTTATTCGTTACTCTGTCATTCGAAACAGTAAAAATTTATGTTTTTATTTGTTTACATTCAAAATGACTACAAAATGTCATGCCTTTGAAAAATAAAGAAAACAACATGATTTCTACATGCGTCTCAGTCTCCTTGAACATCTTTCTGGCGCACACCAAAAATGAACCAAAATAGAGTGAATAGCCTTCGGACGCGCCTACTTTTCAAAGTCAACATTTAGATTATTTGAAGTAAAATGCATTATATAGTCACTCAGGAATAAAACTCAGCGTGGTTCATGATAAAAAAAAAAAAAAAAAAACTTTACAGTTCGGAAAATATGAAAATAGCAAACCCCTGGCACTTCAGAACTCTGGTCTACAAAGAAGAAAGCCCCGTCTAGTCTATTCCCCAGTACGGGTTGTGTCGAGCCATTCATTAGTCTCGTTGATGGAAAACATGAAAAAGTTGCAATAAACGCGTTAAGAATCCACACAACGGAGGACTCTTATTCTGCAGTGCAGAACTGAGGAAGAGCTGATGACGGGACAGTTTGATCTTCGGCTGACAAATCAGAGGAAAGGGGCGTTCCATTCACGCCCACGTGTAGAAATCGAATTTTCCATCTGTTTATTCATTTTGCTACCTCAGAACGAAAAACGAAAAATCAAGCTGAATTCTTGTCTTTCGTTTTTTTGGAAAAAAAACGAAAAATCGAAAAAGGAACTGTTTTCTCATTTTTCTACTTTCAAAATTAAATCAAAAAACGATTGAACGAATGATACACGGATTCTGCTGCCCTCTTGGGTTTGATACAAACTTTCAGCCTTAAAGGAACACTCCACCGTTTTTTCATATTAAACTATGTTATTCCCTTAACTAAGACGAGTTGATACATATCCCTCTCGTCTCAGTGCGTGCACTCAATCGCTCTGGCACGGCGACCGTTTGATAGCACTTAGCTTAGCCCAGTTCATTCATTAGGGACCAAACAGAGATGAAGTTAGAAGCAACCAAACATCCACGTTTTCCCTATTTAAATACAGTTACATGAGTAGTTACACGACACTATAATGTATGGCGGAATAGCACTGGGAGCACTTTGACTCAGCGTAGTAAAAAGTCACTCCTGAAAAATCCTCTCCCCCTCTCCCTCTCACTTCTGTCATTAGAACCAACGTGACTTTTTACTACGCCGAGTCGAAGTGCTCCCAGTGCTATTCCGCCATACATTCACGAGTTCACATGTTAATGAAATCTGATGTAATATTATAGTGCGTATTTGGCTTGCTGTCCGGGGGGAGGGCTCCGAGCTCAGAATTCGGCCCGACCCCAGAGTACTCCCCCCTATGAATGTATAGATCATAGGTATCTATGAGCAGACCCATCTGAATGTGAGGTGATGGGGTGGTGGTGGGATGCTGCGAAATTTGTCATGAGACAGGAGGTAAGGGAAGGCTTTATTTATACTGGCTTCTTCTTGTACTGATTGGATGATTACCTGAACATGCTCCTCCCGAACTTTGTTACATAAAACTTAATTTATAGTTATCCTTTTTACCCGCTTAGAAAAGCGCCACGTTTTATTTTGTGTTACCATACTTGGGCGTGTAACTACTCGTGTAACTGTATTTAAATAGGGAAAACGTGGAGGTGTTTGGTCACTTCTAACTTCATCTCTGTTTGGTCCCTAATGAATGAACTGGGCTAAGCTAAGTGCTATCAAAGTGTTGACGCACGCCAGAGCGATTGAGTGCACGCACTGAGACGAGAGAGGTATGTATCAACTCGTCTTAGTTAAGGGAATAACATAGTTTAATATGAAAAAACGGTGGAGTGTTCCTTTAATGTAAAGTAAACATCTAACAAGAAAACTGACAGAAACCGGCGA